>NW_003852445.1:12793901-12906805 GCF_000181295.1 Otolemur garnettii
AACCCAAGGAGAGAATGCAACCTCAGGATAAGTACTTCCTTGAAGCTGACAGCAGTTCCCAGTAGGTAAAGCAGCTGCTATTCACAATAGCTGGGAGGTGAGTGCATTACTCTGGAGGAGAAATATGGGCAGATCATCATTTGCTTCTTAAGGTAATTCTTTCCAAATGGGAACAACTACCCTGGGAGTTGGCTTATTTTTATTCCCTGGGTAAATAGGGAGGAATAATACAGCTCCCACCACTAGTAGTGGTCTTGGGGTGACAAAGGTTGCTATAATATATTTTCTTTTTTGCTCTTTTTAAATACCTCTCATACTCAGCTTTCACCTCCCCTGGTTTAAGTGGCTTGCCTGGTGTGTGTACCCATGTTCACATCCCTAAGGGATATAGGCCACAGGTTGCCATGCCTTTCTCAGGCTACAACAGTTATACCTGTTCATCTATCATTATGTCTAACCATGAAAGCACCAAGAGATACCCCCGTGTATCATCTGTGTACCAACCATATTATTCTTACTTACCAACTTCTGATAATAAGAGGCAATTACCCTGCCAAGATGGTGATTCCTTTCCTTATGTCCTGGTCTATGGGGGAAATGACTGGGTGGTAGTCACAGCTTAAATTTCAATAAAACTCTCACCAAATTATCTAGTGCAAGTAATTACCATTACCATGTCCTCTAGATACATAACAATAAAATATTACATGGGAGGAAAGCTCAGTTTTCTAAAGCAGCCTTTGTTATGTGGGGCTGTTCCCCTGACTCTTATATGCTTATTTGCAGACCCATGCCCCTACCTTCTGAATTTACAGTGATTACCACATCCTGGAGGATTGAGCCCCCATGGTCTAAGAGTATCATCTTTAAACTGAAGCCTGAACAGTATTTTTAATAGGTTATTTCAGTGACCTCTCAGGCTGGCAGCTTGTGGGTGGTTGCAGTGTGTGAGAGCTTCACTGTAGATCCCGAGGTCGTGTGTTACTTCCAGACTTACTTTGCTATAAAATAGGCCCCTTGATCTGAGGCAATACAATAAAGAACTCTATGTATCAAACACTCTGCAAGTCCTTGGAGGTTATGCTAGCCAAGGTCTTGAGAGCAGAGAAGGCAAACCTATACCCCTAAACCAGTCAGTTCTAGTCAAAATGAATCTTTATCCTTTCAAGGATGGAAAGTGCCTAATCTGGTCAACATGTTACCAAATTACTGGTTGGTTTCATGAAAGAATTATGCCATAGTGGTGATGCAGGTTTGGTCTCTGTTTCTGGCAGTTTAAGGTACTCAGCAGTGGCAGTAGTTGAATCAGTCTTGAGGACTGGGAGCCTATGCTGTTAGGCTCATGTGCAGGCTGCATCCTACCAACAGTCATGAACTCATCATGGTAGTACGGGGTGATAGAGGCTGACTGATGCCAGTTAATTAGGTCATTCTATCTACTAAATGGCTTTATGACTCTCATGGTGGCTGCTTTCCGGTGGGTGTTAACATCTAAAACAAACATCTTCATGTGCTGTACCCATTCCCATTCATCCACATATAGGAGTCCTCCTCAAGCCTCCTTGAACTTGACTTTTTAACTTTTCTCTTTCAAAGTCTATAACCAACCAGGCCATTTGCCATTGGTTTTACATTTTGGCAATTGTAACTTGCACTGTGATAAACAGTCTAGTGCAAATATCCTTATGATAAAATATTTCTTTTTTTTTTTCTTTTTTTTGCAGTTTTCGGCCAGGGTTGGGTTTGAACCCACCACCTCCAGCACATGGGGCTGGTGTTCTACTCCTTTGAGCCACAGGCACCACCCTAAAATATTTCTTTTTCTTCTGGATAGATGCCTAGTGATGGGATTTCCGGATCAAATGGAAGGTCTAATTTGAGTTCTTTGAGGATTCTCCATACTTCTTTCCAAAAAGTTTGTATTAGTTTGTCATCCCACCAGCAGTGTAAAAGTGTTCCCTTCTCTCCACATCCACGCCAGCATCTGCAGTTTTGAGACTTTGTGATGTGGGCCATTCTCACTGGGGTTAGGTGATATATCTCAGGGTGGTTTTGATTTGCATTTCTCTGATGATCAGGGATGATGAGCATTTTTTCAAATGTTTGTTAGCCATTCATCTGTTTTCCTCAGAGAAGGTTCTGTTCATATCTCTTGCCCAGTGGTAGATGGGATTGTTTACTCTTTTTTTGTTGTTGATCAGTTTGAATTCTCTGTAGATTCTAGTTATCAGTCCTTTGTCAGATTGATACACTGCAAATATATTTTCCCATTCTGAAGGTTGTCTTTTTGCTTGTTGTGTACTAAGCTGTGCAGAAGCTTTTCAGCTTAAGTCCCATTTGTTAATTTTTGTTGTTACAATGGCCACTGAAGAATCATATAATCTTTCCCCAGTCCAACACGATCAAGAGTTTTCCAGACACTTTCTTCTAAGATTTTTATCATTTTATGTGTTATATTTAAAGGATAATCACATGTAAAAGACTGAAACTCAATGCACCCTTTTCACCCTTTATAAAAATTGACTCAAGCTGGATAACAGACTATTTCTTTTTCCGTACCAAGTGGTTGACTGGGTACACTGCACAGAGCACTGCCTATTGAGAATATCCCTCTCACTGAGCTCTTCCAGGGATACAACTGTGTGAGGTTTAGTGTAACAGCCGCTAATTGATGAACACTATCATACCAAGTCAGTACATCAAGAAAATAAGTCTGGACTTCTTTCTTCTGTGTTAGCTGATCATTAAGCCCCACCATAACATCATAGGTATGAGTTGAGACAGAAGCACATATGCAACAGTAGTGTAAGGATCACTGGGATTAGACCATCTGCTTACACAGTTTACTCTGTCTTCCAGCTTTACTCATACCCAAACCCAAGTATACCACCTCCAATATAAGACAGCTCACTGCTGTGCTCCCCTAACCTGTGACTTAGAGGTCTCCCAAAACTGACTTATGACTTGCAGTTGATGTTCCTAGTCAGATACTCCATTTCAGGAGGCATTTAGTAGCATATCAGAAAGACTGCCTTTCCTCTGCCCATCGTATACCCTTGCTCCAGAACACTGAGGATTTCTATTGTAATTCTCCTCTTGAAGCTTACCATAAACTCTATATGGCATTTTCCCCATCACAGATGCATTTAATATCGTAAGTTATCATGCCAGACTGTATGAACCAATTTGCCAAAGTACATGTACTTCAACCTTAATTTGTTATCAAGTCCCTTTCTGCTCTGGGCCAGAAGTTAGCAGCTTTCTGTGCCATCCAGTAAATGAGTCAGAACAATTTCTTTATGCAGACATGGGAATCTGTCCAGAGCTCCACGTGATTCACTGCAACCAGCTTACCCAAGACAATGATGCCTTAGTACTCAAAGCAATATTGCCCTAGGTTTTAAAAAATTCCCTCTGTATTTAATGTTGTATGATAAAATTTCTCCCCCAAATTAAAAGCATTTGTGACAAAAAGTAGAAACAAATGGCTATATTCAGATGCATATACAGAATGGCCATGTAAATTACTTGTCATGATAAATGACTCACTAATACTAATAAATCATGGGATGATCAGCACAACAAAGTAAATTTAAGAACTATGGTGGCAATGGCAGGGAAACACCCTTGTATCACTGAAACCATGAGCATTAAATCTGTGAAGGCAAGGGCTAATAGCTGAAATGCTCAGACAGCATGTGCTTTTCATAAATGAATATGTAGTTTTCATTTTATCAACCAACTGTCATGTCTCTTACTTTGTTCCCATTTCTTAGAAAAATTGAACTCCTGAGAACTCTTGTTTTGCCAGGGGAACTATTTTGGTTGGTAGAGGACATTTTTTTCTGGGCATCTATTAAAATTTTCCAGAAGGAAAACTGCCTAATTGACTTGTGTGCCACATTCTGTTTATTCATACTCTCCAGGTTGAAAGAAACAAGCACAAATTCAGAAAAACAAAAATGAAAACAAACCAAGCAAACAAACAAACAAAAAAAACCCCCAAACATCAAGGGCAACAATAATAGCAAAACAAAAGTATGTTCAAATGCTCAGGGGTAATGGTGTGATTATCTTGCCTTGATTCATCAAGTCAAGGAATTGTGAGAGAAGAATATGATCATTGGATAGTATGATAAGAGCATATTTAGTTTTTAAATAAGATGCTGCCAATCTGTTTTCCAAATGCACCATCTTATATTTGCACCTGCAATGAGTGAAAGTTCCTATTGCTCCATCCATATCCTCTCCAGCATTTGATGGTGTCAGTGTTCTGGATTTTGGCCATTCTTTATGTACTTGGTGTGTGATGGCATGTCATTGTTTTAATTTTCATTTTCCTGATGACATGAGCTATGGGGCATCTTCTCATATACTTATTTCCCATCTCTTTTCTTCTCTGGCTATGTGACTATTAAGGTTTTAGGCCTATTTTCCTTATTGTTGAGTTTTAGAGTCCTTTGTGAATTTTTGACAATAGTTCTTGATCAGATATGTCTTTTGCAATTATTTTCTACCAGGCTGGGCCTTGTTTATTACTCTTTTGACAGTATCTTTTATAGAGCAGACATTTAAAATTGTAATGAAGTCTAGCTTATCAATTCTTTCTCTCATAGATCATGCCTTTGATGTTGTATTTAACAAGCCATTGCCAAATGCAAGTTTATCTAGGGTTTTCTAAGTTATCTTCTAGGAGTTTTATAGTTTTGCATTTTACATGTAGGCCTATAATTTGAGTTAATTTGCTTGAAGGGTGCAAGATCTGTGTCTAGAATGCCCTCTTTTTTTTTGAATATGGAATATCCAGTTCTTTCAGCATCATTTGTTGAAAAGACCATCTTTACTCCATTGTGTTGCCTTTTACCCAAGATCAATTGGATGTATTTATGGAGGAGATTTTTGATCTCTCTATCCTGTTCCATTGACTAGTGGTCTATTTTTCACAAATACCACATGCTCTTGATAGTTGTAGTATTCTCTTGAAGTTGAGTAGTGTTGGTTCTTTAATTTGTGTTGGCTATTTAAACCTTGTACATAAGTCACTAGAAAGTTGTGAGACAGATGATGTTATGGTTCGTTATTTCACTTCTAAGAAACAGGGTTGACGGTGTCCTTTCTGATTCACCCAGAAAAGTTGCACCTTGCTTGGTTTATTGGCATTGTTGGGAGAGCTTCATTTGTTTCCAGCTGTGTAGCTTTTATGTTTCTTGATTTTTGTGTATCTCAAAACTTTTGTAATGACCCATGTAATCAGCTTGTTGATATCCAAAGAAATAACTCACTGGGATTTTGCTTGGTATTTTGTATTGAATCTATAAACCGAGTTGCCAAGAATTCAACATCTTGAAAATATTGAGTCTTCTTACATACCCGCATGAAATAGCACTCCATTTATTCAGGTCTTCTTTGATGTATCAGAATTATTCAATTTTTCTTATATAGATCTTGTCCATATTATGTTACATTTATACCTAAATGTTTCATTTCTGGAGGTGCTTATGTAAATAGTACTGTGTTTTTAATTTCTAATTCCACTTGTTGATTGCTGGTACGTAGGAAAGCGATTGACTTTTAAGTATTAACCTGTCTTCTAACCTTGCTCTAATTACTTATTAGTTCCAGGAGGGTTTTTCTATTGTCTATTCTTTCAAATTTTCTATATAAATAATTATGTCATTTGAAAAAAAAAGTTTAATGTTTTCTCTCCCAATCTGCATACATTTTAATTTTTTCTTTGTTTTATTTCATCAAGCTAGGACTGCCACTATGATATTAAAAGCGGTGGTAAGAGGTACATCTTTATTGGTTACTTTGTTCCTGAACTTAGCTAGAAAACTTCTGAGTTTCTCATGCTGTTAGCTGTACAGGTTTTTTATAGATTTTTAAAAATCAAGTTGAAGAAGTTCCTCTGTATCCCTGCTTTCCTAAGAGTTTTTATTATAAAGGGTTGTTGGACTTTTTCAAATGCATTTTCCCCATCTCTTAGTATAGTTATGTGATTTTCTTTGCCTTTTCTGTTAGCTTGTTGATGTGATGGATTACCTCAATTGAATTCTAAATATTGAACCAAATTTGCATATCTGGGATGAATGCCACTTATTTGTGGTCTATAATTCTGGTTATATATTGTTACATTTAATTTACTGATAATTTCTTAAGAAGTTTTGCAACTGTGCAAAACTGTGATCTAGGGAAACTAAGGAATGGCAAGTCCCTTAATTTCTCAGATCTGGGTGGTTTAGGATGCAGTCCCTCCAGTGGAGCTGTAAGTCAGAGTTTTCATGCCTGAAGAAATTCTTCTGGGTAGAATCTGTAGGACTGGACTTAACACTGGAGGAAGACAGGAGAAAAGATGTGGGGAGTACTTGAACCCCGTTTCGGCTTATCGGGGCCCACCATTTGGTCCATTTATGTCTAGATGCAGGTTAGTTAGAAGACTGACCATCAAGTAACAGCTAAGAGTGTTCAAGGAAACCTTCTGGAGGGAGAAACTGGGAGTTTTTCCTTTTAGCCTTCTCTGCAATGACCTCCGATTGTAGCCTCTGAAAGTGCTTGTGTGCCCATTTAAAACCACCTCTTTGTGCCATGATCTGGCAAGATCTGCATGTGCCCAGTGCCTCTCCTTCCAGAACTACGTGGCATAGAATGCAGTTCCTAGTGTGGGAGCTTTAAAATTTGGGGCACTGGATGCATGAACAAACTCTTCTCAGGTAGAATTGGTAGATCTACCCAAGTGAGCAAGCTTGAGAGAAGGATTGAGAAGTGCCTGAGCTTCTGTTTAAGCCCCCAAAGGTAGAAGCTGGTGCCCATCAGCAGCAGCAGGAATATTGTGCATGAACAAACTCTTTTCAGGTAGAATTGGTGGGCAAGCTTGAGAGAAGGATTGAGAAGTGCCCGAGCTTCTGTTTAAGCCCCCAAAGGTCTATTATTTGTCTTCCCCATGAACTCTCAAATTCAGGTTAGGTAGAAGCCAGTGCCCATCAGCAGGAATATTGTGCTGCCAAATTCCTTTTGGGAAGAAACTTTTACTGTGTATTTTAGCCATTCTTAGCCTTAGTCACTAGGGATGAAGCCCTTGTAAGGGCTTGCATACCCATATAAAGTACCTTTTCCTACGTTCAGGAGACTAGCATAAGCCTGGCCCCTTCTGCTGTCAGAGCTACATGAATTAGAAGCCAAATGATGGGGAGCCTTGCAATTAGGCCACTGTTTGTATGGTCTAATCTCTTCTCCTCAAGGAGAACCAGGGTGATTTCTTCCTGATTGCAGGGTGCATTGCCAGGGTAGAGTTTGTCCCCAAGTGTGTCTCAGTTCTTCCTACCTGTTTTGATGTGGATATTTTCTCATTTGTCCAGGACCTGATCTATTTGCAAATATTGATTTGGTGCATCTGGGGAAAGAGGGTGTCAGGAGCTTCTTATTTCCCCATGTTGCTGAGATGGGGAAATTCCTCTGAGGATTTTTTTTTTTTTTTGGTTTTCTTTCTGTAATTTGAAAATAACATGCCTAAGTTTTTGTGGCATTTAATTGCTTAGAGTTCTCTGGACTCCCTGGAGCTCTGGTTTGTTGTCTGACATTAAATTGGGGGAAATTTCATGTCATTGTGGCTTCAAATATTTCTAATATTCTTTTCATTCCTTCTTCTCTTTTGATATATTCATTATGTCATGTTATACCTTGGGCAGTTGTCCCATCCTTCGTGGATATTCTTTTGTGCCCCCTGCTCCAGTGTTTTTCTCTTTGCTTATGGGTTTAGAAGCTTCTTTGAGATATCCTCAAGCTCGTAGATTCTTAGACACATCCAGTCACTAATAAGATTATCAAAGGCATTTGTATTTTCATTCCAATGTTCTCTGTATCTCATGTTTCTTCCTAATTCTTTTTTAGAATTTCTATCTTTCTGCAACTTGCAGCTTGCAACTATTCTTAAAAGCTGTTGTCTTTATCCATTAGAGCCCTTGGCATATTAATCACAGTTATTTTAATGTGTCTCATATCCCCGCTGTATCTGAGTCTAATTTTGATACTTGCTATCTCTCTTCAAACTATATGTTTTCCTTTTCCTGATAGCTGGGCAAAAGCAACTGCTATAATTAGGTCTTTAATAATGTGGTGGTAAGGGGGGGGCAGGGAGAATTGTTCTATGGTGACTAGGTCCCAGGCTTTTAATGAGCCTATGCCTCTGGGCTGTGAACTTCACAAGTGCTTCTTGGTCCTTCCCCTGCCCTTGGTAGGGCAGGATGGTTTACTGGGCCCAGGTTGGATATTTTCCTTCATCCATGCATAAGGCTAAAGGGTACTGGAGTTGGGATGTCCCTTCCCTCATGTGAGTTAGGCTCTAATAAAGCCCTAACAGGGTACCCTCTGCTCGACTGATTCCTTCTGATGGCAGATCTTGTTAAGAACAGAAAGCTGTGATCTGGTATATTTCAAATTGGTTGTTCTTCCCTCTCCTGCCAGAAGCATGAGGGGATATTTTTCTGATCTCTCCTGAGAGGATCTAGATCTCCTGGAGGGAAAACCACAAAAGCACAGGTTCCCCCTTTCACTGGGTCCCCCTGGAATTTTTAACTCTTACATTTATCTGTGCTGGTCATCTGGCAATTCATCAATTACAGTTCAAGTTTTCCCACCTTCCAGTAGTTACTGTGGAGCTTTCTTCTTTGGCAAATTGGTTTCCCATATTTGCCTTGTATCTCCAGTTAGGGGGTCATTTATTTGCTCTGTGAATGCTTTTCCCTTACAGATCTAAGAAGAGTTGCTGATTTTTCAGTTATTCACCTTTGCATGTATTAGGTTGAGGTGATGACTTCTGTGCATTTTACATACAGGACCAGGAACCAGAATTCTTCCTTTTCCTTTTCTATGATAATATACATGTTTGATAAATGTATCCCACAAATTTTAATACATCATATTTTTATTCAATTCAAAGTATTTTTAAATTTTCTCATTGACTCAAGGGCCATTTAGATGTTTGTTTTTAAATCCTTAAATATACAGTATTTTCCAGATAGCTTTCTATTATTGATTTCTAGTTTAATTTCATCATGGTCACAGACCATACTCTGCCTCATATCAATTATATCAAATTTGTTGATGGTTTAAGACCCAGAATATGCCTCTGTTTGTGAATGTTCCATAGGAATTTGAAAAGAATGTGTATTCTGCTGTTTTTAGGTGGCTTGTTCATTAATGCCAATTAAGCAAAGTTGGTTAAGAGTATGTTTAGGTCTACTGTGTTTGTACTGATTGTATGTCTATTTGTTTTGATTACTGTATAAGGGTTGTTAACATCTTTGTCAAGAATTGCAGATTTTTCTTTCTTCTTTAGTTTCTATTAGTTTCTGCTTCATGAAAAACATCAAAAACTTATTACTTCTTGGTTAATATTTGTATATGTCACTTGTCCTGTATTTGCTTTTGACCAGTCTTCATATTTAACTTGGATATCTTATAATACTATATAGATATGTGCAGATATATAAAAATAGATATGGATGTAGATCATTTGGCCTTGCTTTTATCCAGTTATGTCTGCCTTAAAATTTATGTGCTTAAAGCATTTCTGTTTAATATGATGATTAATATCACATGACTATATTTTACTATTTTGCTAGTTGTTTTCTATTCATTTAACATGTCCTTTGTTCCTTTTATTCCTCCTTTTTCATCTGCTTTTGATTATTGGTTTATTCCATTTTATCATCTCCATTATTTATTATTAAACATCTTTTAAAATTTTTAATGATTACCAAGAGTTTGTAACAGCAACCTGCCTTCAAGTAGTACATTGCTTTACCTGGAGCATAAGAACCTTCAAACGATGTTTCCACTTGCTGTCACACATCTTTCATTCTATTTTTGTCATACATTTTAAGCTTGTATGCACCATAAATCCACAATATATTGCTACTATTTTTGCTATAGGCAGTCAGTTATCTTTTAGAGTAATTACAATTTAAGAAACAAATGCCATTTATATTCCCCTTAATTCTAAGAATTCCTGGCAATCTTCATTTTCTCATACAGACTTAGGTTCTGTGTGCCATCATATTCTTTCTGTCTGAAGAATGTCCTTTCATGTTTTTCAAACTATAGACGTGCTTGGAATAAATTATTTCAGCTTTGGTTTGTACAAATTAATAATAGTTATTTCTCCTTTATTTTTTTGAAGCTGGCTTTTTCTGGTTATTACCCTCTGGATAACAGGATTTGTTTTCTGTCAGCATATTGCCGTTGTCACTTGATTGCTTTCTGTAGGCTCTAAAGAGAACTATGATATGGTAATATTTTTATACCTTTGCAACTATATGCATTGCATAATTTTTTTTAGCTGTCTCTAAGGTTTTTCTCTGTATTTCTGGTTTTCAGAAGTTGAAATGTAATGTGTAAGTTCCCTGTGTGTGCATTTATTCAACTTAGGGGTATCTTGCCTTTTGTATCTGTTGTTCGATGCTTTTCTTATTATTTTTTGTGAATGTTATCAGCAATTATATCCTCAAATATTTCTTTCTTCCCTGTCACTCCTTTCCTTTCAGTATTACAATTTCATGCATGTTACATTGTTTGATGAAGTCTCTAAGATTTGAAAGCTGTCTTCTGTTTTTCTCATTCTTTTTTCCTTCTTTTCTTATTTTAGTTTGAATAACTTATATTGATGTACCTTCAACCTCACTGATTCATTACTTAGCTGTATGAGTTTATCCATTAGGCCCATAAAAGCATTCTTCATGTCCACTATTTTGGTTTTATCTCAGTAATTTCATTCAATTTTTTTGTTGTTGCTTTTTTGAATTTTAATTTCCTTGTTGATATCCTTCACTTGTTCATTCATGAATCTCCACTGAAGCCTTCAACATAATACTCATAATTATTTAAAATTATTTTCCTTGAATGCTTATCTCTTAGTCTTGTTCTATTGAGTGCTTGATCTCTTGTTACTGTTTTTTTCTTTATTTTTGTAATATTTCTCATATGTTTATTTGATTGTCCAACATAGTATGTAGACATATTGAGACAAAGTAAATCATATTTATTCTTGAAATCCCAAAGAGGTGGACTCTTTTCTCATAGGTTTATTTGATTGTCCAACATAGTATGTAGAAATATTGAGACAAGGTAAATCATATTTATTCTTGAAATCCCAAAGAGGTGGGCTCTAAAATATCCACATCAAGTCACATCAGAATCAAATTGTCAAAATGCAAAGGCAAAGGGAGGATTTTGAAAACAGCAAGAGAAAACTAAATGGTCAAGTAGAAGGGAAACTTCCTAAGATTTTTAGCAGACTTCTTGGCAGGAACTTTGTAGAAAAGAAGAGAGTGACATAGTGAGATAGCACACTCAAAGTGCTGAAAGAAAAGATGTCCTCAAAGGATGCTAGAGCCGATGGAATTGTCCTTAATTAAGGAAGGAGTGATAAAGTCTCAGGCAAATGAAAGCAGAGGAAATCCGTCATCACTAGGGCTTCCTACAAGAAACGCTAAAGGAAGCTCTTCAACTTGAAAAAGAAGGGCACAAAACAGCAGCATAATAACGTGAGAAATTACAAAACCTGTTGGCAAACGTAAATGTGCAAATTTTTTTCTGCTGGGCCATTACTGCTGCAGGTTGAATCAACTTCAGTTTTGAGCTAGGTTTGGATTTTGTTGTTGGAATTTTACCTTTTTGTGCTTTATGCTTGATTTTATTAGCCAGAGAAGTTTTCTCAACATGTATATTCCACCCTCAGTTTTAGAATCTCCCTACACTCCTGCACCTTAAATAGGGTCTTTCCAACTGCCGTTGACCCTCCAACAGCGGATTTGCCGCTGTTCATCCTCACTGCTTGTTAGCCAGGAAGTGGTTATGATGAACGTTTTCCTGAAGTTCTCAATATTCCTGCCCCTCCATTAGCAATAAGATACCTCTGTTTCATGTTCCTCTTACCTAGGGATAGATTTTTTTTTCCTTTCATCTTTCGCCTGGACGCAATGTATCTTCTTCTGTGTCCTGGGAACTTTAGGGTTTGGGGTTGCTCCCTGAGCAGTGCAAGGCCTTGATCTGTAGGAGAGAAGGGTGGGGAGCTTTGTGCTTTGTGCTTTCTAACAGTGGCAGCCACCTTGTTCATTTACACCTGCAGCAAAGTAGGAGTCTCTCACCACTCCACTTCCCTGTCCTTGATCATTCTTGTGAGCACATAATGGAGGTCAATGACAAGAGGACCTGTGACCAGGCACAACTCCCTTTGTGTCTCTAGCTCTGGATTTCCTACACTCTCGTCCTGGCTCACACTTGCCCTTTTGCATGTCTTCTAAACTTTTAGCTAATTTCCTTTTACCTGTATGTCTTTCACCAAGCATCTCTTTCCCTCTTCTGCTGCCGGGGTGAATCAGTCCTGTGTGTCACCTCTTATCAGAGAGACGATCTTTCTTTGAATTTGAAACAGCTTGCTTGTCTGGAAACATCAGGTCTCATATAGGGTCAAGGAAACTATAATTTTGTAGTTAATCCATATTTTACTTCTTGGTGAGCATGACAGTCCTACCAGATTTTAATATCCTAGATATAATAAGTAAAACTCTACTGATTATCACTGTTATTTTGTATAGTTTTGATAAGATTTGATTCAAATATCATAAAACTTTCCCATTTAAAGTAGGCAGTTTATTTTTAGTATATTCACAAAGTTCTTCAGCTGCCACCACTATCTAATTTTAGAACATTTTCTTAACTCCCAAAAGAAACTCCATGCTCATTAACAGTCGTTCCGTAATGCTGTGTCTCCCAGCCCTAAAAACCACTAAGACACTTTCTATCTCTATAGCTTCGCCTATTCTAGACATTTTATATGTGTGACATTGTATACTATATGGTATTTTGTATCTGGCATCTTTTACTTAGCATGTTTTTAAGGTTCATCCGTGTTATGGAATGCATCTGAACTTCATTCTATGTGTGAATGGATAATAGTTCATAGTATGAACATACCTTATTCATCACTTGATGGACATTTGGATTATTTCCACTTTTTAGCTATTATAAAGAATGCTACTATCAAAATTTGTGTCCAGTTTTTTATGTGGACTTTTTTTTTATTTTCCCTTGGGTGTATAGCTAAGAGTAGAATTGCTGAGCCACTTGGCAACCTGATTTTCAATATTTTAAGAAATAACCAAACTGCTTTCCCTAGTGGCTTTACCATTTTCATTATTTTTTCACATACCTCAAGTATAGATAATTAAGGTCATTATATTCTTTGGGCTCACAGTCCATAATCTTTTTCAATCTACTGATAAATTTGTCTTTGATAGATGGAAGTAAGCGAGGCTTTTTTGGATTACCACGTTATAATACAGATAACTGGTCATGATAACCTACACTAAAACAATGACAGTGGACATTTTACTTCACATAAATAAATCATATAGATTTAATTAATAACAGAGATTAACAAAATGAAAACTCCATTATATCTGAGAACAAAGGAGAAAGAGAAATCCAGAGTGCTTTCTATATAAAAAAGATAAACATATTTGAGCCAATTAGGCCACTTCTTTAATTTATACTATCTAGTTGATACTTTTGATTTACCTAGCAATCATTATATTTACTTTAATGTTTCTTTATCTCGTATTTTTGATATTTGGAAATAACAAATAAGAATTCTTGAAAGGGAGAGGGAGGGGAGGGGGGAGGTTGAGTGGAGGGAGTGCGATTGGTGGGACCACGCCTATGGTTCATCTTACAAGGGTACATGTGAATCTTTCTAAATGTAGAATATAAATGTCTTAACACAATACTAAGAAAATGACATGAAGGTTATGTTAACCAGTTTGATGAAAATATTTCAGATTGTATATAGAACCAGCACACTGTATCCCATGCCTGCATTAATGTACACGGTTATGATTTAATAAAAAAAAAAAAAAAAGAAAAGAAAACTATTTAAAACAAATAAAATTTAAAAAAAAAGGAATTCTTGAGGAATAGTTGATGACCACTATTAGTTTACAAACTTCATGTCCAAGCACCTGAGATGATAAAACCAGTCTTGTCGAAGGAGTTTCTGATTCCCTACTCCATAAATCCCATGATATTCTTCTGCCAGTAGCATACGGTGGCCTTGGTAATCACCCTCCATCACCATTCAGCCACACTTGACTTCTAAAAGTCTAGCTCTAAGATATAAAAGAGTTACTTTGCTAACCTCTTCGCTTTTGATATTTTGCACATTGCCACAGGCCTCTTACATAATTTTCATTTTTCTTAAATATAATAGTGCAGTTTCAAAAGTTATACATTTTTTTTTCCTCATAACATCTGTTACAGAAATCATTATAGCTCAAGTTTCTTCATGGCATAAATTGCCTTATTTTGATTTCATCACTTTTTATGTCATTTCTTTTCCATGTCAATATGATTAAGGCTATATTTAGAAACAGCATTTTCAGACAACCTTTGCTTATTTAGCTGCAGTTCTTGCAAACATGATTTTGGCTTCAATTTCCATGCAGATGGAACCTTTCTCTTGGCAACTTGCCTGCTTTGTCCCCTATACCTACCCACACAAAAAACCCACATAGATTTAACTTTCTGGTTGTTTTTAAGTCAAAATGGTGGAATACATTTTTCCTTGAAATTTGTTTAATCTCAAAATACTTAAGAGAGGTTAAGTAATATTTCTTAATCTCTCTTTATGCGGTTAACTTGAGGCATAATAAAACTATTGTCATCCAAAAGGATCAGTGAAATAGAGACCCTCCTGCCGAGGTCCCCAAAGTGGTAATGGACCCATCCAATGGGGCCACTGGGCTGGGGTGGAACTGGCAACCAGTGTGGCCCAGCAGTAGTGGTTTTGACTGTTTATGTCCTTTGCACTGACAAAGGCTATTATAAAAATATAATAGCCTCATATCTACATAACATTGTACATCCTGTCAGCTGATGTGAAGTTTAAAGAATGTGGCAGAAAAAAGGAGAAAGAAAATAGGAAATGATACATGTACGAAACAGTATTTCATGTTTTTTAACTAGAAGTTTTTAAAAAGTTAATTTTGGATCTCCATACATCCATTTTATTCTTTTCTTTTTTTTAGTCGGGGGGGGGGGGAGTAGTTAGTACTTGAGGGTATTTTTGAAAAGTTTATAAGCATCTACTCATGTCTTTCCAAATAGTGATACAGAAAGATAAACTTCTTTTATGAGTTTATAAAGAATTGAAAAATCTTGAGAGCACTGGGGACATACTTCTGGAAAGATTTAGTGAAAACATACTAAATGACATTTCATCTTGATTTGGCTATCAGAAAGCTCCCCTGGTTCTTCTTTAATCTTTGCAGCTAGTGCTCCCTCAAACATAGGGTATGAGTAAAAATGTATAATGAAAGAGTCACTGTCAGAATGTGCCTTAGAGGTTGGTAAATATAGAGCTTCTCTGCAAGGTGGGTTAGGACAGGCCAAACGTAAAACACTTCCCTTATCTGCTCCCCAAACACTTTATTATAGCATCACAGTATCTCAGTTCCCCACACAGTTTGTTCTTTCTTTTTGGTTGAGTGACTGGAGACTCCTTTCAAATGCTAAGTTTATCAGCAAGAAGAAATATGACCTGATCTTTCAAGCTGGGCAATGGAATGAGATCCCAGGTGCTCTGATCTTTGCTGATACTTACTATGGAAAAGTTAATCTTATTTTTAAGATAGAGAGTTAATCTACAGAAGATCTCCTGACCTCTTAACAATGCTGTGAGGATTCTATGAAATATCCATATCCAATTCTTGAAAGAGCTCCTGACACTTAGTACGCATTCATTAAATATTAGCTATTAGTGTTATTAGCTACGAGGAAGAAGACATTCACTACAAGCACTAACTCCTCTGATAAAAAAAGACCTTCTCATTCTCATAGGATTCTCTAGGATAGAGTAGAGAACAGAGGAGGGAAAGTCCCAATATTCATAAGCACTGAAAGCTGTTGAGAATGCCATCTTGGTTTAGAATATTATATCTATACACGTTTTATGAAGAACATTTAAGCATTTTTAACTATGATGATAAATTTTATGTATATATATATAAGTATTCACATGCTCATATGCAATATGTATCATAATAAACATAAATACACATATAATTATGTGCATAATTTAATATGAATATACATGGATATACGTATATAATTTATTAAACTTAAACGTTCTTAAATATTATTTATAAACAGATATGTATGTGTCTAATTATATATACAATGGAACCTCTGTAAGTTGCCCACCCACGGGTCTGTATTATATAGTCAACATACAGAAGTGGTCAACAAAAGGAATTTACATTGAATACATGTGGAGCATATCTATTCTATAAAAATTAGGTCAGCCTACAGAGGTGGTCAATGTAGAGAGATGATCAATTATAGAGGTTCCACTGTATGGGCATCTATTATTTTCACCATTATTCTTAAAGATGGTTATCAAAATTATATAAGTTTCAGCCCTCACAAGACATAGATCCTCTCCTATTAAGATGAGCAGTACTTGTCAAAATTTAATGTGCCTATGAAGCACTTGGGAATTTTGTTAA
Source organism: Otolemur garnettii (assembly GCF_000181295.1). Taxonomy (NCBI): domain Eukaryota; kingdom Metazoa; phylum Chordata; class Mammalia; order Primates; family Galagidae; genus Otolemur; species Otolemur garnettii. The sequence continues at coordinate 12,810,461 of NW_003852445.1, forward strand.
AGGACAGATTTTTATCCAATAGTTCTGGGGTGGGACCCAAGATTTTACATTTCTAAATCACAATGTTGACAGTCTCTCTGGGAATACATTATGGGTAGGTTATAAGGACCAAGAGCATTTTGAGTAAAGTTGGAATCAAGCACAATACTGGACCTCTCCATTCTCCATTATGTTATATCAACACTGCCAGCACAATTACTCTGGCCCCAAATCCCTTAACACCTGGTGTTATTCATGATCCTACATTTTCACTAGGTGATGAACTGTGCTGGGAGTAGAAATGAGGTCAGATTGTCATTTGGCTGTTTGGGGACACTGATACTATTGCCTTTGATGGAAGCTGCATAAGCTTTCCTGCCTACAAGTGCTATGGAAACAGGAAACATGGAGACATAATGGGGTTCAAGGGAGGGGTCTCTACTGCCTCAACAGGAGACCCTCCATTACCTGACTGTTGGACAATAATAAGCCCCTTGTGAGGTCAGAATCACATTATCAAACACTTACAGAATGTGTGCTATTTGACATGGGATAGACCAAAGTTTCATGAATAGTGGCCCTAATAAAAACCTTAGAGACCCTTTAATCTAACTCTCTCTTATTCACAGACATTAAATATGAAGTCCAGAAGTATTAAATGGCTTGAGCACTATAACACAGAAGGTTAGGAGCATAATTGTCCCCTCAATCTAGTTCTCCTTTAAGCCAAATTGTTCCCAAGAGGTTGGAGACTAAGCTTTATGCAGGAAAAAAGTGCTAACAGCCCCGGGCCACCTGTGCGGTGCAGGAGAGGTGTACTTTTACTGAGGTATTTGAATGGGGGATATCATAAGGACAGTAGTGGCCAAGGATGATTTTAAAGAATACGTGGGACTGAAGCTGGATTATAAAGGAAGAATGAACCAAATGCAAATTCAATAAGAGTCACATTAAAAGAAACCATATTTGATGCTTATTTTGGAACCCCGCAGATAGCAACTATACTGAAGACTTGTTCTTTTTTTAATTATTATTTTTTTAATTTGAGGTTAATGTGAGGGTACAAATAATCAAATCACAATATTTGAGTTTGTTAGGTAGAGTCCTTCTTGTAGCTATGTCCTCCACCCAAAGAAGTGCTATACACCCCTACCTTGTGCCTTTTCAAGTGGAAGCACCCCAAACCTGCCCCCTCTCTTTCCCCTCCCTCGTTTCTCCTCCACCTAACCTGGATTGAAATGACTTTCTGTCCTATATGGAAGCAAACTAGATCATCTACTGGTTTCATAGTAGTATTGAGGACATTGGATATTTGCTTTTCCATTCTTGTGATACTTTACTGAGAAGAATGTGTTTCAGCTCCATTTAAGTTAATACAAAAGATGTAAAGTCACATATTTTTTATGCCTGAATAGTATTCTATGGTGTGCATGTACCACAATTTGTTACTCCATTCTTGAATTGATGGGCGTTTAAGTTGTTTCCATGTCTTGGCGATTGTAAATTGAGCTGTGATAAATATCTAATGTGTACGTCCTTATGATAAAATGATTTTTTTTTACTTCTGGGTAGATGCCTAGTAGTGTGATTGCAGGGTAAAATGGGAGATCTAATTTGAGTTCTTTGAGGATTCTCTGTACTTCCTTCCAAAGAGGCTGTACTAGTTTGCAGTTCCACAAACAGTATAAAAGTGTTCCCCTCTTTCCACATAGGCACCAGCATCTGCAACTTTGGGATTTTGTGATGTGGGCTAATCTTACTGGGGAGACCACTTAGCAAGGAATGTCAGTGTCAGAAAAAATGTAGACATTGATTAACATCTCCTAAATGTAGTAGCAGAAGGTCCAGGCAGCTCCAAGAAATGAATAAATCCATTCCTGGTGACTGGGATTTGGGTATCAGGAATTAAATTCCTAGAAGGATTATTCAAGTAAATAGGACACAGAAAAAAAAAAAGAGGGGGTGAGATTTAGGCATGAGGAAATAAAATCTGCTGGAACTGAGGTATGAGGAGGAAAATTAATTCAAGGAATAAAAACAATGTTAAGGGTGTTGACACTAGGCACCTTGTCAGAGCAGGGCAACGGGCCTGGCTATTATAGCAGTTGTTTATCAGTCTGAGGACTCAAGAATTTCCCTTGACCAAGAACAGGACTATCTATGGGTGGAGACAGATGAGTGAACAGATCACAATTTGGATTGCTTAGGTAATGGAGTTGAGGATTGAAACATTTCACAATCCATAGTAACAAGTTTCTCTTTCTTAGCACCATCTATTTTGGAACAGGGCAATAGTGTGCAGTATAGACAAAAGCATCATGGGGATAAAACTCAAAAAACAAGAGCCGTGAACTCGGAAGCCAAGTCATTGTGTTGTTTTGCTGCTCCCGTGTGCACTGGGAAGATGATGATGTGTTTTGCCTGGGAATGAATCACAGGGATTGGAGTCTGGGTTGAAGTTTGGAGTTCCACACTGATGGAACTGAGTGCTGAGTCAAGGCACTTTTTAACTTTCCCTGAGCCAAATTTATTCATCTGTAAAATGGGGTGGGGAACCTCCTGCTTTGCCTATGTCAAATTTTTTAGGGTATACTTTTTTACACTTTTATTTCAAAATAATTGCACTTACAAAAAGTTATGTAAATAGTACAACTACTATATACACTGTATATCTCTGAACTACAACCCACAAGTACTAAATATTTTTTAAAAATGCATTTTTCTTATCATTCTGTGTATGTGTGTAACCATTTTTTTCTTCTCATTCTGTGTATGTGTGTAACATTTTTTTTTTGAAACCGGTTGAGAGTAGGGTTACAGATGTGATCCCCTCTTACCCCTAAATACTTCAGTGTGCATTTGCTGAAAGCAAAAACATTCTCTTACATACACACAAACAATTATAAAAATCAGGAAAGTAATTTTGAAGCTATATTATCTCACCTAAATTATTCAGATTTGCCAGTAATCTGAAATGTCCTTTAGAGAAATTTGTTTTCTGGGGGCATGGGGAGTCTTGCGTCAGACCCCCTCCCCCAGGATCGCATATTGCATTTAGCTGTCATATATTTTAAATCTCTTTTAGTCTAGAATAGTGTCTTCGCCTTTCATCTCCTTAACATCTCTGGGAGAGTCTAAGCCAGTTGTTTTGTAGACTATCTCTCACTAGGGTTTTTGATGTTTCCTCACGGGTTAATTCAGGGTACATATTTCTTGACAGGAATAATATTGACTTCATTTTTGTTGTCAGAATCAAATGCAGTGATGTGTATAAACGTGCTGTGGTAAAATGTAAAGTTCTAACACAAATCTAGGGTTGAGGATTAACTCCTCAATCTCCTTCTCAACTCTTATCCCCTAGAAGATGTGGTATTCCTGCTAAAAAAGCAGCTCAGGGAGACAAATGCCTTATCTAGGGACAGTAATGAAACTGGAAGATGTAAGTCAATCATTTTCACTGTGAGAGAAACTTTAAAACATCGGTGTTAGAATAGCCAAGGGCATCCCTAGCCTCCTCTGTTTGTTCTTGTTCTCTCTCTCTCCCCAGATACATTTCTCCTTGTAAAATTTTTACATATTTAATTCCATCTTGATGTTTGAGGACCTGAGCTTATGGAGAGAACTACTGCTCTACTGGACACTGTGGGAAGAATATGAGGGAAAAAAATGTCTCTGACCAAAGAACAGAGCACATTATAGATATAGAAAGTTGTCTTGCAAAGCACAGGGAGTGAATATCTCCCCCTGCGCCACTACATTGCCTCTGGTGGAGCAAACAGTCAAATGTCCCAAACATTTCCATTCTAGAGATAGCCGAGAGCATGAACTTCATTGTAGAGTGAAAAGCCAATTGGGTTAGAGAGAAGGAGGTAGAACTGAGGCTTTAGGAAGGAAGAGGAGGCTGGGAGATATGTAATTTTGACCCAGGAATTTACTATGATAACAAGTATAGCCTTCAGCAAGAAGAGTGAAGTGTATTGGTTTTGTATTCGTTGATAGTCAGAGCAATGATTAAGAATGAGGAAAATATCTATTTCCCTGAAGGAGATTCTAAATGGGGCTTCTAACATTTCCAGCTCTTAAACGAGGGCAGGGAGTGATCCCTCCTATTTCATTCTTACAGTGTCATGTAGACAACTAGGAGACCAGCCTGCCTGGGGTTGCGGCCAATCGTGTCAATTTTCTGTGCAAGGCACATCGACCTTTCAGAGGTGGAAGAGTCAACATTCCCCAGGGCTTCCTGTTGGTTCAAACCTTTGGAGATGCTTGGAAGGTAAGTGCTAGTTTAAGAATCACCCGCAGTCTGACAGTCTGACGTGTACAGCCTCAGGGGACAGCGCGGGCAGCCTCTGTGAGGAGTCAAAAGTGCCTCTGGCAATCCTCAAAGTACTGAATGATAGAGATGGGAACCTGGGGGTGAAAAAGAGAAAGCATTTCATTTCTGTCTGCATTTATTACAAACAAAAGGGTGGTATGTTCCCTTAAGAAAACCTCCAGAAAACATCCTCATTGGTCTAATTTAAAACCAGACCAGCTGGGCAGATGCATCATTATGTAAACTGTATCACTGCTATTAGAATATTTTAAGGAAATGAGGAAAAACTAGGAATGTTTCTATTCATGGATTCTCTCCATCACACACACAGACACATCCACATACAAACACGCTCACCCACACCCATGCTGAATTTGCTGTGATTAGTTTTGTTCTCTACAGAAAGGTTCATTTATTGGGGACGCCATTAAACAAGTGAAATACAAATTAAAAGTGACATTGATATGATCATAATCGCTCCTTCCTGGCTGCCAGAGATATTTTTCTGAGAGGAGCCTGCATTTCTACAGATGGCATGAAAAAAAAAAAAATGAGGACTGCCGAACACACCATTATTCCTGCGAGGCCCTCAGTTCATTAGTTGAAGCAGCCAAGTCTTCACGAGCCGCAACTGATCAGCAAATGGGAAATGAGCAAGAGCATAAATTCCCAGCAAACCAAATCATTAACATTTGCGGCCTGCATCTTGGAAACACAGTAAATCAAATGTGTCATCATTTATCAAGACAAAATATCATTACTAATTGGGATTAATTTGCTGCTGTGGGATTGCTGACCTTTGCTGAAAGAAAATAAAACTGCTCGTTAGCTGTCTTCATTTAATTTTCCTTGAAGGAGGGAGAGGGGTAAAGGCAGTCTGGCTCAGGGAGGAGGGAGAGGAGGTGGGACAGGGACATTCTTATCTTTCAAACAGCTACACATTGTAAAGTTGCAAAGTGGTGAGAAGACCTGTTCATATGCCGGTGCCAATGCTTGATCCGGGTTTCTGATGTGTGTCCAGAGATAATGGTACCTCTGGTTGTCATAGTCTGTGATTTAACATTATCTTGGGAAAGAATAATTAGAATCATTGTCGGGAAATTATACGTGGTTTCATTTATAAATAGGAAGAGGCAAGTGCCTTTATCTGCCTCACTAATATTATCTGTCTCGCTAACATTAAGGGAAATGCAAAAGGAATAACACATATGCCCGAGCAGCCCCCAGTGACTCTGCATCTGGGTGGCATCTACACAGAAACATTGGCTCAATAATACGGGGTATGATCCTTTCAATATCTCTGAGGCTGCTTCGGGGCAGATGAATGTCTATCCAGTGAGATGGCTGTAAAAGCCTGAGCCAGGGTTCTTGTCTGTAGCCAGCGGTTCTCAACCTGTGGGTCGTGACCCACAGGAACTGTACTAAAGGGCCGCAGCATTAGGAAGGTTGAGAACCACTGCGTAGAGGAAGTTATGGATAGTGAGAATTCAACAGCTGATTCAAATCAACAAATTAAAGCCACTGCCATTTAGAGTTTTTAAAATGTGGCATTAGCTTATTATTTTTCTTGATTACTGAGTTAGTTGGTGCCCACATAAATTTTGCAAGTACCTCACCCAAATATCACCCTAGCAGCATCAGGCATTGTTCGGGGTTAAATGGCTCACTCATTCTATCAACTAAAGAGAAAATAGATGATCAGTTACCCTGCCAAGGGACCAAACCTCGCAAACAGCAAGATCAGGATTCAAATTCAGAGCATCAGTGCCCCGCTCTAGTATCCATACTCCTTTTTTTCTTTAGATTGATATGAGAGTACAACGTTTAGGTTACATTGTTTCTATTTCCAAGGTAAAGTTCAAATTGCAGTTGAGCCCCTCACCCAAGGGCCTGCTGAACACCCTCACATTGAGCACGTTAGATGAGATCTTGCTGCCATCACGCTCCCTCCTTGTACACTATACTTGTTTTTTTTCTTGCTGGTGGGTGGGCGTATAGTTGATGAGCATTTGAGTTGATTCCACATCTTCGCAATTGTGAATGAGCTGCAGTAGACATTCTGGGGCAAATGTCTTTGTGGTAAAATGTCTTTTGTTCTTCTGGTTAGATACCTAGTAATGGGATTGTGGGATCAAATGGAAGGTCCAGAATCCTCCATATTTCTTTCCAAAGAGGTTGTGCTACTCTGTAATCCCACCAGCAGTGTAAAAATGTCCCTTCTCTCTATGTCCACACCAGCGCCTACAGATTTGGGACTTTATGATGTGGGCTAATCTCACTGGAGTTTGGCAATATCTCGGAGTGGTTTTGATTTATATATTCTGATGATGAGCGTTTTGTCATGTGTTTGTGGGCCATTTGTCAATATTTTCATTTCTGAAGTAAATTCAATTTGTATTTGAGCCCTTTGCCTGGGGGGCATGCTGAACACCCACACACTGTGCACATTAGATGCACATGCGGGCATGGATGGGGAGAAAGGAGCACTAGCACCTGTACTCATAATACTGCTGCTTCACTTAGCTGCTGTGGCTGGGTCAGAGAGGGTTAAGAAGGGGACCATGCCACTAAGACAATGTTTCAGGAATTTTAGACAGCCACCCACTCACACATGAGCACAGACAAAACATACACACAGGCAGTAACTGGTCGAATGCAAGAAGGTGTGTGTGAGCCCCTCCAGACAGTGAGGAACTGAGGTGAATGAATGGAAGCCTAAAGGCTGGGTTTAAGAGCCCTGAGTTGTACTATTGTGCAGTGTGGTGACCCTCCTACAAATCAGTGCTAGCCACTGAGAGACCCGAAGCACAAAACTCTGGACCAGAGCCGACAAGGAGGGTAAGCCAAGTGCACTGTTCAAGCCCTCAGTCTCTGGTCTCACTGTTTTGGGTATGTGCCAATCTCTAATTCACAAGAGCCTGACTTATTTCCCTTTCAATGTGAGGTAATATTTGTCATAGCAGGAAGCATACATATTAATGCCTGTGCTTAGGTGTTTTAAAACAATTTTCTCCTCTTAATTAGGGAAAACAGTGCTCCTAATATTTTTGCACCATGGATGTGCTTAGCAAACTTTTGGTGTAAGTTTCTAAAAGATGTGAGAGGTGGCACATTGAGGCTGGGTGGGAGGAGGGAGGCAGGAGTGCTAAACCAGGCCCGTTCCCCTCAGTTCTGATAAAATGAATTATAATTTTACTAAAATGTGTGTTATTTCATAATTCAGTGTAACGGAGAGCCCCTGAGACATGAGTTACATGCATGAAGGAGATCTGAGTGGATGGGGTCCTCTGAAGGAAAAAGGGCTGTGAGGCAAGGCATAGGCTGATCACAGCAGACAGAACCTACAAAGAAGTGGGGGCAAAGAAGACAAGATTTAGGATTCCCACAGTCCTAACCAAAATATTATTCCTGCAAGCCATGTCCAATGGCCACTCACCTCAGGAAACTGGAATGCTTTCTAAAAACTAAGTTTCTGTACCCAATTTTTGGCCGGGGCTGGGTTTGAACCCACCACCTCCATATGGCATATGGGGCTGGCACCCTACTCTTTTGAGCCACAGGTGCCGCCCACCAAACTTTCTTGAGCTCAAGAAGATCTCATCACTGATCTTCATACTCACTTGAATCCAGTTTTGAATTTGGTTAATACTAAAATTCTCAGGCACCCCACCTCAGTCCAAGCAGGTCCCCTAGTTTTAACCACATCACTTTTGTCTTATCACTGAATTCTGAGGGTTTTTTTGTTTGTTTGTTTTTATCTTGCTATGAACCCACTAAGGGACAGCCAAGATTTAAGAATTTTGATTTGCTGGTACTCAGATTTGACTGCCCCAAATCACACTGTAAGAGTTAATTAATTCCTATGCATGCACAAACTTTAAAATATCTCCCTGCCCCAGCTCAGGTACTAATTTCTTCTACCTGATACACAGAGGTGGTTTTAATTAAAGATGCAATCTATAGAGACATCAATTTATAACCTGCCCCTCCAGGGACTTGGAAAGTTTTAGTTAACAACAGTGTAATGACTGAATTGTATGTTGACTTCTCAAGGGTTCCTGTAGCTCTATCCTAAATATTGTGTAGCAATTATCTCTTATTGGAGAGTTAAGAAATAAAAACATCATATTAAGACAACTGAAGTGTACAATGAGGTAAAAGTGTACACAATTTTCCTAAATCCTCTAAGATTTCATATTATAGCTACAGCTCCAAAATTTTCTCTGCCACCACCTTTCTGGTGGGGGTTGTTAGTGATCCTGCAGCTAAGAATTAGATCAATGGCCTTCCACATTCAGATCTTCGGAAGCTTCTGGTGGGGCCAACTGGATACAATGTGTGAGAAAACAGAAGCCAGATTTGCACATGGAATTTAACCAAAATGTGATGATCTCAAGGCTTGTAACTCAAAGGAGGAAGTATTGACAGTTTCTGCAGCCTCTCCATAGGCAAAATCATTCATGGTACTCTGCAAGTTCAGCCCACACCTCTCCACACTACTCACCCCAGCAGAGGAAGTGGGTCCATGTTTTCTGCTCCGTGTCTGGGGGTATATATTGTCTAGTGATCATTAATAAGCCTGAGGTAAATAGCTTCTCACATTCAGAAATTTAAGACCTTTTTGTAGTACATATTTCAGGGATAGAGAGTGATATTTCAATGTGTGTATATAATATGTGATGATCAAATTGTTGTGAATGTTCCAAATCCCCTCTTCTAGCTTTTTGGAAATACACACTAAGTTATAGTTACCCATATTCACCCTACTGGGCTGCAGATCACCAGCACCCATTCCCCCCATCTAGTTGAAATGTTATGTCCCTTAACCAGCTTCCCTCATCTTCCCCCTCTCCTGATGCTTCCTAACTTCTGGTAACTTGCTATTCTATTGTCTGATCCTAGATTTTTCAGGTTTTCTAGCAAAGGATACTGCCCAGAGGCATTTTTCGCTTGCCTTTGTTTATTTTCATTCCCTGTGATGCAGTGCAAATAAATAAGGCAACACTAAAATTGCATACATCCTCCAGAGCAAATATTGTGAAGGTCAAGAACTCCAATTCTAAATTACACCTGATTCCCAAAGGTCTCCACAAGTCTTTTGAAGACTATCTACTTCAAGATAAAAGAAATGCAGGATGTTATAAGATAGCAATATGCATCGGCAAGGAATTATCTGGGGGAGTGGTGGGATGGGAGGATAGAGGCAGGTGGTCCACAGTCTGCCCCTGTCTCATTAGGCTGGATGACCATTTATCTTGGTCCAGCCTAACAGTCTCCCAGCCTCTGTTTAATCCTGTGCACCTGCTTCTCCATCCACACTGCAGTTCTTAAAAAATCCCTTTGACTTTACTCCATTCTTGCTATTTTATGCCCAAGATTTTTCCATTCTCATAAGAATAAAGAAACAAAACCTCTTTTGACCATTCTCTCTGCTATCATCTCCAACTATTGTTTTAGGAGGGTTTGTTGGGGAGGAAAATGTTTTATTTATTGCATTTCTGTTTTCTCTTTTTCACGTTTTTGCTACCTATGTATCCATTCATGATAAGAAAGTGTAATACTACATTTTCCTTCTTAATGTTTGCCACGTTGGAACTGTTAGCTAAGAAGTATGTTCTCTTCCTCCGTCTGTACCCAGAACAGAACTCAGGTCTTCTTATACCCTCTTTCCTACTCTCGGGATCCAAGGTCACTGGTCAGCCATAACACCACCTCACTTCTCTCACTGATACCACCAGTCACCCTGACCCCATCTGTCCCTGTCTTTGGAACTGATTCTTTCCACACCAGCTCCCTCTCCTCCCAGGATTACTGCAAATTTATGCCATGGGAGGAGCTTCTCGTCTACTTCCATAGTTTTTGGAAGTAAAGAACTAACTTGAGAGGCTATACTGTATTAGACCAAAGCTAATAACACAAAAGCAAAAACTTCCTGCCCTATGATCTATTTCACTTACTGATTTTTATATTTTAGAATATTTAATTGACAAATAAGGATTGTAAATATTCAAAGCATACAACATAATGTTTTGATGTGAATATACAGAGGGTGTATACCAAAAATGTATACACATCTTAAGAAAGGAAAACACTGTGTTAGATTTGTAATACTCAAGTCATGTTTGACTTCTGCAATTATGAGGTGCTCAACATGACTTGTGTTCATCTTTTGTTACTGGTGTATGTTGAGTATTACATTTTTAATGTCACTTTTTCCTTTTTTAAAATGCATATACATTTCTTTTGGCACCCCCTTATATTGTGTCATGATTGTCATGATCAAATCAATCCATCCGTCACCACCTATGCTGTACATTAGGTCTCCAAAACTTGTTTATCTTACAAATAAAATTATGTACCCTGTGATCAACATTCCCCCTTTTCTTCCTCCCTATGAACCAGCCTCTATTTCTATGAGTTTGATTTTTTAGATTCCACATGTAAATGAGATGGATCATGTAGTATTTATCTTTCTGTGCCTGGCTTGTTTCAATTAGCATAATGTCTATTCTATTCCATTTGTCTATGTGTCTGATTTTATGCCATAATTAAACTATTTTGATTACTGGCATTTTTACAAAAATTCAAAAATAATCCTAAAATCTGTGGGGAATCACAAAAGACCCCAAAATGCCAAACTAATCTTCAGAAAGAAGAAAATTGGAGTCATTATACTCCTTGATTTCAATTTATGTATTAATATTTTATATGCTTCCCTTCTCACTACCACCCCCACCATACACTTTCTTGCACACACAAACACACAAGCACAACCCTCCCCATAGCTGACAGGATTCATAAACACAGAATGCCAACTCAGGATAAAAGCCACACCTCCATAGCTGACCATTTCCTGTCTCACACATGTCATTTATAGTAGTTACTTCACATCTTATCAGTAAAGGAAAAGTATCTGTGTATACTATAAAGTAAAAGATTTTTATATACTCTAAAGATGTATATATAGTAGGACCTCTGTAAGTTGACCACCCAAGGGAACTGTAAAAAACCAGTCAACATACAGAGCTGGTCAACATAAGAACTAGGCCTACAGTACTGATACATACATTTAGTGCATGTGAAACTACATGTATGTATGAAAATTAGGTCAACTTAAGGAGGTGATCAATGTAAGGAGCTGTTCAACCTATATGTAGATATATGTTACATACTATAAAATACATAAAATAGTCACATTATAAGTAGCTCACCATCTCATTAGAAACAGATGAAGACATAAATTTTTTGTTTGTTTTTGATGTTATTTTATTTTTTATTTTTGTTTTCTTTTTACCTTGTTTGCCAAGCATTGTGTTCGAAACCTAGAAATCCTCAAGAAATTCTTGTTGATGACTTGAACAACTAAGTATTTTAACTTTACCTGACCTAGGTTGGTCATTGGGAGTCCAGGAAAAGATGACCTGAAATTCCAAAATGGGTCTATCTTTTTCCCATCTCTGAAACAGTTGTTATCAACCCTACAGATGGGTAGGACTCATTTTTTTCACTGAACAGTTTGCCACCATCTTAGTGTAGATAATCTTCCATTCTTCCTTTTCCTCAACTCTCACTTCCTACTTTTCTCTATTTTAAAGTAATGATCCTTGAATTCATGATACCTACAGTCTCATGATGCTGATCCCTGTATTCCTATCCCTATCTAATTTTATTTTTCTACTAGACTTTTTTCCTAAACTTTGGACTTTTTGTTCCCTCATGTCTATTTCTCTATTTCTGTCTTTGTATTGTCTTTCTATTTAGCTTGATTAGAAATTAAAATTAAACATAGTATTGTTTGAGCAAGTAACTACACATTTCAAAACCCCTCCTTAGATTCTGAGACCTATTTTCTCTTCAAAGCCATCTTCTGCTTTACCCCCAGATAACTCATGGAAAACTGATAAGAAGAGATTGAGCTGCCACTCAAGCACACCCACCACCACACCCCCTTTTTCCATCTCAAGGATGAAATGACACTCTGTATGGTATTTTGTAATAGCACTTTAGATTTAGCTCCAGAGGGTTGAACTTTCTCTAAACAAGTTCTTTTGTCCCATGTTCATGTTTACAGTAACATAAAAGCAGCCCTGTAAAAGCAGCAAGAAGGTAGAAAATGCTATCTTTGAAATATCATAGAGAATCTTGGCAGCAATAAAAGGTACTCAGTCTTCCAAGCATATGTAAAGCCATACCTCAAAGAAGCAGACAGATTTACAGGGTTAATAGATGCTGATTAGGCTTAAAAGAGGGGCTATTCAAAGGGAATTAGGAGGCAGGAACTTGACTGAGTAATCCCTAATGAGACAGGTCTGGAGAGTTAAAACAAGCCTTGGCCTGTATTCTCCTTACTTTTTTTCTCCCTTTGTAGGTGCTTTAGAACTTACTAACAAGCTGTATTATCTGGTGATGCAAGAACACAAGTCAGTCGAAAAAGGAGTTTTGTAACAAAACATTTAACTTCCTTAATATGCCAAAATAAAAAAGAGGTGTTTTGTTTTTAAAATAATGACATTTCATACCAAACTTCACAGTTTTCATTTTTCTTGTTTTAATGAAAGGAAGACCTGGGAATATCAAGCCCACATTTTTATAGGTCAGTGATGGGTGAAGATGGTTGTTGATGGGCGGCGACTTCCTCATTTACATGGCTTTTGTCTATTTCACTGTAATATCTACTACCTCATAATTTATTTCACTTCATTCATTTAAATAACACAGCTGAACTCTGGAGACATTTTCAATTACTGCCTTAAACCTTCTGAGAGGTAAAGGTTAATTTCTTCAGAACTGAATCCCTCACAAGGGGGCCCAATAGAAATTGGGTATAGTCCAGAGATCATAGTAATCAGTTCTGGTCAGAACTCTAGTCCACCTCTGGCAATATTAAAAACCAAGACTGGTACTTTCTCAATCATGGATTTTCATGTGATGAATTCTGCTTGACATGTCATACAATTACAAAGGCAAGACTTGGGATTGGAGCCTAGATAATGCTAGGGAAGAGGCCAGTTCTCACCATCAACCATGCAAGTTGAGTTGAAAAGTATGATTTACTGTCATATGTTACTATCGTATCCTAGTCCCTTATCAAACCAGCATAGAAAAAAATGATGCTTGTCTTATCATAAAACTTAAGCCTCCGTAATTCAAAAAGTACAATCTTCTGCCCAGAGTCTGTTCCTATGACCCCTTTGACCCCTATTACCCCTTTCCTTGGGTTTTTTCTCCAACAACATTGCTAAAACAGCCTTTGTGGGAGTGCTTCTTAGCCATTTTCTCTTGTTTCCATAACAATTGGTACTAGATACTGGGAAAAAAATCCACCAAGTACTTATGATATAAATCAAAAGATTAGAGATCAACATCCTACCTTTGGGATGTGTAAGTCTTGGGGATGTCTACTTTGGGCAGCATAAATGGCTATTAAAATGTCATTGTTTATAAAAACTAGTCCTATGAAATCCTGAGAAATGGCATTATTTTCTGGGAATGAGAAAATCTGGGCTGAATTCCCAGGTTGCTAATAAGGACCTTAGAGAAAGTCATTCAGAAAGGAGTGAGCTCCATTGAGGGGAATATTGACCCATGCTCCTGGTCAACCACAAACCATTGCATATACACATGTGCATGCACATGGACAATGGAGGAAAGGGACCTACCAGATATTCACTGAAGGATTGAATAGTTGGTATAAGGGAGAGGACATATTAAGGAAGGGCACAGAATGTATACAAGGCAGGGATAAAGAGGGTTCCAAAATATAGTTCCTGGGAAGAAGACTAGTGAACCACTTCCTTGAAATGCCAGGGTTGTCCAGTGACTGAGTTATTGATACAGAGACATAGATTGTCCATCTGCAGATACCTGCACATGTGATTCATGTGCTGGATGGATAACTGTTCTTCAAATTCAATTACATGGTGGAATAGCAGAAAACACAACTCCATGCTGCCTGCCACTTATGAGTTTCCTCAGCTAAGGTGTCATCATGATGGACTTGCCACCTAGTATCAGAAATGATAGAGTCAGAAATGGCAGCTGCTTTAGTGTCCACTGAGAGAACTACCCTGCTTCCTGTTCCTTGTCCTCTTTTGCCCAGTTCCATCAAGTTATACCAGCAGTACCTGCTGGTAAAAGAGTGCCAACCACGGGTCCTCAGAAGAGAGGCTAAATAAGACTGAGAGTGCAGTTCTTCCTTCCTCCAAGCTAAATTAATTTCCTCACTAGAAAAGGCTTGGGAGGGCTGCTACAAACAAAACCTTCTTAACCTTAGCCTGATCTTTGAGTAATAGTCAAGGGTACCAACCTTATTACTTTTTCTGAACTTGAATACGTGCCTTCTAGGCTACTCCTGCAAATGATAGTGCCTGTTTGCATTGGGTAAATATGATCTGAACTTTGAGTGTAGTGACCTGGTCTACATTCAAAGCTTTTAGAGTCTTATGTAATAACAGTGAGCTGTACTGCTTCTATGGGTTGAAATGGATGTACCCGCTGTACCCCATTCTGTGGGTTAGGTGAATCCCTAACACAACTAGGGATGCCAAAGTCATGTGACTATAATTTCAAGTCTTGTTTCTCTGACTTTGATCACACCAGAGGAGAGAATCATACAACTTAGAAGCCCCATTCTCAAAGTTGAGGATCTATATTTTAGAATGTAATATCCAAGCAAGTAACATTTCTGGGTGCTGTTGTAGAATCCCCAGGCCGTTCAGCACCTTACCTACCACTGGTGAGGGTGCTATGAGCCTTCTCTGCTGAAGAGAATCAGGCTTGAGGAAGAGCCGCTTGGGCATATAGCTTAGTTTTCAGAATGCCACCTGAGGAGTTTATTTTTCAGCCTTTTACCTCTAGAAAATCTATGTAACAACTTATATTTTTTACCTATAAATATTGATGAATCCTTCAACGTTGTCCTATTTGTATTTTTAATACTCCTCTACAGGATACTAACTTAGTATTGATATTTTTCTTAATGTAGAAGTGTCAGCTATCAAGACAAACATGGATGGCTTTAACTCTGTCTTTGTAGCCAAATATTGAATGCCCTTACATCCCTGGGGATGATTACAGTGCTAATGGGGAAGTTTGGTTTAACACAAATGCCAATAGCTTAGGAAATTCAAGAGCAACTGAAGTTTCATTGCTTTTTTTTTCTTTCCTTTTGGTCTCCAAAATAGCTTCATCTAGGTCTATAAGTTCCTGCTCTCTAGGTAGCTGCCTTGTGAAGGGTTGTAATACCCTATGTTTCTAGCAAGAACCATCCTAGATAAGGGAGAAAGGGGCTCGGTGTCATTATAATTTGAATATAAAAGAATTCTTAAAAATTATTTCTAAAAATAAAAATTATTTCTCAAACTGGTAAAGCATCTTATTTTTCAAACTAGCAAAGCAGATAATATATTGACAACTTATTTTGAGTGTTTAATTAATTTGCATAGCTGATTTAGTTTACCTAGGAAAATTTAAGTACACAAAATTAAAATATTGATAATCCATGAATACGAGTAATGAATTTTGAGACACATAAAAGAAATTACAGAGTAATATTGAAAGTGTTATATGATCTAAATGTATAGATATGTTATATATTTGATACATTTTTGGCATCTAAGAATTGCTTTTCTAATAACCCTGCCAGTTATTAGTTCTTAAATTGCAGTGTCAACCTCTTAATTCTTTTCATGATAGGTGAAGATTAGAACTGGACAAGCCCTTTCTCTGCTTGTCTCCTCCCAGTTCAAAATACAGAGGGTGCTAAAAATAGGTACACATGATTTAAGAAAGAAAAAACCTATGTAATTGTATAGTCAAGTCACTTATAAACTTACGCAATTACAAGAGATACAAAATGCTATATACAAAATAAAAAATATTAGCTATATATAGTGACTTGAGTATTATAATTTTAATAGTTTTTTTCTTTTCTTATACAGAAATATATATGTATACATTTTCTGGCCTCATCTGCATATGTGACCCTAATAGCTGGCATACTCATAAATGTATGTGTAGGTCTAACATTAAGCACAAATTCATTTTAGGAAATTCTTAGGAAGCTCATCTTCTCTCTGGGGGGGGGGGAGAGAGAGAGAGAGAGAGAAAGTGAAGGGAAGGGGAAGGGAAGAGGAAGAAAGAGGAATTGAAGGAGGCTGGAGGGAGATAGGGGAGGAAGGAAGGAAGGAAGGAAGGAAGGAAGGAAGGAAGGAAGGAAGGAAGAGAGGGAGGGAGGGAGGGAGGAAGGAAGTGAGGGAGGGAGGGCATTCAGACACTGAGCTGCTATCATAAGCCACTTTTCCATGGCACACAAACCTGTTTCCTTTCTTGTCTTTCCCTACCATTAGAGTTGGGAGTACTGCACCTATTAGTTAGTGATAGCAAGCCAAGTAATAGACACCAGAAGGAGGAAAGCTAGTAAAATTGCTTTTGTGGTCTTAATTACTTCCCAAATAATAAAGTCAGTGGTTTTAGTTAAAGTAAAAACAAGCATTTTGTGTATTCTGAAAGACAGCACCATTTTACTGTTGCCATCATTTTCTTTTTATTTCCAAGGCATTTAGGGATCCATTTAAATAGTGAAGATATTAATAAGTGGGAAAACAAAGAGAGTAATCAAACAAATATGCCTTTTTATTTTAGCCTTGTTAGAATCTCCGGATCTCTTTGATTGTGTTTTCCTTTTGTTGAACAGACAGTCTCGGAGAATTAGATCACAGCCAGCCTCTTGAGGCTAAATTAATCATTCATATGTTATTTGAAATCTATTAAATGAAGAAGAGAAGGAGAAAAAAGCCACCAAAATGCCTGCTCCATTCTTAGGGTTTGGTGCACATGTTCTTAGTGGACCCGTAGGCCCTTTGGAGAGCTTTCAGTTGCTATGGTAGACCACTTAATTGTCTATAGATTAATAGTCTGTTTTGTTCTCTGCTCCTTTGTGGTTCCTGGACCCCTTGATGTAACCACACAGATTACACAAACCATGGGCTGAGGTGAGGGCCTGAAAGAAATTGTGAGAGGCTTGTAAAGAATGGTCAGTTTATGAGAATGTCTCTGTCAAATAGAGATATTGGCACACACCTCTAAATAATGTGCCAATATTATTTATAATGTTGGAGGGAACATTATAATTGTTATTTACAATGTTGGAGGGAACATACAATGTGGAGAGAAACAGATCAGATGTGAGAGAAACTTGACTATCACTTCATGGACACTGTATTGCATGGTGGCTATTGATAAGATTGTCAATATTATCTAATATTCAAGAATTCAGCATTGTTCCACTCTTCTTTTACAGCGTATCCTTTAAATTATCCTCCTGGACTTCAACAGCACGTGATGGTTCAAAAGAACCGCTATGCCTTCCACCATGTTCTACTCAATCCCAATACACATACATTTCTTTCCTTCTCAGACATATATTTTTCTAATGTTAAAATTTCAGTTGGGTGCATTTTACAACTGATTTTTTCATCTTTCAACCACATTTCCCCCTTAAAATCTTGCTGTTTAAATAGCTGTAGTTCTTTTAATTGAAGGCATTGCAGAAATGAAGAAATATGATAACTCCTCTTGGTTATCAAATTCATTTTAGGAAATTCTTAGGAAGCTCATCTTCTCTCTGGGGAGAGAGAGAGAGAGAAAGTGAAGGGAAGGGGAAGGGAAGAGGAAGAAAGAGGAATTGAAGGAGGCAGGAGGGAGATAGGGGAGGAAGGAAGGAAGCTGACATCCTTACCATTTGCTATCCCCTCTAGGGTTGCAGCATTTCACCAGTAACTTCCCTTCAGTGTAGGCTGTTGCTCAGATCTTTCCGGGCACGCCCTCTACCCCCTCCTTTTCCATCCTGGATTTCCCCAATTCTGTTGACAGGCTATTCAGAACTTCTTTTGAAGCCCACTTTATCCAACTCAGAACAAATGCAAGAGACCCCTTTGCTTTCAGCATCTCTGGCATGCCCTCCCAGAGATTCACACTTTATTCCTTTGGCTTTATTCTGGGGCTAGCCACGCTCAGCCCAGGCTTCTGACACTGGGCCCTAGAGAAGAAGTCAGAAAACTTTTTCTGTAAATGGTCATATAGTAAATATTTTAGACTTTGTAGGCCACATGGTGTCTGTCACAGCTATTCAACTGTCATTATAGTGTAAGAGAAGCTATGGACAATCTGTAAACAGATGAGTGAGTTGAGTGTGTGTCTAATAAAACTTTATTGACAAAACAGTTGACAGGGGATCACTCATCCATTTCTGGTAGTAATTACAATAGCCCAGCTACTCTATAAAACAGTTCAGTAGTTTTTATAGAATTAAACATGCAATTACCATATGACCCAGCAATGGTACTGGTGGACATTTATCCCTAAAGATGAAAACCTACATTCACATGAAAGCCTGTATACAAATGTTCTTAACTACTTTATTCATAATAACCCAAACCTATAAAAAATCCACACGTCCTTCAACAGATGAACAGATAAAGGAACTGTGGTCGAGCCATGCCATAAACACTACTGAGCAATGAAAAGGCAGAAACTGTGGATACACTCTAGTATTCGGACAGATCCCCAGGGGAACATGCCAAGAGAGGATCGCCAAGGCTAAAAGGTTGCAAACTATATTATTCTATTTATAAAACATCCTTAAAATTACAACATGATCGAAATAGAAAACCGATTAGCAGTTGCCAGGGGTTGGAGTGGGGAGGAAAGGAAGTGTGTGCTTATGAAAGAGTGACGCAGAAGGTCTGATGGCGATGGGACGCCTGAGTGTAGTTAGTGCGGCATACATGGACCTACACCTCTGCTAACAGTGCATAGAATTAAATGTACCCATACATGAATGCAAGGAAAGCTGTGGAAATCGGAATAAAATCGAGAGACAGTAGCCCATCAATATTCTGGTTATATTAGAATTCTTCAAGAAGTTACTATTATGGGAAACCGGGTAAAGGTTACACAGATCTCTTTGTATTATTTTTTTCAATTGAATGTGAAGCTACTGTTATTTGAAAATAGAAAGATTGCTAAAGCTAATGAACACATTGCAGGCCAAATTTGTTCTAGGAGCTGGTTTGCTGACTCCTTCCACAGAGCAGCAGTACCTGCATTTGTGTTTTAAATTTCGCCCCCATGCACGTGGCTCCCAAAGTCCTATTTCTGGTCTTCATCTTTCTTTCTTGTGTAGCCTTCCTATACTTCAACCTTAAAATGTTCATGTTAACTTATAATCCCTGCTGACCCTAGGCCTTCCTCCAGCAAAAGAGTAAATAAATAAATAAATCTACCCATTTCTGCCTCTATTTTTCAGTCCCTTGCTCTGTAAGTGGCAATAAGACCCACCTCTTATCAGATCTGATCCAAACCGAGGAGTCACTACTGACTCCTTCTGTCTCCTCTGTAACCAACCATGTGACACTAGCTTTGGTTCAATTTCACCCCCCTCCAAAAAAATGTCTCTTCTGTTGATTAAGAGTCTGGGTAATACTTTTAAAATTTATTGTTGAAACTACTAACAGAGCCTTCTGTATCGATCCTTCTTGCCTGATTGTTCCCCATTAATCCATCCTACTCTGGCTCAGCGCTGTGACGAGGGCATTCTCCACGCACACCTACTCTCTGGCTGTCCCTCATTTAAGCAGGGAAGTCCAGGTTCCACAGCCTGCCATCAGGCTTTCTCTACATCTTTTCTGTAACTAGTCTTCCTACCTTTGCAGTTTACTTATTCACCCACCATGAACTAGCCCGAGTGGAGGGCTTTCTACTTCTTGCACCTTCGCTGCTTGATGCCTTTTGTCTTTTTTCTAGCTGCATGCCTAGGTCCTCATATCTGCCTAGCAAATCCTTTCAGATAGTCATCAAAACAAGTGACTCCATCAGTCAACAAAACAGCTCTTCATGGACATAAAGAATATGGGCATTGGCAGGATTTACTTTCTGAGAGACAGTGGCAGCAGTATTGATTTACAACATGATGCTTCCCAGAGAAACTCCAGACCTAGGGAAAAAAAGATGCTTGTGTGTACTGGTGTGCAGCACACAAATTGTGTTTGAGTAAACAGAGTTGATTTATGTTTGTGATGGAGTGCTAGGACCTGAGAGGAAGACAAGTTAGATCTTGGCCTGGATTATTCTGCTACTAGCTCACAGCTGTGAGTACTTTTATTTAAGTACTATTATTCTTTACACTTTATCACTTTACCAATTCCACCAGATCAATTTTAAGATGGCATCTATATCTTTTTAGTTTTAAGATTGCATCTATATCCCATCCCACTTCTGTACCACATCATCATGAGAGAGCTCGGCCATGGCCCATCTGCTCTCCAAACAATATGTTCCAGTGTATGTCATAAATTTCTGCTGACAATCTGGGGTGATCCAGATTCAAGGATGTCTGAATCCAGATACACAAATCATATTGACAGGATTCTCTCTCGTTTCTTGACACTGCTTCCCTTAGATTTGACTTTACTTTTGACAGATTCCTCCCTCCGGTGATGACAAACAAAACAAACAAATATTATAAGCTTAAGACTGTCCTATTCCATCTTTGTTTCCCTCAACTAAGTGTGGTCATTTCAGCCTTTAATCCCCTATACCAATCTGTTTGGAGAGCCTGTATGAAAGGTACATTCTTCATGTAATTATGCCTCCTTTTAGTTATTTTACAAACATTTATTTATTCCTTGGAATAACCTTTGTATTTAAATACTATTATTCTTTCCACTTTACCAGTAATAAAACTGAGTTTTTGAGATTTCATAATTAACTTGCCCAAGTTTCCTGAGTTAGGAAATACTGAGTCACAGTTTGAAATTAGGTCATCTGGCTCAAAAAACCATATGCCTAACAAGTGCTCTGCTGCCTACCTAAGATTTGGTTTCTTCATTCTGAAAGTGAGGAAAATTATAACTATTCTACGTTCCTCACAGAGCTATTGTGCTTATCAAAATAAAAAGATGTATTATTATGCTAGAAAAGAACTGTTAAACATATGACCATAATTCAGTTAAACTTCATTTCATATTCATCCACCTTTTGGGAAAAATGAGTATGAATTGTTTTTACTAGTGCCAAAATACATAAAGAATTCATACAACTTAATAAGAAAACAGTCCATTGTTTTCATGTGCAAAAAATTTGAAGAGACACTTTAGAAAAGGATATGTATGAATGACCAAGAAACACATAGAAAAATAACCAACGTCATTAATCATCAGGAAAATACAAAGGAGAACCATAATGAGATATTACTACTAACCTATTAGAATAGCTAAAATTAAAAAGAGGTTACTGTTGGAAACCAAAATGGTATGACACTTCGGAAACTTTTGGCAATTTTATAAACGTTTAGCCCACACTTAACAGCCAGTGTACTCTTATATATTTACTCAGGGGAAGTGGTGGATGGGTCACCACAAGATTTTTATGTTCATGTTTATAGCAGCTTTATTTACAGTAGCTAAATTATAGCAATAATTCAACTGTGCATTCACAAGTGAAAGGAAATACAAACTGTGGTCTATCCATACAGAGGAATACTTTTTAGCTGTAAGACAAGAAAGAATTATTGATAGAAAGTGCAACATGGATGGATCACAAAATCATAATCTTCAATGAAATAAAACTAGATGCAAAAGCCTACTTACTGTATAATTCCATTTCTATAAAATGTAAACTGATCAGGAATGGCATAAAGGATGTTTTGAAAGGGTGTACAGAGGAGTGATCTGTCTCTAGTGTAGTTGACGGCTTCATGCTTGGGTTTATACAATTGCCAAAAATCATTGAATTGTACACTTTAAATGAATACAGTTTATTGTGTGTAAATAATCTCTCAATAAATTTCATGAGGGAAAAATAAAAACAATGGATGACAGCCCAGTGTGTGACTAATTTAGACAAGATGTCCTAGAGGGATAAATAATCAATGAGGACTGGTGGCAGTTCATATAGCTCATGAGAGCTATTCGTGCACACCTTTTCCTCACTCCACAGACGGCGAGCAGTCAATGACATCTTATCCATAGCTTGAAATCAGCCATGCTACCATAAATACATGGTATTTACACCATGGAAATAGATAAATGCTATAAATTGGTGCCTACTCTGTTCCCCCAAGTACCTGATGTCAAACAATTACTAGCAAATGACTGGCTAATAAAATCTATCATATATATTCTATAGTGATGTTTATATTTATATTTATGTACTCACCTCAGCTTCTAAGAACATTATAATGAAATAGGAAGTTGATAAGAAATTTAAATGTGATGTAATGCACTGACTAAAGTAATAAATAAAAAATAACTTTTTAGGGCCAGCTGCAGTGGCTCATGCCTGTAATCCTAGCAATCTGGGAGGCTGAGGTGGAAGATCCCTTGATCTCTGAAGTTCAAGACCACCTTGAGCAAGAGCGAGACCCCATCTTTACCAAATATAGAAAAATTATCCAGACGTCATGACAGATGCATGTAGTCCCCGCTGCTGGTGAGGCTGAGTAGGGAGTTTGAGGTTGCTGTGAGTTGTGAATATCCAGGGTGACAGAGTGAGACTTTGTCTCAAAAAATAAAATAAAATAAAATGATAAAATAAAATAAAATGATAAAATAAAATAAAATAAAATAACTTGTAATTAGATTCTCTTTCTAATTTGAAAAAACAGGACTGGGGCAAAGATTATGTTAGAGATGAAGAGGAGAGAGCACCAGGTAAGGAGCTGGCAGACAGAAATTCTGCCCACTTACAGGCTGTATGACCTTTGGCACATCCTTTCTTCCCTGACTCACAAGATTCTTCATTTATAAAATGTAGATTATAATACTAGATGGGATTAAATCACATGGTTGTCGTGAGGATTAAGTAAAACTGTATGTGTAACGGTGATTGTTATTATTACCTAATCTGATGTTCCCAGAAAGTTTGAATATCTCCCCAAGGATATTATAAACATCTTGAAAATAAAGAGTGAAGTAGTAATTCAATCAATTTTTATGACTTATACAAAGCATTCAAAATATTAAGACTAGTAATCTTCTATTTTGAGTGAGACTAAGAATTGCAGGTTTTTCCCTCTTTGGGGAGCACATCTATTTAGATTGATTATGTCCTTATGCATGTGATAAAATCAGTTACAATCTTTTCTCCTCTAATACTTCAGCTCTGTAACTTAAAACTTCTCCATCTTAAAACAGTTTGAAATAGAACCTCTCAAGCATAGCTATAAAACTGCATCTAGCTTCCTATGCTAAAATTGAAGTAGCCTACAAAAAGGAAATTGTTGAAGCTTTTTCGAAAGAACAAAAGAACATAAATAAAATGCAAACAGCTTCAGTGGCAGTTAGGAATAGAAAACTCGGTGTGCATTGGTGCTTTATGAAAAGAAGGGAATGTTTCTTGCAGCACACAGAAAACCCAAAGTAAGGTGAAGGAAGGAGACCTAGAAAAACACATTTGTGTTCTACTGAAGCCAAAAAGTCAAATATGGAGGGTAAACTTTACTGGAAAGTCTTTCCCAGGGTTTAATAATACCCAGTGCAAGGTCATCTCCATTAAAGGAGATCGAGTTATGGATGATTGCACCTGAAACCCCAGAGAGTGATTGTGTAGTTTTATCAGGAAGTGAAAAAGTAGAAGTGGCCTTTTAAGATCACTTGTCTGGTGGCACTGATGTTACTAGAAATGTCTGGGAAGAGATACAGAGGCTGGTATTTGGATTCCCAAAAGGATTTGGAGGAGAGCAGAATGGATAGCCTGTGATACGATGATGAACACTCCATTAGTAACATCCGTGAGTTTCAGCTTCTGAAGTTACTGAACCAGTAAGTTCAGGGTTAACCAGGGCTACTAGTTAGTTGGTGTCAAGCTGATGCATTGGTGGGGTGTGCAGGTCGGTTGTTAGGAAAGTTTTGAGATACATAAAAATCAAGAAATGTCAAATCCATATGGATGGAAACAAATAAAGCCCTTCCAGCAACACAGATAAGCCAAGCAAGTTGAAACTTGTGAGTCAGAAAGGACACTGTCAACTGTGTTCTGTGGAAGTGAAATAATGGATCAGAACACTCTGTCTTCAAACTTTTGTAGGGGTCTACATAATGCATCTAGGATGAGGGTGTTAACACCTCTACAGATTCAGCTAATCAAACCATGTCTGAGGGATTGTGTTCACCCGAACATAGCATACTATAAGGTAGATTGGATAAACAGTAACATATGAAGAACTGGGGATATTCAAATTGGAGAACTGGAGACTGTTGGGATATGTAATGGGAGCTCAAATTATGAGAGATGTTTTTAATACTGATGAATTTTGCATTGAAGCCAGAGAAACTTATTTTTTTCTGTTGAGGATTTAATGGTAATAGGATAACTATTTACAAGTTACCCTATTACCTTCTATTCAGATAGACAGCAGGTTAGGATATATAAAATATTGGAAGAAAGGGGGTATACCAAAACCTCACAGCCAATAAGTGGGCAGAACTCTCAATTTGATTGAAGTTCAAGAATCAAAAGTTAATGCAATGAACATTTTCTGTGTTTGGATATAAGATAATGGTGCTGATTTAAAATGTTTTATTGTGATAATGATGTTTACATTGCTAGACCTCCTGTTTAATCTCCCCACTTGCAATCGCATGGGTTTGTCTTAGAATGACATAAAGTATGAGGCTATGGGACTCATGAAGGACTCAAGGCTCTGAAGCTGGCCTCATTATCACTGATATAATAGGACCTGGATATGCTCATTTTCACTGAGCTTAGAACTGGGCATACTTGCTTGAATAGTTGACTTTATTATTGAGAAAGGACAATTGGGTCATTATTAAAATAGCCTTCTTAGAAGATGAATATTGAGTTATCCTTTACTTATCAATGACTAAATTAAAAGCAATTCTCATTATGGATTGATGCATTATTCCAGCCTCAGAATTATTGGCTCTGGCATTTAATATACTATAAATATAGGATGGCTGTCAAGTTATGATAAACTAGCTTACCTATGGAGTTCAAGCTGACTGCATTATTAACAACATCATTAAAAGTAGAAGCAATATTTTATTAATGTAAAGGATGGGTGACAATGTTATAATTAGATAATATAATTCAGATCAAAACTACATTTCCTTCAATTTTCCATTTCTACTTGGTAAAGTTAAGCATTTTATCTATTTTTGCATGACTGTCTCAGATAATTGGATTGCATACCTTTCCAGACAATCGATCATATTTTCTAGTCATTTACAAAAATGACAGACAGACCTAATCATGTTGGTATGTCATTGGGGAACTTGAATTAGACCCATACAAGAGTCACTTTATTCATTCTCTCCGTACCATCTGCCAATTGTCTACCAGATATTTGGAAACAATGTAGAGAAAATCACTGTCCTCATTGAGATTATGTATATAAAGCTCCAAAATGTGCCTATTATATCATATTCACCTAAACCAATATATTTGGTCAAGATAACAACCATCAGATTTGAATAAGGATTTTAAACATCAAGTTTCAAAAAATTATCTCTGATACACTCTTATGCAGGAACCTTCTAGAGGACACATGTCACCAAAATATAGGAGTGCATGGTGAAATAGGAAGACTTAGGATCTCAGACCACATTTCTCAAACTGCATCAATGTGCCTTGGAAAGCCATAACAAAGTCATAGGGCACCATGGAATATTTTAGTCACCAATTAACATTTCTTGGGCAGCATATAAACTATCACTATCAATTTGTTGGGATCTAAGTACTTAACACATAGAATTGTTAGGTATTTCTTTTGGCTTAGAATGTTAAGGGGAAAAAAAGTGACACAAAAAGCATCATGGAATGAGAGCATTTAGGAATACCAGCTAGGAAATAGGGTACATGGGGTACATGACATAAGACACAGGTAAAGGATATTCTCAGAGAATGATGAAAGGATATTCTTCAGAACTGATCTTCAATAGCTTAGAGACCTATCAGTCTAGGAGGAGAGATTCTGTGAAAATAGAAAAAAAAAAGTGATAGAATATCTGATGAATTTAAATGTAATAAGAGAGTCAATTTGCTACATAGAAGATCATATTATCAGCAAAGAGCAATAGATTGATCTCTTCTTTCTTCATTGGAACTCCCTTGATTTCTTTTTCTTGCCTAATTGCTCTTGCTAGAACTTCCAGCACTGTGTTGAATAAACATGGTGAAAATGGTACATTTCAAATTTATTATGAGTACAAATGTCTGACCACAACAAATAAGTAAGTGAGGTGATGGTTATGTTAATCATTTGATGTAAGCATTCCATATTGTATATCAAATTAGTACACTGTACTCCATAAATATATACAGTTATAATTTAATAAAAAAAGAAAGTGTGAAATCTTGTCTAGTCCCAATTCTGAGTGGGAATACTTTCAACATTTCCCCATTAAATATGATGTTGGCTATAGGTTTGCCACATATTGCTTTTATAATTTTGTGGAATGTCCCATCTCTGCCAATTTTACTGAGCATTCTTATCATGAAATGGTACTGAATTTTGTCAAATGCCTTTTCTCTGTTAATTGAAAGAATCATATGGTCTTTGTTTTTGCATCTATTTATGTGGTGAATTTCATTTATAGATTTGTGTATGTTGAACCATCCTTCCTTCTCTGGGATGAAGCCCACTTGGGCATGATGAATTATTTTTTGATGTGATATTGAATTAAATTTACTGAAATTTCATTGAGAATTT
This sequence comes from Otolemur garnettii, assembly GCF_000181295.1. Lineage (NCBI taxonomy): Eukaryota > Metazoa > Chordata > Mammalia > Primates > Galagidae > Otolemur > Otolemur garnettii. The sequence goes on from NW_003852445.1 coordinate 12,837,484, forward strand.
TTGCATCTATATCAATAAGAGATATTTGTCTGCAGTTTTATTTTTTTCTTTGTGTCCTTTCCTAGCCTTGAATCAGGGTAATATTGGCTTCATAGAGTGTGTTTGAGAGGATTTATTTCTTTTTCTACAGATAGGTACACATTCCTCTATGTAAGTTTGGTAAAATCCAAGTGTAAAACCATCTGGTCTGTGACTTTTTTCAGTTGAAACATTTTTTATTGCTGCTTCAGTTTCAGTGTTTTGTATTGGTCTGTTCAAGAATTCTATTTCTTCCTGATGGAGCCTCAAAAGGTTGTATGTTTCCAATAATTTGTCCATTTTTTCCACATTTTTAAGTTTATGAGCAAAGATATTTTTATATTACTGTGAGATGAAGTTTTGTACTTCCAAATTATCTGCTGTTTCTTCTCCCCAAAGACTCAACTAAGGGATTCCTGAAATTGATATATAAATTTAGCCAAGTCTCAGGATAGAAAATCAATGACAGTCAAACTGAAAATCAATCAAAGGCATAGTACTTTTCATAGTACTAACAAAGAAAGTAAAAGACCTAGGGATATGCTTAAGGTGATGAAGACATTTATAGGAAGAATTACAAAGGCAAGTCATAAGACTCTAGGAGAATCTATAGGGAGAAATATGAGATTGTAGAGGATATAAACAGATGGAAAAATATATCTTGTTCATGGACTGGCAGATTCAAATTGCTAAAAACACCCAAAGTGATTTTCAGATTCAATGTAATTCTCATTAAAAAAAACAATGCTATTTCTTGCAGATCTAGAAAAAATAATTCAAAACTTCCTGTGGAACCAGAAAAGATCTGTTATCCTGTATAGTAAGAACAAAAGTGGGAGGTATCACCTTACCAGATGTCAAGTTGTACAACAAGGCTATAGTAACCAAAACAGCATGATAGTGGCACAAAAACAGAAACATAGACCCATGGAAAACAATAGAGAACCCAGAGATAAAATCATTCTCATATTCTTTTCTGATTTTTGATGAAACAGATAAAAACATATACTGGAGAAAAGAAACTCTGTCCAATAAATAGTGTTGGGGAAACTGGATATCCACATGTAAAAGACTAAAACAGGATCTGTACCTCTCATCACTTACAAAATTAATTCATGATGAATAAAAGACTTAATCTAAGGGAGGAAACTGCAAGAATCTTGTAACAAAATGTTGAGAAACTTAAAGATATAAGCCTAGGCAAAGAATTCATGAAGAAGACACCCAAAACAATCACAATATAAGACAAAAATAAATAAAGGGGACCAGGTTACATTAAAAATCTTCTCTAAAGCCATTGACATAATTAAAAGAGCAAATAGACAACCCACAGAATGGGAGAAAATATTTTCATGTTTATATATCAAATAAAGGATTGATAAGCATAATCTACAAAAAAAAAAAAAAATGAGAAAATCAGCAAGAAACAACCAAACAACCTCATCAAAAAGTGGGCTAAAGACATGAACAGAAACTTTTTAAATGAAGATATACTAATGACACATAAAGTCATGACAAAAATGCTCAGCATCTCTACAATGAGATATCATCTAATTCCAGTGAGAATGGCTTATATAAAAATGTCCAAAATAATAGATACTGGCATGGATTCAGAAAGAAAGGAACTCTTACACTGTTGGTGGGGCTGCAAACTAGAACAACTCCTATGGAAAACTGTATGGTGATACTTCAAAGAACTTAAAGTAAACCTACCATTTGATCCAGATATGCTAGGTATATACCTAAGTGAAAAAAAGGTAATTTTTATAAAGGACACTTGCACATGAGTGTTCATAGAAGCACAATTCACAATCACAAAGACCTGGAAACAACCCAAGTGCCACTATTCCATGAATGGATTAATGAAATGTGGTATATGTATACTATGGAGTATTACTCAGCCATAAAGAAAAATGATGATTCAGTACTTTTGTGGCAATCTAGATGGAACTGAAAACTATTCTATTAAGTGAAACATCATAGGAATGGAGAAACAAAGACATGTACTCAATAGAAGTTTGGAACTAATGGATCAACACTTAATTGTACCTATGGTAGTAAATCTCAGTGAAAATCAAACTGGAAGAGGGGGGCAGAGGAGATGGGGCAATCCACGGGTGGGCACACTTAAAATTGCCTCAGTTTGTGCAAAAAACAAGGTATGTAAAGCAAACACGTGTATCGCCTAATATCATGAAATCGTTATGCATAAAATCATAAGAACCATACAATCACATATAATTATAGAATCCTGGACTTATAGATGTAACCTTCTAGCAAAGCTTCTTGATTTTGCCTTTCCCAGTCCAGAATAATGAAACTGCTAAGATATCAAGCAAAAAAAAAAAAAAAAAGATGAAAAGAGAGTAGATTTTTACCACTAAGAAGGTTGTGGCATGATTTATAATAATTACATAGAAACAGAAGTAAGGTAAAATAAAAATATTCTCAACAAACAGGTAAGGAAAAAAATTACAAAGAGAACCATAACCATTGTAATACACATGACTCATTTGATAATACCATGTTTTCACAAAAATAAGACACTATCTTATACTTATTTTTTCTCAAGAAGACACACTAGGGCTTATTTTCAGGGCATGTCTCCTCTCTGCAATGCAATGCATGGTGTGGCTATGCAAATATGCCACATAGCCATGCCCCTCACTAGATCTTATTATCGGGGTACAGCTTATATTAACAAATGCATAGAAATCCTGCTAGGGCTTATTTTGGGGGTAGGTGTTATTTAGGGGGAAACATGGTAGTTTTCATAATAAAATAGTAAAATAGTGCAAGCACTAAACATCTCTAAAAATTTGATCTGTCTTGAGAAAATGTGGAGAAATTTTGCTAATTTTCCAGTGCATGTATGTCTAAGAAAGAGATTAAATAAATCACCTTATTGCAGTTGGAAACTCCAAAGCTAATTTTTACAACTAAAAAAATTAAAACTAGCAATAAAATCATGTTATGTTAAGTAACTAAAGAATCAGCTAAAGATTTTGAAGGTGGTTGTCTTTAGGAAAATGTTATTTGGGAGTGGTCAGTATATATATTTTTATCTATCTATCAATTTGTCTATCTATCTTGGTGTTTCATAGAACTAGTTGTTTCTTAAAATGATTGCTATCATTTTGATAAATATATTTAAACTAAATTATTTTAAAAATTATAGTCTAAGACACTGTAGCCAATGTACACACAATTTTTTGTTGTGGTCGCTGTGTTTTCAGTGATATCTTTAAGTCAGTCTGACGTCAGTGGTGAAACAGGAGGAATTCAGAGATGGGGCCCATCTTTCCAAAGATTTTGAGGTAAAAAGATATAAAGTAGAATGTGGCAGTTTTTGAAGAAGAAAGCAAAGCCACATCACTTGACTCTGATCATTTCATTATTCTTGTTTAAATATTGATTTCATTTAAAATTTTACTATTTAAAGTAACATGCAATAAGATTATATTTTTTGTTATAGTTTTTAGAATTTTATTACATATGTAGGTTGATATTCTAAAGGTGAGCACTTTAAAAGTGTTGTTTCACTTGCATCTGATGACTTCTGATTTAAAATCAATAGTAATTTGAATTATTATTCCCTTAGAAATAATATTTCAGTTTTATCTGGAAATTTTTCTGATTATTTGTCTTAATTTTAAGGACTTTGACTATGATGTAACTGGATCTCTCTGAATTTATATAGTTTGGAAGTTTCCCTGAGCTTTTTGAACCTGTCTTCTATCAAATTTCGAAAGGTTAGCTAGTAGGTTTTAAAATATTTTAGCGTCTGATGATACTAATGTTAGATGTTTAGTACTGCTCCTCAAGCTCCTGAACCCTTGTTAATTTTTTCAGTCTATTTCCTCTCTGGTTTTAAATTAGATATATTTTGTTTACATATCTTCAAGTTCACTATTTCCTCTGTCATTTCCATTCTGTTATTGAGCCTATTATTTTTTTTTTTTTTTTTTTTTTTTTTACATTAAGAAAGCTTTATTCCAGGAGAGGTGAGCTTCCAGTGGTATTTCCTCTGGAGGTATCTAATAAGATAAGTCTTGTTGTTTTGTTGTTGTTGTTGTTGTTGTTGTTCTTGTTTTTCAAAAGATTAAAAGGGTGCAAATGTTTTTGGTTACATGGATCACTTTTGTAATGCTTAAATCATAGCTATAGGTGTGTCCCTCCCTAAATAGTGCCTACTGTACCCATAAGGTGGGCTTTTGCCCCTTCCCTCTACTACCCACCCTGCTTGATTTCCACTGAGTTTTTCTTCCTTCTTTGGTTGCAGCATTTTTTTAATTTTAAAATTTTCACCTGGTTTTACACATCTTCTGTTTTATTGCTTAGATTTTATATCTCCCCATTTATTGTAACAGTGATTGCCTTTATTTCTTGGGATATTTGTGTACTTACTACTTTAAAGTCTTTAGTAGGTAAGTCCAGCGTCTTCATGATCCCTGACTGGGTACTTTTCCCCCATGGAATTTGAGATTTTTCTCATTCTTCACATGCTAGTCAAATTTGTATTGCATTTTGACATCTCAATATTGTATTACAAGACTTTGGGTCTTGCTCATGTTTTATGAAGAATGTCTGTGTTTTGATTTTATCAGGGAATAGGTCTGGTTAGGTTCAGTTCACAACTTCTGATGAAATGCCTCCAAGGGGAAGTGTTTTCAAATTTCCATGTGAATGTTTAAAGCCTTTCCATTCTCAAAGCACTTGCCATGTTTTTTGGATCTTTCATGATGTGTACCATCTAATGAGAGTCTGGGACCTTAGTGGTATCATTTATTCATTCCTCAATGTCTTGGTTATATTGCATAGGAGCTCAATCTACATATCTTGAGGGTAGACCTTAGAGGTCATAAATAACTATATGTAGTAAGTTTTCCCAACATCTCCTGGGTACTGTCTGATTTCTGAGAAACTCTTTAGGTTCCATAACTAGAATGCTGTGAAATTACTTAATTAATTATTTTATTCTAGCATTCACTTCCCACCACTGTGCTCCTATTTGGGGGTCCAAGCAGCAGGTGAAAAGAGATAAAGGAATGTGGGGGAGGGGAGAAAAAGACAGAGAGTGAGAGTCAGAGAGAGGGACATGTATATTTCTCAAATTCATTTATGATCAAAGATTCTGATTGGAAATGAAGGTTGACCTTCCACCGAGTTTTAGGTGCCTGTGGATTCCAGACACTGCCACTGTCACCTACAGGGACCCTGTTTCCTACTACCTGAGTCTGAACTAAATAAAATGTTCTTTTGGTGCTTTATTGGTTCATACTTTTGCTGTTTTTCAGTTTCTAGCAGCTTAACGCTGGGGGATATCAGACGAGGATGGAAATAATCAACTCGACCACAGTTCAGTGGTGTTTCAAACTCTGTAGTCTTCTCCAATCTGCCTGCTGCTATTGACTTTTCTGAGCCCTGAAAATAATTCCTCCATCCATCTTTCCAAGTTTTCTAAGTGCACTCTAAGAGATAGACAGGGTGAAGCGAAACGATTCCATCTTGTCCAGAACTGGAACCACTTGGCCGTTTTATTTCTATTTATGTATTTACACACTTAGTTCTGTACTTTCACAGTTACAAATGTTACTATTTCCATGTTTCTCCCTTCATTCTTTATATGGCAGGCTCTCTAGAGCAGGCAACATTTCTTTCTTATAACACATGACATATCCCCCAAACAGCATGCTTTCAGAAATGGTGCTGCTAAAAGAAGCTAAAATCCCATGCTCACCCCATACTCTCTTGTGGCCTCGCTGACTGAATAGTATATATTCTGATCCTGTCCTCCCAACAAAGAGATACTCTCTTCCTAAGATCAGGTGGTTTTTTTTATTTTTACTTTTTTAGAGAGAACACAAGTTATTTTATTTACTAGATTAGTAGTAGGCATTTGACGTTGTGTGCAATCCAAGGGAGGGGCAAAGATTACGACTATGAACAGAAATGAAATAAATATGGAGAACTGGTGAATATATAATCATTTTTTAGTCACTGAAAACAGATATTCTAAGTAGATGCCACTGATTTTATTTTGAAAATGAGAAAAATAGTGAGGATTTTGTCCCTATTTATGCACTTAACCCTGAAATCAGAAGAAAAAAAAATTCTACCAAAGAGCTATGTTACAGAGCCCAGTCACCTCTCTGAACTTACATAAAGGATGTGGAGACAGAAAACTTCAGAAAGCCATTTTCAGAGCAATAGTTTTCTAGTATTTCCTTTTGTTGCTTTTGCCACAGACTTTTCAGGGCTGAAGCTAACTGGGATGAAACCATTATTCTCTCTTTATTGTTAGTGTTCTGCTGGATTCTCCAAGTGGCCTGAGAAATGCTTGGACGACTTAATACACTTTTGAATGTTTAGGAAGAAGTGTTGAAGATCTTGGGCCTTGAGGTTTAACTTGGAGAGCCCAAAGCTCTGGCTGTGGGTTTGTACATGAGAGGACTCAGTGCTGCGGGAAGGGCCAGGCAAGCCGAAACAAGCTCCTTTACCTGATTCCCTGAGAACCAGTTGTTTATATGATTGTATCATCTTTCTCCCATGCATGAAGTATATCTATCTCCATTTACCATGGACTAATGATGCAAAATAAGACAAAGAGAACATGCTTAATACCCTTTGATAGACGTAGCCTATGTTATAGTTAAGCCAAGTTTATTTGGAAAGAAAACTCACAGATGTACACTCATATGATGTTTTCTTTTTAATTTAACTTTTAAGACTTCATTGTAAGATTATTGTTAAAAATAATACTCTCCTAGTTATATTCCACCTTATAGGAAGGCCTACTTGTTGTGGGCACACAACCCTTCTAGTAACCTCATGAGATAGATAAGGTACAAATGAAGAAACTAGGTCACATAACACAGAAACAGGTCTCCAACACGGTTGTAATGTCTCCACATACTCACCTTCCACTTACTCCTCACTCCACTCCAGTCGGGCTCTCCACTTTGATTCTTTCAGAGCAAAATTATGCTTAGTCATTGATCACCTCTGTGTCTTAAAAATGCATGTCCTCCCAGCAGAACTGACAGAGCTACCCAGTGATTACATAATGACCTCTGATTTTTTCCACTCTTATTTGCTGGAGCACCTTTCTTCTCTGAATTTTAAATTACAGAATTTCACAAGGATTGGTCCTAAAGTCTCTTCTCTTTATAATTTACATTTGCACTCTGTATATTCTTAGCCATTCCATAATTTAACCAATTCAAACTTGAAATAAATGAAGGCATGTTGGCTTTTAATTATAAAAGCTGTCTTCACCTTTCTATACTCTAGAAAATTCCTATCATTTATGACTACATATTTTCTTTTCAGTCTTTTCATCTATTGTTTTATTAATTTACTAAAAAATATTTATTGAAGATCTAGAATGTATTAGGAGTTTAGAATACAATAGGCCAGATATTGAAAAAAAAATTACCAGCTTTTATGGAATTATATGACCTGTGAATGAACAACACAGGTCACAAATCTATAAAAACTGATATATGATATCATGTCATAGTGTGAAATCTCATGAGGAAAATTAAAGCATTAAAAGTGGTGTGTCGGTTTTAATGTGTATATGCAGAGAGTGGGGTGGTGGTCATGGGACACTGAAAAGACAGAAAAGTTCATTCGGAATGAAAGAGGCCTGGCTGGCCCTGTGTGTGGTGGTGCTTCTCTTTCAAAATTGGATGGCTGGGCGCTGTGGCTCAAGCCTGTAATCCTCACACTCTGGGAAGTCAAGATGAGTGGATTCTTTGAGCTCAGGAGTTTAGGAACAGCCTGAGTAAGAGTGAACCCCATCTCTAAAAATAGCTGGGCACGTGACAGTCCCCTGTAGTCCCAGCTACTTGGGAGGCTGAAGCAAGAGGATCACTTGAGCCCAAGGGTTTGAGGTTGCTATGGGTTATGACACCATGGCACTCTACCAAGGGTGACAAAGTAAGACTGTCAATCAAGCAATCAATCAAACATGTTTTTTCACGTCTCTCTTCCTAAGTATATACATTGGGTAAGTCCCTTAGCCACTCTGGTACAAATCCTTAATTGATTTCTGAGGAATATTTCAGGTCTATGATTTTATCAGTGTTCTTGGAAAAGATGGAGCAGAGACAGAGGAATAGATAAGAAAGAGAAACATTGGGACTTATATTAATATATTGTTATAAGTCATGCTTCTATGTTTAGCCACTCTCTCACAATTGCTACAATTTCCAGGCACCGTGAAGATTGAAAAAAATACAGAGGACACTAACTCTAGGACCTTTACTTCATGGGCTCACAATCCAGTTTATCTTCTTGCCTTTCTGATAATTCATTCTTCAGATCCTTTATGAACATAGGCAAGACTGTCTTGTGTTTTGGATCTGTCATAGTTGTACTTTGCTGTATCTACCGTGTCTTAAGTACTTATTGTAGATTATGTCCTAGTACTCTAACAAAGACCCCTAACTAAGAGACCTTAAGTAATTCTGATGTTCTCATATATATACATACATGTATGTGTATATGTGTGCGTGTGTGTACATATATGTATATCAGGGCCTATCTGTAAATATTTTGAAATAGAGGAGAATGTAAGTTTTTCTGTACTAGTCCTTGATACTTTCTGATAATTATTTGAAAAGTTGGCCCTAAAGATAAAACATATAGGATTATTTCAGAGTTCTATTCAAAGACATATAATAAATTATATGGAAAATACCCAGAGCCTAGGTTGGAGAATTTGGAGGATGGGGGGCAATGAGCACACATCACTCCGGAGAACATCCTGTGGTAGATACTACTTGTGTTCACCAATATCAGATTCTCTTCTGTGCAAAAAAGGAGACTCAACTTTTTAGCTCCTTGCAATTGAATGAGGTCATATTTTAGTTAGGCATCCAAAAAATGGTCATAAGACAAATTTTAGCCAATTGAGTCATAAGAAGACATGGTGTGTATCTTTGACTGAAGCATATAATTGCTGGTGCAAGATCTTATAACACTGTTGTCCCCAACCTCATTGTTTGAGGAGACTATAAGTGTTAAGAGGCGAAGCCAGAGGCTTTCATCAGCCTGGACTTTTGTCCTCCATAGAGAATGGGTTCTTCAGAATTCTTCATGAGAAAGAAACATTTGTTCTGTTAAATCACTGAGAGCTGGGGTTTATTTATTATTATAACACAACATAACCCATTTTTACACATCTATTTGAACTTAACTTTGACCATGTTAACAAAGATGCAGTCCCTTTAAGAACTCTGAGGACATCTCACAACAAAGTGTCCCAATTTACACTCATCATTTCTATCACTAACTCCCACAAGATCAATAGGCAATCTTATCTTCGCTCATTCTTTGTATGTGAAACATAGACTTATGTTTTCTGTTCTCAATAATCTATTAATGTGGAAATCTAAAGACTTTGTTTTCTTAGTTTATTTTTGCCTTAGAGAATTTGATTTGGTTGCTTTTCTCCTCTATTTCTTCTCCCTAGTGGCATAATAACCTAACATTCATACTATAAAATTCATGTAACTGAAGTTTAAGGTTCAGTATTAATATTTATGGAGCAAAATTCAAGTCACTGAAGTTTGAGGTTCAGTGCTATAGCTTGCCTCACACAGAGAAGCTTTGACCATTAACTTTAGCTGATATCATTTTCAAGCCTTCTGAGTTCTCTCCAGTTCATCATTAGTCACAGGGAAACCAATTCCTCTCTAGCCTGGTTTTATTAGAGTTTTGGTCCGTCTGATATCCTCTCCATTCATGTGGCAACCCCAAAGGCTTGTTCTCTCCACTTCCCTAAGCCTTTGTACAAAAACATTGAACTTCTCTTTTCTATGCATTGAGTATGCTTCAAGCCCTTGAATACTGCATTCATGCAGCACTTTTAAGTGATCAGTAAAATTGCATTATCAGTCCCCTTTAACACTTCTTTCTTATTTTGTCAGAGTTCTTCACATGTGGCTAAATTTCTGCTTCAGCCCTGAGGGACCTCATGTTTTCTATTCTATTATAATTTAATTATCTTCCAGGCAATGTCTACTAGGTAGAGATCTCTATTAAAATAACCATGTTTGCTTGAGATTATTGTTTTAGCTAGAGGAATACCACTAGATATATGAACCACTGGGAGTGAAATTACCCACACTGGGCTGAAGTGACACGAAAGAACATGATCTTTGTCTTTGGGGGACCCAGATTTACTCTGAATTATTAAACAAATTCCAGAGTCATCCTTAATGTGTTTACAGCATTGTTTGAGCCATCTTAAGAATTCTGATAAAGACGATTTAAAACGTTTAATATTCTAGGCTCACTGATCAAGAAATCTTATTTTAAATTTATTAATGTAGTCATAAATAAGGATCTCAGATATAGCTACTGTAATTCCCTGAGTACAGACTTTTAATGAACTAACAATTAATGTAAGGACAAATTCTCATTACAAAGCTCTGTTCATAACTACTTAAGTTGAGTTTATGGTCTGTTGATTGGCTTAGGGAAGTTAATTGAAAGTAATTATATAGAGACACTTTGTGAACTGTGAAAAATAAAATAAATGTGAAAAAGTAAACTTCTGTAGCACAACTCAGTGGTTCTTTTGGTAAGAGCAAAAAACTAAAACCTCTATATTATTTCCATTTAACAACCTTGGTATTTTTTGCAAAATAACAGAAACCAATTACACTATTCTAAGTGGAAAAACAACTTCTAAACTTTCCACAACTAACACGGCCTCTGACCATTTCAGACCTAGATCTCATCAAAAAAAAATCCTAAGTTACATACAAAGAATATTTGTTTAATTATCTAACCAACATTTATTTCTTTGCTACATGTCAGGTATTGTAGTTAGTATAAGGGATTAAGAAAATACCAAAGACAATTAATACTATGTATACTCAAAGTCCAGTAAGAAGACAGATATTTTAACATTATGATGCAGTTTAAAAAATTGAAAATATTAGATTCAAGCCTTCTGATAATAATAAAAATAATAATAAATGCTAATAAAATTTATAAAGGTACATAATAGGGCAACTATTCTAGGAAAACTAAGAAGACTTCCCAGGTGAGGTCATATTTTAGTTAGGAATCCAAAAAGATAAGCAGAGAGGAGAAACAGATATCTGTGTATAGCACTTTATTTTCACACACACACATATATGTACACACACATACACAAGGTACACTGATACAGCTTATTGAACGTGTCAATAAATATAACACTGCCATTGCAAGGTGCGTAGTTGGGTGGACTTGTCTTACATTGGCCTATGAAAATGTGTTCTGTCTTCTGGCTATTTGGGTTGCAAAGCTTGCATGAAGGGTTGTTGTCAAGGATTTGCAAAACATAGTGAGTCCCTGATGGACAAATCATAAAAGGTCCGAATTGGCAGGGGCCTTCGAGGGTCTTTATACCTGAGACCCCTATTTTATAAGGCAGCAGCTTCCTCTCAGATAGGGAAGTAACTTATCCAGTGACACTTATTAATGGAAAAAGTATAAATATTGTATAAATCACAACTAATGGCAGTGTTTGATGTAGTAAGTTGACATTTACATGTCCCTGTAGAGGGGTCAGCAAAATATAATTTTAAAAGCAAATCCTTAGATACTACAAAAGATGTTTTGCTATATTTTCAATCTATTTTATTCTTTTTTTAAGTACTGCCGAAGTCTAAATTGGAAACTTTTTTTATGTTCTATGGGAAAAATCGGCAATTAAATAATAATTAGATTTCCCCCAGCAGGAACATGTATTAGGAGGTTTCTTTACCTTAAACTTGGTTAGAAGCCAGGAGATGAAAGGTTAGATACCCTAGACTGGTTCCCTCTTAAATGTTCCTGCCTCTAAGAACAGCTTTTACTTATTTTGTTTCTTAGTGCCAGGAATGGTGACTTTCATTGTGTGTTCTTTCCTGATAGACAGATGATAGAGATGAAAATATAGAACATCAATATTTAGACATACATTTCTGTGTATACATAGACATGTATATTTGTATATATACCCGGGCATATGCTTGTATATCTGTCTGATGTATACGGCAGGTCCTTGAATTTTGTAATTTCATTCAATGCCATTTTGTTATAATGTTGAGGAATAAAAATCAATTCCCGGCAGGGCCACTATCAGTGTGAAATTTGCATGTTCCCCCACCTCTCGGTGGGTTTTCTCCCAGTGCCCTGTTTCCTTCCACATCCCAAAGCTGTGTATCTAAGGTGAATTGACGTGTCTAAACGGTTCCCGTCGGAGTGTGTGGAGGTGCGGGTGTGAGTGTTCCCTTTAATCCAGTTGTGTCTGTCCAGAGCTGGATTCTACTTTGCTCCCTGTGATGCTAGGATAGGTTCTCACCACCCTTAACACTGACATAGAATAAAAAGGTTGGAAAAAGAATGAGTATAAATTACTGTGAAGCAAAAATTGGTTAAGTATCTGATATGGCTACAAATGCACAACAGTTAATGATGTGGTATGAGCTGCTTAGGGAGCCGACCTTCTTCATTAAGTTTACGTTTGAACTGCATATGGGAAGGAGGTGCTCTGTACAATTTTCACTTTGTAAACATGTATTCCTTGATCTAAGCCATCACCACTATGAGTGACATCACTGACTCACCAAAAATAAGATACATAATTATCTAACGTGTTTTTATTAATATGTAAAAAAATTAATGTACTGCTCACTTTTATTTCAATATTTAATAGTACAGTGTTTTGTTTTTAAGTTTGGTGATGTTGTAATTACCAGAAATAGGCTATAGAATTTTATTCTTGTTTATACCTGTTTCAATTAATCTATGGCAAAACTGGTTTCATTATGCGTGATTTTACTTAAAGTCACAATTTCCAGGAAACCTATCAATGGCATAGAGGTCTGTGTAGGTATGTCTGTGTGTGACTAATTTCTTCATGGAAAGTAATGATATCTGTGATATTATTTCCAGGTTTAGAGGATTCAGATCCCAGGAATCTACACTTGAATGAGAGAGCTAGGGAGATTCTGGTCTTTAACATGAGAATGGAAGGCCGTGTACAGGACTGAAGCCAGATTCTAGGAAAGCCAAGTAGACAATCAAAATGAAACAGCACAGGGGCAGGGCACACAGGCATAGCCATTGCTTTGGGAGAAAGGGCAAAACCAGAACCAGGAACAGGTGATTTTCACCTGAGGGGGGAGCTGTCTCATCCCCATGGTTTCCAAAGACTACGTCCAACTTTATCTATGGATAGAGAGGAAGATGTTAAGGACTGAGCAGATTATGTCAAGGTATGCTTTATATTGACAATTCATATTACAGACAGCTTCGAAACCTCTTAGTATAGATGAGATTTCTGCAGGAGGGTTTTAGAAACATCAGAATTTAGGGTATTTTACTTGAAAAGCAGAATTTTTTAAGGATTTTTTTCCTAGTAATTCTTCAGTTTAAGAGCAGTGAAATATGGATTTTAATGTCTATTTTTTAATGTAGAGAAAGAGCTACATGGTTTATGAAATTCCAGGAGACCATGCTAAATCAGTGCTTTGTAACTGAGGAGGTGTTGAATGAATTGGCAACCCACACAGCAAAGCCAGAATAGATACAACTCGATATTCAGAAGGAGCAGATACTAAAATAAAACCCTTGCCTGACTAAATATTAATGAAAAATGAAACTGAGGTCTTTTAATGTGGAAAGATTGTTGCAGTTTGACGGGAAAAAAGAGAGGAATTGCTCTAAATGTATTAGAGTAAGGATATCAGTATTTTCTAGGAGTGAAATAGTAATTTGCTGAGAATTTTGTAAAAGAAATTTATTTAAGATATAGAAAGGAGAAATAATAATTATATAAGGTGCATTAAGGATAAAGAAAAGATTATCAGGAAAAATCGGTGGTTTCATAATTACCAATTTCCCTGAGTTATTAGTTTTCCACACCTAATTTATTCTTTAGAGCAAGTCAATTGGACGATCAGAGAGGGTATCTGTTTTATCACAGGGTTTTTTCAGATCCCGTGATATTTTATACATTAAAAAAATCCACAAATAAATAAATACCTATAAACTAAATAAATAACTGCTTGATTCAAGTGCTTTCCCTGGAGTTTAAAAGGTGCTGTTACTGAAATGATGGACACAATGTGTAAATTATGAATTCAGATGCTACTATAATCAATATTACTACTGCTGTTGACATAATGAAATTCTCATGTTACAGACCAGAACCTCTCTAGCTCTCTCATCCAAGTGTAGATTCCTGGGATCCAGATCCTCTAAATCTGGAAACAATATCGCAGATATCATTACTTTCCAAGAAGAAATTACCCATACACATGTAATGAAATATGTAGACATACTGGCATAAGACAGAAAATATCCAGAACATCACTATATATTTATGAGTGGAACAAGGAGTATGAACTCAGGACCTGGTGGTTTATCTGCTGAAGGTTTTATACAATCTGTTCTTCACCAACAATTCTTGCTATGTGGTAACACCCATGGGTTAAGGAAGCAACGAACACAAAACATGCTCACTTTCTATTTGTTCCCAGAATCTCTTTCAGTGACTGTGTTTGTTGTCTTAACAAAGGCATTTGATGTTGGCATCACTTTTTCAAGAGTTGACTAATATGATGGATGGATGGATGACGTTTTACTAGTTAGCTGATGAGGCTTAAAGCCCTGATATACTGGGAAAAAATATCTGTTGATGTGTCCATTTGCAGATATAGCCATATATTTCTTAGAATTATTCCAGATATACTGTAGCTGCATCCTCAGTTATATTAAAGCTTTTGCCTTAAATGTGTTGCCTTGTGCACATTGATCTAGATTAAATTCTGATGCAAGATATTTGTAAGCATTTCTAGAAAAATTTGTATTGTAGTCTTCCTTTATCCTCCTGTGTTAAGACCTCCCTAGGGAATATCTGAAGTCACAGACATATACCCTGTATTTACTATGTTTCTTATAAGTACATGACTATGATAAAGTTTAAATTATATGAGTAAATTTAAAATAAGATATTAACCAAGAATGACTAACAATAAAATAGAAAAATGATAGCAATATACTAGCAACTACTCTTGCGTTTGGGTACCATCACTAAGTAAAACAAGGATTATGTGAACACAAGCATTGTGATTCTGTGACAGTTGATCTGATAAGTGACAAATGGGCAGGGAGCACATACACTGGACTAGGGGATGATGCATGCCATGAACCACAACTTAAAATTTATGATTGTTTATTTCTGGAATGTTCCATTTTAATATATTCAGACAGAAATTGGCCACAGGTAATTGAAACCTCAGAAGGTGAAATAGATAAGGGGAGACAACTGTTTCTGTTTTCCTTTAATTATATATATTTGTCTATTTTCACATGGGCCAAATGAAGTAAATTGACTTGTTAACTTAACTAAAGATTATATTATTTCTTATGAAAAATCAGCCAACTAGACCTTGAAAAGACATCCTTTGCTGTCCATGATTGGGTGGGGGGTGGTGGAAGTGGAAAAATGGAACCTCTGTGATCTGTTTTAGAGTATGATATCAAGGGTTAAAGATAGATTATTGTCACCTTAACTTTGATAAGGTGATTTTGATATATATAATTTTGTCAGTTTGAACCACAACCTTAACGTTATTAAAATATGGCTTTTGTATTTCATTAAGATCGGAAGCAATTAGGTTTGCATTTTTGATGCACCATAATTGTAATAGTGTGACATTGTTCTGATGATAATGTTCACTGATCATTCATAATGTAACTACTCACTCCATGAGTTGAGTATAAATCAACTCCTTTTAAAAAAATTTACATGCAGAAAAGCAATATATTTTCAGATTGATAATTTGCACTTACTCTTTAATCTTCAACTGTCAGAATATTCTGATTTAATTTTCATGTACTTTCCTATCACAGATCTTTAACTCTCATGAAAAATGTTTTAGAAATAAATGAAATACCATGGCAGATGTAGAACAGGGAGAGCTTTTAGCATTACTAATTTGAAATCTATTTAATGGCTAAGTTAAAAAAAAAAAAAAACTTGACATTTTGGCATAAGATAGATTTCAAATCAGTGAACTCCTTAGCTTTAAGCAGGGAATAGGGGCACAGACAGATCTTCTAACACAGTCATTCTCAACCTGGTGGGTCGCAACCCCTTTGGACTGAATTAAAGGTTCACGGCATTAGGAAGGTTGAGAACCACTGTTCTAACAGCATCAGAGTAAGTAGAGACCTGGCTGTTTGATCTCAATAACTGTGAGATTCTTTGTGCTCCAAGCCACTGTTGGAATTCTGTAAGTAATGGAGATTCTGCTCCCCAGAACCTATTCTAATATCTTTCCGTGTTTCTAAATCTCTAATATAAAAGTGTAGTTGCAGTGATTTTACACCATGATAACTTCTCTAAATTAGAATAATGGCTTCCAGATTTTTTCTTCCCTGTATGGTTCTAGCTAAGAGTAAGCCATGGAGAAGTTTGTGGTAGATTGCAAGGAAGAAAAGAAATAGCAGTTATCATATTCTGAAGGCTGATGGAACATGACAGATGCTGTTGAAACCCATGTGTATTTTGTCACCAGCCTGCTGCCTCATCTGACTGAGGAGTAAGAACAGTCTGGCCTGGAATTCTTCCTGAACTCCTTCATCTTCAGTTTCTACACCAGGCATGTGTGCAACTTAGGGTTGAAGTTTCTGTCAAATACCACATCATGGAGACTGGATACGGATTCCGGTTTTATTTTGTCCTCTTGGCTTCCAGTTTGTTCCTATTCTCCTTTGCTTTGTGTTCGAGTGTTCTCCCCACTGCCCATGGTGCTGGCCTACAGAAAAGTCGGGGCCACCCCTGTATGCAAGAGCTGATCACAGGCTTCTTTATCACCTTCCACAGTGTGTACTGTCTAGTCCCTGTAATAAATTCTTTTCTTCTTATAACTGCCTATGGTTCTGCTTCCATGATCAAACCCTCACCAGTACAGAAATAGAGGCTGAGTTCTAGACCAGTGATTCTCGTTCAGCTGTAATTGGAGGAGGAACATGAAGTATGACTCTCCTCTCCATGACTTTGGGGCTTATGTTGACATGCTTCTGTGGACCAGAAGGAGAAAAATTTAAGCTTTAGGTATGTGTGCATGGCATTATTTTAAAATCACAGTGTCACACCATTACTGAAAGACAGAAAGGGGTTGTGATGGTGGGGAGAGGACCTGGTATCACTTCAAGGAAGTTCTACACAAGTGTCCTCTAATCCTTGTGGATTTATCAACCAGAAAACAAACAAACCAGGTGGTACTGCATACTCAGGAGTCTGTATTTGGAAGGCAAAGTGGTAGTCAGTGTTCCCTGGGAGGGGTCAAAAACCAAAATAGCTTTCTCCCATGTGACAAGACCACTGCCAGAGGAACATGGTCAAGTACAGGTTACAAAAGAAAATTAAGACAGATGGCTTCAAGGTGGCATCTGCTGAGTTCAGAGCCAGATGACTTCAGTAGTCTTAAATTTCTTTCATATCATTTTGATAAAAGATACTAAACTTGTAAAAAAAAAAAAAAAGGAAGGGGGATAAGATCTCCTCAATGTAGTTACACCATCATATTTGAAAATCTAAAACATAAGCAAAATGTAGAGATTTGTATAACAATGATGATGTTCATGATTAATTCATAAGGCAATTAGGTCACTCATTAGGGGAATGTGGAACTCTGGTCAATGAGTGTACAATAAAGACGCAAGATTCCAGTTTCTGGAGTGGACAAGGAGGAGAATGTGAGGATTTGGGTCAGAACAATTCAGTACCCAGTCACAGAGAGACTCCGTGATTTATTCATTTACTCCATTTTTATTAAGGGTAGATAGCACATTCTGGGTTTTAGGTTAGGTGCTAGAGTTGCAATGCTTTCCCAAACTGTATTTCTAGGAACTAGTAGTTATATATTAATGATATTCCTTGAAAAACCATTCCAAGGGCAAATATGTATTATTATTATTTATTTTCTACAATACTGTAAATAGCTTTTTAAAGTACATTTATGCTGCTAATGTGCTTTTGCAAAAGGGATATATAATAGGTTGCATTTTCCATATACAGCCTGTTTAATGGTGCATTCTTTGGTTAATGCTAGAGTCAAGAAGACATGCCTTCCTGTATTCAAAGATCTCATAGTGCATTGACAGCTAATAAAAGGAAAAATGATTCGTGGAGGTAAATGGAACATTGGCACAATAGAAGTGGAAGGTGAAGAAAAGAAGCAGTGCTAATGTCCTCCCTTGTCCCCCTCAGATTCATCAATTACATTTCTCCTACTTTGTGCAAGGAGGGAGTGGCTGTGGCCACCTTATTTGGGCTGCCTTGCCCTCTAGTTTCTAGTTAAGATCAATCAATGAAAGATCCAACAAGACATCAGAGTGCATAAAGATAGAGAGGGATTGTGATATTATCTGTGCTTCTACCCACCCTCTGTGGACTCCTGACTGAGGGGATGTGGCAGTGTCTGCCTTCTTCTCCTGAAGGCCACAGATCCTGTCAAGCGGCTCCTCACATACACCCCTCACTCTCATTCTGTTCGAGGACATGGATCCCTCTGTCCTTTCAGGCCTGGGGGTTGGGGGTCATAACAATTTCCACTTGTTATTGTGACAGGCTCCTGTAGTCCCAGCTACTTGGGAGGCTGAGGCGAGAGAATCACTTAAGCTCAAGAGTTTGAGGTTGCTATGAGCTGTGACGCCACCTCAATCTACCGAGGGTGACACAGTAAGACTCTGTCTCAAAAGTAAAAAAACAAAACAAACAAACAATTCCCACTTGTTACTTTTTGTGTGCTTTCTGGCATTTAACCTCTGTATAAAATGCCTTAGTTAAATTATCTTTACTTAACATTTGTGTGCATAATTCTACATGGTGTCAGGACTCTGAGTGACAAAGGAACTAATATTTGTTGAGTGTCTATTATGTCTCAAACATTTCAATATACCTTATTTTACTTGCTCATTACAAACACCCTACAGAGTATGAAAACACAGCCTCAGTTTATAAAATTTTACAAAAAAGGGAATAAAGACCCAAAAAGATTAAGTAACGTTCAAAGTCATACCCCTAAAATTAGTAGACTTGAGACTTGAGCTGTTTAAAATTCATATACTTTTTGTCATACAATATTATCAAGAAAAAAGGATTAATTACTGGAAATAAGTTAGAAGTAATAGCCTGGCAACAAGTATGCTTCATAATGAGCCAACTACATATTGAAGTGGTTTGGCGTCAGACTGCAGAAGTAGAAGCGCTGGATTAAGTGTGGGGAGGAGAGGATGGCAGAGGCAAGGGACATGGCGGCCTTTTCCAGAACTGAGAACTACACATGTTTTCTTTTTACCCCTCTCAAGTTCGTAATAAAGATTAATAAGATGTTTTTACACTCAGCACACACAGCATTATAAAATCATAGATCCCCATGCAACGATGGTGGCCTAGATTCCTTTGGGGGAAAGGCATCTGGGGGTATCTCTTAACTGCTCATTATTCTTGTAGCCATTTAAAAACCAAAGATTAAGAACGACACCAGCAAGGCATGTATATGGCTCCTTCTGCACTTGAGAGGTGGGGCATAGATAAGGTACTGTTGGTGTCTTCCCTAACTTTAGGGAAACTTAAATTTCAATATATGGTACTTCTATCGGGGTATATGCATATAAGAACTTAAGTCTTACACAAATGTGATAAAGATAGATGGATAACAAGACATCTATTCTTTATTTCTTCAACTATCTCTTGGATAGAAAATTCCTTAGTGCTCTGGCTCTCTGTGAAAAACCTAGAGAATCTCGAGAGAACTAAATAAGGGAGGTGCACACCCACACATCAGTGAAGAAAAGGTAGAAGATATTAGATAAACGTAATCCAGCAACAACACACAAAAGCATGGACTGACATTTGCAAGAACTTCCAAACTGCAAGAATTTCAAAAGCCAGGAACGTATCAGGTTATTAAATATGAAATGTCCAATTTCCTGGGGTACTAAGTTTGACATGTCTCTGACATTTCAGTTTGACACTTCTTGTTTTATTTTATTGTGACAGCACATCCTCATTCTATCAAATTCATGTTTTGGCTTATGATTATCTTTCAAATTTTTAGAGTGATTTTTATGAAACCGTGAATAAGTCAAAAATTCATGTTATTTTCAAATATGAGTTTCATCATGGAAATGATGCAGCGCAGACAGCTCAAAATATCAAATGATGTGTTTGTGGCTAATGAATTCAAGAACATCAGTGGTTTCAGACGTTCGGTTCTGGTGATTTTAATCTTGAACATGAGCCACACGAATGACCTGAGACCAAGGTGGAGATTGATGATCTGAAAGTTGTAGCGGGAGCGAATTCATCTCAACCTACGAATGAATTAGAAGAAATATTTGATGCTACTATTCCAACTATATTGGGCCATTTGAGATAAACCAGCAAGGTAAAGAAGTTGGATAGATGGGTTCTACGTGAATTAAATGAATGTCAGAGATCATCTCAAAGCTTGCCTTTCTTTGCCATCCTGACAGAAAGGTGAACCATTGCTACCCAGTATTGTTACATATAATGAAAAATAGATTCTTTTGGACAATCGCAAGCATTTGGCACAGTGGTTGGATAAAGATAATGTGCCAAAACACCGTCCAAAACTGAATGTTTATAAACAATGTTTTCTTTTTTTTTGTAGACAAATATAGATTTGCAAAAAGGACTGACCAGTTTCTGAAGGGCTGAAACGAGACAGGCGAAGCAAAGATCCAAGGCCTTATGACCATGGCTAATGTGTGTGTGTGTGTGTATTTATGTGTTTGTGTCCATATACATAATGCACACATATATGTACACACACAGAAAAGTAGCTAAAACTATGCACTTTCTGAAGACTCAAGAGAATTAAAATGAATATTTCCTCAATCTGAATAATATCTTTTGCTAACTTTCACACAGTATATTTGTTGTTTCATTTAAGTATAATGTGTTCCACATGATTTTACTGGAAATGTTTTTACCAAAAGAGAGAGATCTCACAGTCTTGATATAGTGAGGTGTTTCTTAACACAAAGGGGAGTTTTTGCCTGCAGGGGCAATATCACAAGGATCAACGATTTTTGATTAAAATACCTACAGTGAGGAGTGTAGCTGTGATGTTTTTGTGTGATATTTGGATTTTGTAATGAAACACAGCAGGTAGAATGTGGACATTGAGCAAAGAAATGCAATATCCCTGAAATCTGTGTAAGATCTTTCTAACTCCTGGTATTACGATTAATTTTCTCTAGGAGGTATCCAGCACAGACATTCTGCTGTTGTTCAGAGAAGTTCTTCTGTGGGAGAATATCTGTTGATCCCAATCTGAATAGCTCCATAAATGATGATGGCTCTGTCTTTTCTAAACTGGGATTGTTTGATGAATCGAGAGAAATTTTAGAGATAGATGAGACCCAGAATAGAATATTTTTCTTATTTTCTAACTTTTGACTCTGATATACATTTTGAAGGCCACACCTATTAATCCTTAGAGATAGAATAAAAAAACAATAAGTTTTCATGAAATGAATATGGAGTCTAGTATCAGAAAATCTGGTTTGAAGCAAAGCTCTATTGCTATTTGGAAGTGGATTTGGGGCACGTCTCCATCTTCCTGGAGTGATATCTTAATCTGTACAGTATCGATTATAATGACATCTATTTCACAGGTAGTCATGAGAACCAACTAAAGTAAAAGATATTAAAGTGGTTATAGACATCGGTTTTTTTGGAGTCAAGAGATCCACAGATTCTTACCAACTCTCCCCTTGAAAACAATACAACTGATAACATATTTTAAACTCCCTTTAAAAACACAGTAAAGTTATGTTTTAGTTTACCATGTTTTTAAAAGGCGTTTAGAATGCATTTAATGTACACAGTTATGATTTAATAAAGAATTTAAGAAAAATAAAAGAATAAAAACATGGTTAAAAGGGCTATCAATAAGAAAAAAATATATAAGAAGTCAAGAGCTCAGTAAAACTGAGAACACATAGAGATGAAGAAGAATCTGAATTTTAGTTTTACTCTAAAAATACTTAGCAAATCTGAGTGGGTTTCACATTGGGCTTCCATAACCTCCCAGAAGGCACAGAACAAAGCCCAGGACCAGATTCAGGCAGGACATCTAATAGGAAATCCCCTCACCTTAGCATTAAGCTACAATCTCCAAGGGCAGTGTCTTGGGAAAGCAGGGCAGCTAGAAATGAACCTGCCTACTTTTTTCCCCAGGAAACTATTTATGAAAATGCTCGATGTTAAACCATGATGTGGGCAGCGAGGGGAAAAAATAAATTGCTCTGGAAACCTATGACTGCAATAAATTCTCACTTAGGTTTATACACCAAATTTATACTATTTTTCACTTTTACGAAAATGGTATTTTAATCTCAACTATTCCAGAGTAGTCATGCTCTGGATATATGTCAGAAGTAAATGCCAATCATTTCTAGAAAAACCAACTCTCCACCTAGGCCTCAAAGGAAGACAAGCTTATTGTCAAAAATTATTAAATAGGCAGGCTAGGGGGTAGGAGGGCAGGTCTCTATGATCAAAAGTCAGCAGTTACTAAAGAATCAGGCCTCAGATTTTCAAATATGGAAATTATTACACAGAACATAAAATAAGTATATAGAATATGTCTAAAGATAGGATATTAAATGTAAGTAAAGACTGACTTCTGTTTCCAATTACAATATAGGAGCTTGTTTTAAATTAACCTCCCTGCCAAAAAACAACTATACAAGTGGAATAAAATCCAGAAAATAGATAATTTGGGAGGATCATAGAGCAAAGGAGATAGAAGAACTTGAGAAAAGAAGGCCCAGGAGAGAGAGAGGGTGGTCTGAAGTGAGTGCTGTGCCTTGACTCTCCCTTTTCCTTTTCAGAACATTTGCTTACACATGAAGCCAGACAGCAGTGACCTAGAAGTTGGGGCAGTGACAGGGGGCTCAGGAGGTATCAAAAGATCCTTAAGTTAGAACTTGGAGGTCATGGTAATAGAAGAAAAGGAACCCCAGAGGAAGCAGCCCACATGTACCCGTGCAGTTTCTTCTTGGGGTATTTACCAGCTCCTAAACTCAGCATGCAGAACGCCACACAGAAAACCAAGGAGAAACAGATGGAATTCCTCCTAGCCCTCATTTGATGATAAGAATTTTTATCATAAATGCATATGGATTTTCATGATTATTTTCTGTATCTATTTAGACAGTTGGGTGGCTTTTTCTTAACAAAACTGCCAATACAGATTTTAAAAATCTTTTTATTACTTGAGTTTTCAAGAGTTGATCATGTATTGTCATCTTTGCGCATCATAGATTTTTTTCTTATTTTTGAAGGCTTTTTTTTCTATGTTTATTAGTGATAGGATGATTGCAATTTCTCACCTGTCTTTGTCTGGTTTTAGTAACTGGGAAATTCTGGCCTCATACAGTGTGTCAAAAGGGTTCCCTGCTGTTTTCTTTTCCAGAAAAGCTTGTGTAGGATTGGTATTGTTTGTTCTTTAATTGGTGGAGTTCACAAGTAAAATACTGTTCAGGAAAATACTTTTAACCACATATTAATTTTCTTTGATAGATTTAGGGACATATAGGATAGGTATTTTTCTTGAATGAACTTTGGTAGTTTGTGTCTTTCAAGGAATTTCTCCACTTCATCTAAGTTATTACATTTATGGGCATAAAATTTTCAGCAATATTCTATTCGTCTCCATGTGTCGTGTTTTTAAAGATGTCCTCTCTGGGTATTTGATATTATAATTCATATCTTCTCTCCTTTTTTTCCTACTAGCCTGGCTGGACTTTTGGCTTTGTTGATTTATTCTCTCTCTTTCTCTCATTTCATTGATATCTGCTGTTATTTTATTTGATATCCTTCTCAATGCTTATCTTCAGCCTAATGTACTCTTATTTTTCCACTTTGTTATGGTAGAGACGTTACTGACATGAGATATTCTTGTTTTCTAATGTAAATTTTTAATGCTAACATGGCTATGTTGTAGGCCCCAGTATTAGTATATTTTTATTTTCATTGTATCCCAAATATTTTATGCTTTTCCTGGAATATTCTTGACAAATCAAACATATGCATAAATTAGAACTATATTATTTGTGCTGATTATCCACTATTTAGACATTTTTTGATTATCTTTCCAGTAATTAATTTCTACTTTTGAATCTGATGTAGTCATTGGGTGTAACTTTTATGTATGTCTTCAATTCTTCTAAAACTAATAAAACTTGCCTTCTAGCCCAGAATATGGTTAACTGTGGAAAATGTTGCTATCCACTTATAAAGAACATGAATTCTGCTATTGTTTTGTGTGAATTTTCTATAAACATCAATTATGTTAACTTGGTTGATGGTGTGACTTGAGTCTTCTCCATCTCTGCTAATTTTCTGGGTTTTTTAATACTCCGTCAATGGTCGAGGGAGTGTTCTCTAGTCATAATTATGAATTTGTCTATTCCTATATTCAGTTCTATTGGGTTGTGTTTTGTTCATCTTGAATCTGTATTATTAATGCACATGCGTTTAGGAATCCTCTGTATCTTTTTGATGAAGTAATGCTTTGGTCATTTGTGGTGTCCCCTGTATGCCTGGTAACATTTCTTTCTTTGAAGTCTAAGTTCTCTGATATTAATAGACTTGAAGTATCTTTAATTAGTGCTTTTACATTACTTCATTTTTCAAACATCATGTCTCTATATTTAAAGTCTATTTCTTGTATATAGCATGTAGATTTGTCTTGCTTTAATTTTTATCTAATCTATCATTCTCTGTCTTTAAATAGAGGAGTTCAGTCACTAACATTTAAGGTCTTCCGGATAAGTCTACCAAATTACTGGCTTTCTATTTGACTCATCCCTTTTGTTCCACTCCCGTTTCCTTTTTGATTTTAGATAGAATATTATTTATAATTCCATTTTATATACACTTAGCAATTCTACTCTTTCTAATTTAAAGAGCCACATTTTGCATTTTAAATGTGGCACAGAGTTTAAGTTCTCTGATTCTTTTCTATCGTATGTGTTGTTATCGTAAATTTTACTTCTAGATGTACTATCATTGTGAAAATACATTGTTACTATAGTCACTTACTCTTTGCCGTGATTAAATATAACAAAACTCTCCTTTATGTTCATCTGTCTGTGGCATTCTTCGTTTTTTGGTATACATCCAAATTTATTTTCATTGGGTATCAAGCAGTGTGTCCCTGAAGAGCCTTCTTCAGCATTTCTTGTCTGCTGGTCATGAATTTTCTCATTTTCTGTTTCAATGAAAGTCTTTATTTTGTCTTGATTTTTGAAAGATGTACTACCTAAATGTTTAATTCTGGGTTGTCAGTGCTTGTGTGTTTTTCAATTTCAGAACAGTTAAGGTGCAATTCCATATTTTGCAAAATCTGTGAAAGGTGTACTATAATTCTCACCCCTGCTCCTCTGTAGGGATCTTTCTTTATCTTGTTGCTTCAAAGATTTTTTTTTCCATTTTCAGTATTTGAGTATGATATGCCTGAGTGTGTGCATTTCACATTTTTTATTTTTTAAATTATTATTCTTGGGATTCTCTGGACTCCTTGGATTTGCAGAATTTTTTCATTGCATTAAATTTTGAAAAAAATAATTGGTCATTATTCCTTTTAAATATGTCTTTGTCCCATCCTCTATTCTTGTCCTACAACTCCAATTATGCATAAACTATTTGATATTGTACCACAGCTACCGAATATTCTATATTTCTCACTGTTTCTCTCAGGGTTTTAGCTTTAGATACTTTTTATTGATCTATCATCATGTTCAATGATTCTTTCATTAAATACATCCAGTTTCTTACTTCTGCTCACTGAAAGAATTCTTTATCTCCAATGTTCTTTTTCACTTCTAGATTTCCATTTGCCTCTTCTTTTATCTCTCAATTCTGTATCTTTTTATGCATGTTGTTTACTTCTTTCACACATTGCTTTAACACATTAATCATAGCTTTTCTTTGGAAATGTCCCTGTCTCCTACATACACTATCAGGCTCAAATCTGAGAATATTATTATTATTGCTTTATCTCTTGACAGTGTATTTTTTTCCTCACACTCTCTTGGTTTTTTATTAAATAAATACTTTACAATTTTTATAAGAGAACATTCGAGTCTGAGGGATGGCTACTTACTCACAGAAAGGGGGCACTGTTCCCAGCTACTCGGGAGGCTGAGGTAAGAGAATCACCTAAGCCCGGGAGTTGGAGGTTGGTGTGAGCTGTGTGATGCCATGGCACTCTACCGAGGATGATACAATGAGACTCTGTCTCTACTAAAAAAAAGGGGGGGGGGACACTGATATGTTTGTGTGCAGGTGTAGAGTTGACCTGGGGTTGGGAGTTTTCATTCCTCCCACTGTTACCTTTGGTGCTAAAGGGCTTCTGTCCCATCTTACCTCTCAGCAGGCCTTCTCTACATATACATGATAGACGGGCCTTTGTCCACACTGTGTCCCCCACACAGCACTGGGATGTTGTGATTCTTCACTTGGCACTGTTTTGGTAGCGGTAGCGTTCTATGTGCTCCAGGTTCAACCTCAGCCTTTGGCAAGCCATGTGGGGAGGGCTTACTCCTCCCCGTAGCAGTCTGCTCTGCTTTGTGACTGTGGTGGACCTCATGCAAGAGGGCATTTTCTGGCTCTTTCTGTTCTGAGCAGCCTTCAGCTTTGTCGCAGTGTAGAGTCTAAGATCCTTTGAGGCGTGTTCCTCTGCTGGGGTGTCTCACACAGTACCTGTGCGAGAACAAGTCATTTTCTCTGATCCCCAAAGTGCCCTTGTCGACCATCTTCCATAGTAATTTTAGCATTTCTAGCTAGTTTGTGTGGATCACCACGTTTTTCATTCTTCTAACAATATAGCTATACCATCTTGGACACCCTGGCCTGGGTAGTAAGTCCCCCATCCCAAGAGCGTGCTGAAAAATTAATGAACTCTCCCTTTCCCAATTTTGTTATTCCTTGCTCTTCGGCCTTGGGCTCTTCAGAATCCAAGCCCACGACATCCCCCGGTTCCTGCAGGTATCCTGTCTAAGGAGACATGTCCTTTGTTTTCCTATGAGAACTAGCACATCTCTAGCCAGGTTATATTGCAATTTTAAACCTAGTTATAGTGCTAGTGTCTTGAATGGGAGATGGAGACAGATCTGAAAAGAATCATGAAGTTTCTTCTTGGGGAAATGTGTATGGATAAGTTTCAAGCAATTAGGAAATAACAGCCATGAACCGGGCTATTTCTTCAGATTCATTAGTTTCAGGGGAATGTAGGCATTTGAGATTTCAGGAATATCAGCCTGGATGGCTTCACACCACGTGTCAGAATTCTGTTCTTTCCCATCCTCTATTCTGATGTTGGAATGGCAAACCCACTTTGTTGAGACATTTACTTCCTTTGGAGCTTATCTTGTCTTATGATTAAGTCTTAGACCTGGTTATCAACTCCTTTATTTTATCAGTGCTTTCACAATTAGTCACAATTAGCTTTTAATTGCTGATTAACCATAGTCATCTTCTTATTTGTTTTTGAACGCATCAGCATAGCTTAGCAATACCCAGTTAGCCCACTGCCCAGCTGGTGACTATTTGTCCCAGTGTTCTGCAATTACCTGATCTATCACAGAAGCCAGTGCATTTTTCTTTGACTGGTATGCTATTCTGGTTGAGCATCAGTAAACATTTTGTCTGTTTGTTTGTTTGTTTTTTGTAGAGACAGACTTTCACTTATAGACCTCAGTAGAGTGCATGACGTCACAGTTCACAGCAAACTCCAACTTCTGGGCTCAGGCGATTCTCCGGCCTCAGCCTCCCAGGCAGGTGGGACCACAGGCACCCAGGACCACAGGCACCCACCACAAGCATCAGTAAACATTTTAATGTAACTGGACTACCACCTGTTCTAGTGGCCAGCTTTTCTTTACCTACACAAATGACGAGTTCCTCATTGCTAACTGGATGGTAGCTGATCCTTTTCCGAAATCTCACCCTACCTTCAGCTTTTGCAGAATGTTCCTCACACTGTGGAAGGTTGGGTTCTCTGGTATGTCAGCAAGAGGTTTATTCGGCAGTCCTTTTAGGATTCATACGTGACAAAGTGGAAGGAAAGAAGCAGGATTGGGTATAGAAAGCTGAGCTGCAAGAAGCCTCAGCTGACCCCACGTGTGTGAAGGAGGAGGCCTAAATATAAAATGGACTTTCAGAGCTCATCTCATGTGGGTTCTTCATATCATTAGATATGACTTTCCACAAGGAAAGTGACATGATCGTGGCCATGGTGACTCTATTACAATAAGGCAACCTCCCAAGAGGACCTGCAGGTGAGGGAGTCTTCTGGCAACATTGAATTATCCTATATTTCTGAAGGGAATGTTAGAGTCATATCAAGCTTAAGAAATTCAAAGAAACCACCCTTAGGCAATTGTAGTCAAACTGCTGAAAATAAAAACAGAATATTTTTTAATTATCAAGGGAGAAAAGAACATCAAATAAGCAACAATAAAATATACAGCTCGATTTTAGTGATATAAATTAAAACTTTAAAGCAGAAGAGGAAAACAACTGACAAGCAGGAATGCTGCCCCCAGGATTTAGGATCTCAACTGGAGTGGATACTTGGAACCCCAGTGCGTCAGTATGACCTCTCCTGCCTCTCATTCAGATGGGCTGTTAAGGAGAGATCAGGTAACAAACAGAATCTTGGCTATATTTAACTTATAACTGGTTCACAATATTTGCAGACCCTCCTGGAGGTTATTGCCTAGTCCCCATGTGTGGAACTGTGGTGGATATACTTGGAATTTGGAATAACACTCCCCCTAAGGAAGCCCTTCACCTGTGGGATAAGAGCTACCATCATAGTGAGGAAGACCTAGTGGAAACCTCAGAAATTTATTTCCCTCCAGTCAAAAGAATCAGTAAAAAGGCATACTGCATTCTGGGAAGAAATAGATGTGGTGGCAGATATTAGTGCTGCCAATAAAGACTTAAAAGTTGTTGCCAGGGCAGTGGTCTCTATCATATATTCATTAAATTTGCAAGTCTGACCAGTCCACAGAAAATACTGCAAGTGCAAAAAGTTGCAACTTAATGGTAACTGTGGTGCTGAATGTGGTATATTTGTCATGGCAGATTAGTAAAGATTCAGGTACCTGGTACATACCCACTGATCTAGTAGTCTTTGCTACTCTGATTAGAAAAGAGGATTGGAACAGGGTGCAATAATAGAATTAGCACTGATGTTCATTTGCATTTTTACCTACCTTTGTCATAATGTCTAAAGAGACACTGACTACCACAATATTGCCTAGACTCTGTTTCTTGTTACTATGCCATCTAAAGAGATGTGAACTTTCTGCACCTCCCATGTAATATCATGTTGACCCATTATATCAACAACATGAAGCTGCTTGGAGAGAATACACACTAATTGTCAGTATACAAAACACCTCGCTAAGACTCATGTTCTACAAAGGATGAGAGAGAAACCCTCTAAAGTTTCCCTCCCTATTGTGCAGCTTTGGTGAAATGTACAGAAGTCCAGTGGTATGCAGTGTGCTAGGATATCTCCCACAAGATAAAAGGCAAATTGCTCTATCTACAGTTTTTTACCTCAAAGGAGAAAGCATAGTGCCAGGTAGGCCTTATGGATTTTTCAGGGAGCATATTTCATATCTAGCATATTATTCCACCCCATAACCTGCGT
This sequence comes from Otolemur garnettii, assembly GCF_000181295.1. Lineage (NCBI taxonomy): Eukaryota > Metazoa > Chordata > Mammalia > Primates > Galagidae > Otolemur > Otolemur garnettii. The sequence goes on from NW_003852445.1 coordinate 12,867,270, forward strand.
AACACAGAGGTTGCTAAATTACAGTGAGGTTAAGGGCAATAAAGGACCCTGTTACATGTGTAGGCCATGGTGCAATCAACTCTGTCCCTTGGGGCTAATACTGCCGCAGGTGTCTGTCCACTATTAGATGGAAATGATTTAACTGAGACTGACCACTAATTCATCTTGAGGGCATGATTAAGCTGTATAGGCAAGTATCCCAGGCCCCACATTCCCCATTACCTTTGTGCTGATGCCCCTTCCAAGCTGTCCTGTGGCCATGTGAAGGTGCAGTCTCTTCTACTGGCACAACCTGGTGAAAATCTCAACAAACTAGAAAACTAGCTGGCACCAGAACTTGTGTTTGCCTCACCCACCACAGTGATGAGGTTCTCATTGCAAGTAAGTGCTCAACAAGTGATTCAGTGTCAACATCTCATCTCATATTTTGGATTCTTGTTATCCATCTTATCAACTGTTGTAATGTCAGTACTCTTGAGCAAGGAACTGAGATTTACTAATGTGTATAATGTTAAATAGATTAATAAGGCACTTAGTATTTGGTAGGCATAAATACCTGTGAAAAGGAGAGGGAGGACACAGCATTGGGCAGCAGGACATTAAAGTCAAGTGCAGACTGAAAAGACTGAGCCTTGATTGAGGCTCTGAATCAGGGGTCCTCAAACTTTTTAAACAGGGGGCCAGTTCACTGTCCCTCAGACTGTTGGAGGGCTGGACTGCAGGCCCTGGGAAGAGTTGGCTCCTAAGCAGGACAGGCAGCGGCAGCAAAAACACCTGGTGGGCTGGATAAATGTCCTAGGTGGCCGCATGTGGCCTGCAGGCCATAGTTTGAGGACGCCTGCTCTGGATCATCAAAGTCTTGCCAAAGTTTTTCTAGGTTAGAGCAAAATGGCCAGGCCTTTACATGCTCACTTCAGTATGTTACCAGATATGAGCTGCTCCAGAAAGTGTGGCCTGGGAAGTGTGCCTCTGCAATAGAGGCAAACCCCCCAAAATTCAAAGTGGAAGATTCTTCTCTGAAATCTGGACAACACATCCTTTCTTAAGAGGAATCTGAAGAGACCATTTTTATGTTGACCACAGCAAGTAAAGGAAAGTAAAATTAAATGGATGAGCTGGAGACCCAGCATGAAGGACATGGCTATCAACTCGGCAATTTATGCTCATGTGGAAATTGAATTTCTTCTCAATGCCTTCTGTAATTTGCCAAAAAATATCACTTCTTTCTACCCCAACACTCACTGTGTCATCACACACTGTGAAAAGTAGGATGAAAGAGTCAATAAGGCTCTCCCTGGCTAGAATTATCTAATAGATTAGTTTTGGCTTTTTTCTCTCCCGGTATTTCAGTTCAGACATCTCAACTTAGGTAACAGTTTAAAGACAAAAACAGATTTCTAGAATTGAGTGGAGGCTCTCTTTCATTTAATTATTCACTTATTCACAAATTCTTATTGAACTAAATGTTAAGAAATAAAAATAACTAGCCAATGGCCTCTAGATTTAATGTGTCATTTGTTTACCATACCCCTAGTGACCACATTTCTCACCATTTTTCTTCCTAAGTGTACTACGATTTTCTCCCCATGGGAGCATATTTTTAATTACCTAATGGAAGTCAGAAAATAGGATTTATGTGGCAAATATTTTCATTCAGTCACCTTTGTTATATGTCATAGAATTTATTACTAATAAACTAATTTTTCATGCAATCCACAAATTGAATATGTGATCTGGTTTATTTACTATGTAGCATGTAAAACCAGAGATGAATAAGGCTTAAGTACTTTCTGTAAAAGAACCTCCAGGCTATTAGGAGAAATGAGAGATAGACATAAACAAAATAGAACACAATATGTATTAAGTGCCATAGGAAAACAAAGTGATGTCAGAGTTTAGAATAGGTTAACCTCCCATTCAAAAGTCATGAGCTCTCTAAATGGAGCCAGAAGGAAGGAGAACACTCAGAGCAGAAACAATAGCACTGTAATCAGGACATGAAAGAAAAAATAAATGCAAAATCTTTAGGGCAATTGTGACTAGTCTAGGTTGCCTGGAGAATGGGTAATTTGTAGGAAAATGGATGAATAAAAGTTTGACAAGGTGGTTTGAATGCTGTGAAGATTCTGAATGCTGACCCAAGAAATTAAGACGTCAATAACCAGACAATGGGAATGGTCCCACAGCTGTTAAAAGGGCAGCGTTATATAGGTTCAGAAGTAGGCCTCAAGAAATTAATTTGACACCTCTTTCCCTACTTGCCCTGGCACTGTTTGTGTCTATAGCCATCATATCTTGCTCTATAAGCCTATGCCTTGCTTACTTTGTAAACCCACCTTTCTCTTCCTCAACTAACTTTATTCTATACTTGCTTAAAGAAAATGTTTTGATTACTTGGAGCAATTAGGATTGAATTGGAAAGAGCCTAGAAGTTTGAGAACTGATTACAAGAATATTTAAATAGTTCAAGTACAAAATTATAGGAAATAAATTAAGTATTTTCCTGTAATATTATAACTAGTTCTTTACTGTTCTATTATATCTAAGTTTTAAATCTAAATTGCTAACACAATGCATAACCTATACTTTATTTTTTTTAAGAAATAGACTTTAAGTTTATGAACAGAGGAGTTCATGATGAAAATGACTATGGCATCATTTGAATGACTTAATGTGGGAAGTGGAACAGAGATTTCAAAGAATTAGAAGCACAATGGCTGAGAGAATGGTGATAACTTGTTACAGAAAAGACATAGAAAAATATCCCAGATGGACAGCAGGTTTGAAGGACAGCATAGCGAGTTTGGGGCATGATGAGGGACAAGAGGGAGTGCTGTTTTTACGCAGCACAGTGTCACAGAGTGGCACAAACAAGGACTGGGCACTTGCCTGTTCTTCACAGAATGCATCATGGTTCCAGTGACGTGAATGCTGAAAGGAAGCTAGCCTCACTTTGGCTTTTTAGACATCTGTTGTTCTGAGATGTTCTTGCATACACCTCTCAGAATGCACTGTATTTTGACAGAGGAATAGCAGAAGCATGTGTGACCAAGGCCCGAGGATATTTTATGGTTTAGCAAAAGGAGTAAGGATCCAGAAACGATTCCTAGTACCAGAGCCTCCAGAAGATATAGTCACATTTTTGCATGTAGATGGGGTACAATCTGTAGATGCTCAGAAACTTTGGGGGTGGATGAGAAATTCTTTGTAGGGGCCTAAGTATTGCCAATAATGCAGGTAGGTTATTGATGTTATAGAATTAATGGATCTTAACATTAATGCACCTGCATTAATAGGGTACAAGATGTGGGTTTTATAAACAGACAAGCCACACATTCATAGATACTGTCCCATCCCAACCCATTTGCTTCAGAGAGCCAATCTTATACACATTCAGCATGTCTTATCCATGGACAGAAATCAGTTCAGCATGGATTGAAAGCATTTATGATTGGTTTTGAATTTGGGGAAAAATTGTGTACATATCCCTAGAAAATCTAGGCACAGCTTTTCATCCCAAATGAATAATTATGCATAGAACTGATTACTTAAATACACAGTTCATGATTATGAATGAAATTACCTGCATTACGCTGCAAATACTTTGCATGGATTAAGGAAAGTAAAACTTGATTGCAAATGCTGGAGATTTTAGATCTTAAGATTTTTTTTCAGTTGCTCTCAAAATATATCACTTACCTCTTATAACTTTTTCAGTATAGAAGTAATTTACAAGTTGAAATTGAAAATGAAATATTGGTTATCCTGGATTTCACAGCAGAGTGAAATTCCAGTAGCGGGACCACAGGAAAATAAGTGGACTAGTTTTCTGTTCTCGTATCATCCAGTTCAGACACATTCCCCAACATGCAAATACGCAGGCCAGGTAGATCTATACCCACTTTTTAAATCTGAGGGATTCTAGCAAACCATTAAATCCTCAAAAGTTTCTGGCATAAGCCTGTGTAGGCACCTGAAATCCTACCTTTATTACTTTACCTCTGTTTTTTATTTATTAAAATGCGCCAGTTCCTGAGGAGAATAACCCATAAAACTGTAATCCATCAAAGCAACATAGTGTGAATCAGCTTGTCAGCTCCGTTCCCAAGTGACAGCTTGAGCAGAGCAGTTTATTTTCCTGTGTTGTTTTAGCAACCTCATTTTTCACATCATTTTCTTCTAACCAGATTAGACCCCCCTTGTGTAGACATGAGCTTCAGCTTAGACTTTTATCAGACCATTTCATGTGGACTCACGTCCCGTTTGGGGGGGAACTCATTTACTTTTCTTGGACTTGGTAAGTTTTTGTCAGAAAAACCAGGCTTTATAAGTATGTGGTGCTTAAAAGCCAGGATTCAGTGCTGAAATTGTGCTCCCAGAACAAAAATAATTTAGACTCAGAACCATTTTGAATGTAGGCAAAATGCAGCTCACATCCCTTGGTAGGGATGTCTTTATTTTATGTTCATTAGTCACAGCACGATTTTAATGAAGGAAATGAAATTTCACATTTATTACTTTAATACATTGGATACATATACGAAAGTACCACACAGTTTAGAAAATAAAATAACTCCAAAAAGTTTTCTGTAAGGGAAAGCACCAATACCTTTCCAGTGCCCCCAACGTCTTTTGCCCAAGATCAAAGGAAAATACTTACATGAAATGTAGATTTTTCTCAAATTAGGAAAGAATTTTCTTTTGGGGGGGGGCCAAGGATTTTATTTTTATTTATGTATTTTACAAAGCAAAAATTACATAATTGAACAGAGAAATATATTTCTATAGAAATAATTGTTGAGAGTTCAATATCTCCCTTTCAATAATGGATAGATAAGTGAGAAAATAAAGGACTTAAAGAATTCAATGAACCAACTCGATGTGACAGACATATGTCAGACTATATATGCCATATACAGACTGCAGATGTCTGTCTAGGTCTGTCAAGAATTCTCTTACGTTGAGAAAATGTTCCTCTTCTAGTTCGTTGAGATTTATTGTCATAAACACACAGAGAATTTTCTCAAATTGTTTTCTGGATCTATGGAGATAATTATATATTTTTTCTTTTAGACTGTTGATCATGGTGAACTAAATAAGATTAAATTAGTGTTATTAAATTAAATATTAAAAGACTTGTTTTTTAACGTACAACCCACCTTTCATTCCTAGGATTATACCCCACTTGGTCATGATATGTTATCCTATTTTGTAGTACTGGTATTGTTTTGCTAATATCAGTTCTCTGAATGTCTTGGAACCTAATTACTACCTCCTCCCATCGCTTCCCATAGGTCAGTACAATTTTCCACATGATCAGAACTAACTGATTATTTGTCAGTTGAATTCCTTCAGCAGCCTCATCCAGACCATTTGAACCAATTGTTTTCTAGGCTTGTTGTTTGCTAAGCCATCATTCTGAGAATGCCTTTCCTCTTTCATTTATTTTGATCATCTCTTCCTTACATCATACTATGCTCCTCTTAGTTGTTTTTATTTGTTTGTTTATAGAGTATCTTTTATTACTTTCCTTAGAAAAGGTACATTTTTGAGATAATTTTCATGTCTTAAAATAGCTTTGTTTTATCTACATCCTTAATTGTTAGTTTGACTAATAAATTTACATTTAAAACATTCTCCACTTAGAATATTACATTTTGTTTTCTATTTTACTATGAAAAAGCTCTGATTCTTGATTTTTTTTTTTGCATGTAGCATTTTTATTTCTTCTTTTAGGTAAGAAAAAATCTTCAAAGAGCTTAATCTTGGGATTAAGCATTCTAAACTATCAAAAAGATGTCCCCTACCTGACTGGAAAACAATTGTGTGATTGGTTGGTTTTATATATTGAGGTCTGGAAAGTTGTCTGCCTTTAAGTTCTGGAGATTTTAATATTTTATTTTGTGTCAAACACTGCATTGTGAATTTATTTGTTTGGAGTATGTGTCAAAAGGAGAAGATAATAGGAATGTATTTACAATTCTGAAACCAGATATCTGCTACTTTCCTCAGTTTATAACTTTAGTTTGGTAAGTATTAATTGAGCCATTGTGCTAGACACAGAAAACCAGAGATGAATCTATCTCAGACATTAACCTTTAATTCCTTTAAACATAGTGAGAGATATAAACATAAAATCTGATGATAGCACTGTTCTAAGTGCTGAAAAATAAAATGAAGGCTCTGTTTAAGGGATTTCAAGGAAAATTCTTTAGAAGTGATGTTACATAAGCAAAAACTTAAAGAGGCATAAGAATTAATCAAATAAAGACATAGGTGAAGAACATTGCTGACAGAGAGAACACATTAATTAATTAATTAATCCATTCATTCATTCCTTTACTAATTTATTCAGTAAGCACTTATGATCACCTCATTCCAGCCACACCTATAGACATGGGGTTCAATACAAGAAAGCATAATCAAAGTATAAAGTTACAAAATAATATATCTTTTGTGTGTTTGTGTCTTTGCATACTTGTTTGTTACTAGAAGTATTTCAGAACTGTTACTGGAATATAAGAAATAACAGAGGATATGACAGGAGAGAAGTAGGAGAAACAGGCCCTTTCCCAAAGTGCTTCTTATGCTATGGTGTGCTCAGTTTGAATTTTTCTTGCAGGTGTTTGAGTGCCATGTAGAACTTTTTCTTTTTCTTTTCTTTCTTTCTTTCTTTTTTTTTGCAGTTTTTGGCCGGGGCTGGGTTTGAACCCACCACCTCTTACCTATGGGGCTGGCGCCCTACTCTTTTGAGCCATAGGCATTGCCCCATATAGTATTTTTCTTTCTGGATTTATTTATTTATAGTAGAATCCTTTTATAAGTGTTACTTACATTCAATTTTTTCATTTATCAACTAGATATCATTTGTACAACAGGAGCAATTCATCTCATTCTTTTATCCCCCCAAACAAAATGATATCTACCCTGTTGTCTTTGTATTAGAACAACTTCAATATCTATATTTATAGACTTTTATCTGTCTAAATTTGCTCTTTACCCTGTTTTTCTACATTTAATTTCTTTACTAACTTATTCAATAAGCAATCAACTCTTATCTTTTCCTCCATTAAATAAGTTGGCACATCTAAATGACTGGTATTCTAGAATCTTATCCATTCTGAAATAACCATGTGTAATTTCTAATCTTTTACTAATTTACATTCATTTCTAAATCCATTTATTCATCATCTATTTGAGTTCATCTGGTCATTTAAAAGAATTAGATCCTATTATACAACTTCTCAGTTAGACTTCACAAAGAGCTCATATAGCTTTAATTAATTTTTCTTAATGGCTGCAAAATATTCCATCATGTGGATTTATTCTAATTTATTCAATCCTTCTCCTATTGATGGTTGTTATCTTTGTTTCCAGTTTTATGTCACATGGAAAAATGCTGAAATAAACATCCTTGTATATGTATCTTGGCATATTGTTGTTTTAATTTTATGAGATAGGTCCCAGAAGCAGGATTACTGGATTGAAAGGTGTGTATATTTTCAAATTTAATAGGTTTTTTTCCTAAATTACTTCTCCAAAAACTATGTCATATGTCCATCAGCAAATTAAAAGAAAGTTGTTTTACCCATCTCTCTACTTGAAATACACATTATTGTTCTGTTTAATTAGTGCCAGTTGAACTATATAAAATATTTTATTGATACTACGTTTTTATTTAGCAGACTACTGGTGGGTTTGGTTTATTAGCCATTTGGTTTTACTCTTTAGTGACTTTTGCTTGTTTGCTAGTTTTTCATGTGCACTTATAAATGGTCTTGTGTTAAATAATATCTCCTATCTACAACTGAAATGTGCATAATTTATTGAAAGGCTTTACATAGGCTTTTTCATATAACATTTTATACTGTTTTGTAAAAACATTTTATACCTTTTTTTTACAATAGCCTTTAGAGTTTCTGGATTTCCTGTGTTCAGGATGAGTCTTCTATTTCCTCATTTCTGCATATATATAGTTTCTTATAGTTTTTTTTTGAGTTGTCTTTTCCTTCACTTTAAAGTTCCCCACGTATCTAATTTTTTTGTACTTATCTGCTGAGATAGGATTCCAATGTTCTTTTATGTTCAGATGTAAACCAGTTGTCTGAGTATTATTACAAAAAAATACCACCTTTGTCATATGTTAAATTTTCACATGAACAATGCTTGGTATCTGTATTTTTCAGTAGATCCCACTGATTTCTACTTCTATATCAATATTTAATTTTAGAATAGACCCCGTGTCACAGAATAGCTATAACATGTTTTAATATTTATTAAGGTAAATTCATTTCAATTTTTATTACCTTTGCTTTTAATGGCATCATTCTTATCAACTTAAGATATTTTTGTCAGTTTCTAAACATAATTATAAATCATAATCCCATTTTCATTGGATTTAAAATATATTCATTTATTAATATTGGATAAGCTGACATTTTTATTCCAGTATTTTTTCCCATCTGAGAACATAGTTTGCTATTTCAATTTTTTCCTGATTTGTTCATGTTCTTCAACCAGATTTGCTCATTTTCTATACCTTTCTTGTTTGAATTATTCCTAAGTATCACATAGTTTTTTGCTATGACTATTGAGGGAATATTTTCACCATTGTCATTCCTTGGTACTTATTATTAACATAGAGAAAACCAGAGTAGCATTTTAAATAGTACTCAGAAACATCAAACGTGATTTTTCAGTAAAAACTTGGAGACAATATGGAGAATATTATGGGAACACAAATGAAGACAGAGAGATCTGTTGTGTTATTGCTGTGATTCAAGGGAGAAAATAAATGCCTGAATCAAGGTGTGGTTGTCAAGTTGGAGCATAAAGAGCATAAAGAAAATTGGAAATAAAATTTGTAGAACTTGGATGTTGACTTAATATGGGGCATATGAACAGGGGAGCTGTCTAGGTTAATTCTCAGATTTCTGCTGTTTCCTGAAATAGCAGATATAAAAGAACAGATATTGTTCATCAACCTTGTTCTGAAAGTTCTAGCCAGTGCAATCAGGCAAGAGAAGGATGTAAGGGCAACCAAATGGGGACAGAGGAGGAAAAACTCTCCCTCTTTCTTGATGATGTGATCTGATACTTAGAAAAACCCAGGAACTCAACCACAAGATTTCTGGAAGTGATTAAGACATACAGTAACATCTCAGGGTATAAAATCAGTGTCCACAAATCAGTAGCCTTTGTATACACCAATAACAGTCAAGCTGGGAAGTAGCTTCAAAGAAAATGAAATACCTGGGAATATACCTAACAAAGGAAGGGAAAGATCTTTTCAAAGAGTATTATGTAACCCAGGGCAGCACCTGTGGCTCAAAAAAGAAGGGCGCCAGCCCCATATGCCAGAGGTGATGGGTTCAAACCCAGCCCCAGCCAAAAACTGCAAAATAATAATAAGAAGAAGAAGAAGAAGAGAGAATTATGTAACCCTAAGAAAAAAAATAGCAGAAGGCTTAAAAAATAGAAGAATATATCATGATCTTAGCTGGGAAGAATCAACATTGTTACAATGTCTATTCTACCCAAAGGAATCTACAGATTTAAATACAATCCCCATTAAAATACCAACATCATACTTTCAAGTACTGGAAAAAAATAGTACTTTGTTTTGTATCTAACCAGAAAAAAAACCTAGATAGCCGAGGCAATTTTTAGTAATAAATCAGGAGGCATCACTCTACCAGACTTCAGGTTTTATTACAAGCCCACAGTGATCAAAACAGCATGGTATTGGCATAAAAATGTAGACATATATATGTGGAGCAGAATAGAAAGCCTAGAGATGAAACTTGCTTCCTATCACCATCTGATTTTTAATAAATCAAACAAAAGCATATTGTGGCAAAAAGAATCCCTATTCAATAAATGGTGCTGAGGGAACAGGATAGCCACATGTAAGAGACTAAAACTCGACCCACACCAGTCACTAATTACAAAAACTGACTCACAATGAATAAAATATTTAAGTCTAAGACATGAAACAATAAAAATTCTAGAAGAAAGCATGGGAAAAACTCTTGATGATAAAGGGTTAAGGAAAGATTTTATGAAGAAGACCTCAATGGCAATCGCAACAACAACAAAAATAAATAAGCTAAAAAGCTTCTGCACAGCTAAGGGCATAACAGCTAAAGTAAATGGATAACCTTTAGAATGGGAAAAGATATTTGCATGTTATAAATCTGACAAAGGGTTGCGTGGCACCTGTGGCTCAATGGAGTAGGGTGCAGGCCCCATATACTGGAGGTGGCAGGTTCAAACCTAGCCCTGTCTAAAAAGTAAAAAAAAAAAATCTGACAAAGGCTTGATGAAATATACAACATCCCCTTCTAGAAGTAAGATGGTATGTGTCTCAGAAATGAAATAAAGTGTACTAATGGTTTAACACAACACTCAGGGGCTCAGCACCTGTAGCTCAGCGGCTAGGGCGCCAGCCACATACACTGGAGCTGGCAGGTTTAAATCCAGCCTGGGCCTGCCAAACAATGACGATTACAACCAAAAAATAGCTGGGCATTGTGGCGGGTTCCTATAGTCCCAGAGATTTGGGAGATTGGGGCAAGAGAATTGCTCAAGCCCAAGAGTTTGAGGTTGTTGTGAGCTGTGATGCCAGGGTACTCTACCACGGGCCACAAAGTGACACTGTCTCAAAGAAAGAAACAACAACAACAACAACAACAACAAAAACCCCAGCACTCAGGGCTGGAGCCAGAGTCAAAGGGACAGAAATGGATCCATGAGTACAGATCCCTGCAAGTGTAAGGCACATAACAGGCAGCAAGCAGGAGAGATTTTCCGGGGGAATGGAGTGCTAATTCCTAGGACTGACTACCCCAAGACTCAGTGGACTTTTGGAGGTAGCTTGGAAAAGAAACGCCGTGATGTGCTGACTCCCCATGCCACCCCTACTCTTGCCCACCATCAACCGAAGCAAATGAACGCACATCAGTGATTCCTTATTTACTTATCTCCATGAAAGAGAATGTAATTGCAATGTTTTCATGCAAAAAAAAAATATATATATATAGTGCTTCTTCACGTTCTTGTAATTTTCAGAGAAAAAATGTTTTATATCAAGGGATTTTGCATGTAGCTATTTCAAGTACAAAATCCCTTTAAAATTTTGAACATGTCATAAAAAAAAAAAACCTCTCTAAGGATTTTTCTATACCCCCTAAACTTCTAAAACAGAATATCTCGAATATAGTTTTTATCCCTCTAATGCCATTACATGAGGAACATCAATGATTCTCCTGTACTATATAAATTGACGCCTGTAGAGACTCTTGAGGCACGTGAGACTTCTTTCCTCTCCACTAAATGGCCACGAGCTCTTCTATTCCTGCTTTTAAGTTTTCAGACCCTTCCCTCGTGGAAAAGCGGTCTGCAGTTGAAACTTTTCATTTGAGTGCTTGCTTCAAGTATTTCCTTCCCATCCTTCTGTTGGTCCCTCTAATTCTTTCCACCACATCTTCTAAATTAGTCTTTCTAATTTCCAAGGTGTTTTTTTTTTCTTTTTGAGGCTCAAAAACAGTTATGCTTATGAATGTGTTGTAAATTCTATCAGTTTCTAAGTGATAGTTCATGGATTTTCTGTGGGAAGCAGGGTGCTGATTTTTTGACCGCTGTCTCCTGGAATTTTTTCTCTCTTTTTTGTTTCTACATTCCTGAGTTACAGAGGATTAAGAACGCCCAACACAAGGTATAGTGTCACAAGTTATGATGAACCACATTTTTTTTTTTTTTGAGACAGAGTCTCATTCTGTTGCCCTGAGTACAGTGCTGTGGCATCATAACTCGCAGCAACTTCAAACTCCTGCGCTCAAGTGACCCTCTTGTCTCAGCTGCTCAAGTAGCAGGGATTACAGTTGCCTGCCAAAATGCCTAGCTATCTTTAATAGAAACAAGGTCTGGCTCTTGCTCAGGCTAGTGTTGAACTCTGGAACTCAAGCCATCCACCACCTCAGCCTCCAAGAGTGCTAGGATTACAGGGGAGCCAGTGAACCTGGCCCCTTTCTAACATCTTAAATACAACATTTTAAAAAATCAACACTTAGAAAAGAGGCACATAAACACATGCTTTTAACATGTGGATTTTACAATTATTGTTTTTCTTGGCACTAGTTTCCATGCATGTTTTTTGTTATTGGTGTCAGATACATTTTACGTAGAAACGCTGTATCATGAAAATCCTACAGAATAGAACCCTCCTCAAGTTTGCATTTAGAGCCGATGGTATGTTCTAATTTTGAGGAATCACTGCAGCAAGTTGTAAATGATGTATGGAGTGACAAGTTTCCCCTACTGCATCAGAAGAGAAATGGCACCAAGCAATGACTGCGGCGATACACTGTTTCTTGTAATATTTAGTTTATACAAAGCGATAGAAACCCAGCAGGCTCTGAACCTTCTACACAGTGAGACAAAACCAGGCCAAAAATGCATTTAATGTGCTCATTTCTTTTTTTCTTTCTTTTCAATACACTTCCAGTTGAGCAATCAGTTTTCATGCCCCAGGGTGCACTGCCTGCCTATAACCCTAGCTATGCAGAGAGCTTAGATCAGGATTGCAGCTGCAGGTGGAAGTAGGAATTTCAGCCCCTCTGGTCTCTCGTGCCAATTTCCTACCATCAGCAACAGAAATTCACCTACAAGGAAATTCATATGTCGTGAGTGTGCACACGTGCATGCTGAGGGTGGAGGGAAGGTGCACATGTGCATACGTTTGTGTGGAAAGAAGACATAGCTGGCCTCAATCCCTAACCCAGTCTAGTCTTGGGTGTCCAGGCCTCTGCTGTGCAGGGGAAGAAGATGTACACATCCTGGATCAGTGGCCTGTTCACCACGACACCATCCCATGCAGGATACTTGGAAGGAGGCCGAGGTGATAGAAAACACAGAGAAAATTTTGTAATGAATATTTTGTGAATAAAGGTACATGTAGCTACAATTTCCCATTTTCCCTTAGGGATGACTTTTGGGACATCCTGTGTTTGTCAGGTGCTCAGAGATTTGAACTTCATGGTTATAATTCTGAACAGTACTAAGGGGCATCAGAGATGAACAGCATGTGGTCACTAAGGGAGGGTGACCCCTTAGTGGGGCCTTGGATTACACGTCCCGGGTCATTGGAGGTAGGGTTTACCCAAGCCTGTCTGTGAATCTCTGGTCCACACTAGGACCTAGGGGACCTAATCCAGCCACTAAATGTATTTGAAGCCAGATCGTCTTCAGCCTTTCAGCTTTTATTTCAGGATTCGAGAATTGTGTGTTTATTAATTAATGGAAACTGTTCCTATGAATAATTCACTCACATAATAGTTTTAGATTTGCAAACAACTCAGAAGTTACATTTTAGCTGAAGTCTTGGGTTATGATATAAACTTTTCATTGGAGTTAATTTAAGAAATTAAATGAATAATTTTTCTCTACGTAGTTATACCTTTACTTCAAAACAAAATGTCTAAGTTCAAATATCTAATCATAATTAATTACAATGTTTATAATAAAAGATTTTGGAAAGGTTTTAAAAGGTAAAAATACACAAGGCTTTTAAAATTAATTATCAATTAAATTTATAATTATAAATTCATGCCACTTTGTAATTTTACCTTTTTATTCCATTATATTAAATCTCTTTATGTTTCAAGTTTGAAAAATGCCAAAATTCAAGTTAAGACCACTTTTCTGTCTCTCTCTTCAAAGAATGTCTTTAGGTACTTTATCATAATTCTAGGGAAATTTTTAGATGGACATCTTGGCATCTCAGATCAACTCTCTGAATGATGGTATTTCTAGTAGGTTTCCCTTCCACAATCAGAATCAGTTATATTAAATTAAAATTTAAAGTATGACAGCTATATATGCCAGCTCTTTCATGCTTATTGTGACTGCCTTTTTTCTGATCAAAGAATAATTTTTTTCTACTTCACTGCCTCCCATTTTTACTTTTTGTTCACTTTTGGTGACTTTTTTTCTCCTATGCTTTGAAGTTCAACTTTATTGATTTTTTTTTCCTTTGCTCAGAATGGTCACTTATTAAACATCACTAAGTGAGAACTAAATACTTAGGCTATCTACTAAACTGTGTTTACTTTGCTTCAAAAATGTTGAGTTTATACAATAGAAATATTGACCTAAATTTCAAAAAAAAGCAAATGTATAGGCCTACAGTGCTGGTTACAACTTCTGCCACCAGATCCTGAATCTTTATAAGCTGTCTCTGCCCTGAACTGTGATGCTGTGCTGGTGATTATTGGGGTCCAGTCCTGGGTCAGGGGCCTGTGGAACTGGTGCCAATCAATGAAGAAATGCAAAGTTAGAACACAAGAGACAAGACGCACAGAATAGAATTTTCAAAGGTGGAGCACAGGGACCACCACCCATTTGTGGGATTCTGGGGGGTGGCCCCAAGTGTTTATTCCACTCAGCTTTTTTTTTTTTTTTGCAGTTTTTGGTCAGGGTGGGTTTGAATCTATCATCTCTGGTAAATGGTGCCAGTGCCCTACTCTTTGAGCCACAGGTGCCACCCTCCACTCAGCTTTTATTGAAGACTATTTGCTCATTAGCCCAGAGGGTAAGCTGAGGACGGGAACAAAGATAACAGCAGTTTCCCTGAGTAAGCGTATCAGCTCCTATTGTTTCTATGATTATTAACTTTAAGGGTCTGAGCAATCTCAAGAAATCTGGAACCTGAGGCTTGTATGAAGCAGCCTCTTTTCTGTGGTCACACACACAGATTCCTGGGGGGAGGGGGGTGTTAATTCCCACTAGTTCACTATAGAGTCAAACACCACTGGCATCAATCTCCTCTGAAGAACTGGTAGGAAAGAGGAATTTTCCTCTCATCACCACTACAGAGGCATCTTACTCTGTGATAAGGGATATAAGCCCTCCTACCCATACCTCAGAGCTTGAGCGTGATTTCTTTCCTGGCCAAATACAAATCTCCACGGTGGATATTTGCTTTGGCTGTTGACGGGGCAGGATATGGCCTAGTTAATGTTTCTTGCCAGGCCTTGCACGCAGCTTCATCTGTGGCCATTATTCCTTCAGAGTGTTGATAGACCTAGCAGGGGTGATTGCAAGCTGTATCCCCTATAGGCCAGGCTTCTAGGAAAATCAAGAAAACTTGCTCAGATAAAAAATTTAGCAATGGCTTGTTTATTTTATTATTTTTTAATTCTTTTGTTTGTTTGTTTGGCCAGGGCTGGGTTTAAACCCGCCACCTCTGGCATATGTGGCCAGCGCCCTACTCCTTGAGCCATAGGTGTCACCCACAATGGCTGGTTTAAAGGATAACTAGTTGACTTTCCTTTGTTCCAACTTGCTCAGCTTATTTATTCATTTTCTCCCTTTTCTGGGGGTGTTCTCCCTCACCAAGAATGAGGTCTTCAGTTCCCATTCTGCCTACAGTGATAATCATGATAATTGAGGATAACAAACAGCTCCAAGTGCTTTCTGTATATTAACTCATTTAATCCGCCAACAACATTTCGAAAGTATTCCCATTTTACAGATGAGGAAGCTGAAACCCAAAGGGGACTGGAAGTTCCCAAGGCCATATGGACATACATCTGTAGGAGCTTCAGAGTCCTTGCCTTAGTCACTCCTCATGAAGCCAGTTGTGGAGCTACTCTGAAGTTCTCCTGGAGAATTAACCATACAAATTATTAGGGGACAATGTAGACTTTTCTGACAATTTTGAAAGAGAGAAAGAAAAGGGCTTACAGTATTCACCAATAGCTGACAATCTGAAAATACATGTTAAATGATCATTTTCTCTGAAATTCCTTCTTGGCAACCCATCCTTTCCAGTGCCTTTGCCCATGTATTGCTTCCACCTGCATATAACTCTCATCTCTGTTAATTGTCAGAATCCTCAGAATTCCCCTACAAAATTCTGGTTCTCTTTCTTTGATTGTACAGAATGTTTGGGCCTTCTCTGTTCTCAATCCTTAGCTGTCCTAAAAAAAAAAAAAAACAACCTAGGTGTTTAGCTACAACCTGCTTTCTCCATGGTAAATACCACATACTCAGAAAGTAATAATATTATAGCGTGGTGAAACATTGTGTTCCTGTTAGATTTGTTTCTATATGATTATAAAGCCTTTGTAATTATGTTTTTATTGGCTCATTAAATTATCTCCTGCTGATGTTACATAATTAATGAATCATTATTTTATTATTGAATATTTGGGTGGTTTTTAGTGGTTTTATTTTCTTTGTTTTGTTTATATATCAACATGACAAACATTTTGTTCATTTGGACTTTGCTTCTATTGAATTATTTCTTTAGGATAAATTCCCAGAAGGGAGATTACTGGGTCAAAAGATATGAATATCTTTATGTTGCATTATTTTCCAAATAGGTTGTACTACATATCAGTTAACAGAGCTCTCCATTGTGTATAAGTTAAAAGCTATATCAAAACTTTGCCAACATTATTTCTATTTTTTTAATGTGTAGAAGGATGGAACTATTTACTAACATACAGAGGTGCAACTTATAATTTTTCCACGTTGTCTTGGGTTTATTGGGGTATTAAATGAATTTTCAAATTACAAGAGGTTTATGAGATGTGACCCCATCCTAAATCAAAGAGCATCTATATATTTTTTCTTTTTGTGTAATGCTCTGTACATAGATTTCATCATTGCCAGTAGGGTGAAATTTTTCTTTGTTGTTTTGGTTTTAGATTTGAATACCATTTGCATGCGAAGACCACTAAGTTTTTGTCTGTTATACTGATGCAACTATTTTAACTTCAGTTTTATTGTTTTTTAATTTTAGTGAAAACTTTCCTATGTGATTGGTTTTCTTTCATTTTTTTGCTTCAAAACTGAGAAACCCAGATCTGCTAAAGATCAGACAAGCATCTAATTTTTTCCTTTAAAATACAGTTTTATGTTTACTATTTCCATATACATGGACTTTATTTTGGACTTTGGTAGAGATATTTGGGATTTTGTTCTTTCAAGTTCTCAATAACACAATTTTGTCAAGAATTAGGCCTGATAAAGATAAGAATGTAAGCACTCTGATTTGTGAGAGGGATAGAATAGTGAAAGGAAGCTCATTCAGGATTTACTATAAGGGTGGAAAGCAAAGATCACATTATGGTCTGGTCTTTGGAGGTCCCTGTGCAGAATTTTCAAGGCATGAAGTGTAGGAACTAGATTGATGAATTAAGCTCTTCCAAATTAGTATAGAAAAGTAGTACCTAAAGTACCTTTTACTTTTGTATGAATAATTGTGATGAAAATTTTATTTAAACCATATAATAGAGCATAATTTAAAGAGGAAAAGAGAATTTGAGATTTTCTTTCTTTTATTAACTGAGGACAAAAGAAATATAAACCAAAATACTTTATTAAAATTGAAATAAAATAATTTTTAATTAAAAATAGAAAAACTTCATAGTGTTCTGTTCCCTTTCCCTAATGATATCTTTGGAAATAGGACTGGTCAAATCTCATTTCCCAGAAGCCCACAGAGGAAATGAGGGCCTTTTTTGTTTCAAAGTTTGAGGGCTGTAGTTCTTTTCTGGGCCCAAAATTAAGTCAGCCCCTGCATCCTGGGGATCTCTTCCAGTTCACACTGACTGGAAGATGATGATAGTCATAAAACACGTAACTCTAGATTTTCATCTTCTTTTTCCCCTTTGCCTGAAACTGGCTTCCTAAGGCCTTCTTGCATGATTTTACCTAAGGCCCAAATTTCTCTGCAATATAAAAAATATAGGTAGATAGTTGAAGAAAGCTAAGCTTGATGTGAGACTTCAGATATTTTATTCAACTGCAATCTTTTAATTTCCTTTATAAACATAGATTCACAGAACATAAATACTAAGCTAAAATACAGATCTATTTCATGAGTAGCTTGAGTCCTCAGTCTCCACAGGTTCTTCCAGTATGAAAGAATTCTCCTGTAAAAGAATTAGGCCAAGAATCACATTAACAAGAACAGATGTCTTGTACATAATATATCTCACTGGCTGGACCACAAGGATAAACAAAGGGAGAAGAATAGAACATGTATCAGGAGTCTCCTGTTCTTTCAACTTTCCCATGGCAGAGGAAAAGCTGTTCTTTACTTCTGCAGAAGCTAATTCTTTCTTTCCCCCTGATGCTACTCTCTCTGACTATTGACCAAACTTTTTTTTCACATATAATCCTATGTTCTTTTTATTTGCCTTAAAAAGATATTGGGATTGAAAATAAAAATTTAATAATAAGCAGAAAAAACCCCTAAGATTTACTGAGTACATGTTATGAACAAAGCAATATATGTATGTTTTCTTAGTTCAGCATGCATGCCTCAAAATTACTAATCTTTACACAAGTTGTTGTGAAATACCATTTCTAATTCATTTTACACATAAAAACCCCTGAAACTCCAGGAGTTCAAGTAACTTGGACAAGGTTACACTGCTAGCATTCAAAATCATGTCCTTTCCACTTTAGAGCCTATAGCTTAACTTTACCAAGCTGTGAATCTCCTCTGTTATTAAAACAAACAAACAGACAGACAAACAAACAAAAGCAAAAAAAAACAGAAGCAAACCCATTTGACCCTGCAACTTCTTCCAGCTTCTTTCTGCTTGGTCCAGATGTCTTCTGAGGACTCCTGATTGTGCCACCAGTGGGCACAGGTACCTGCCTCCTCTTGGCCCTCTAGCCTCTTGCCCATACTTCTGTGAGAGCCATAGCTGGGTAAGTGGTGGTACCTGTCCCACCTATCTCCTTTCTTTGGTCCCCATAACACAAAGCATTTAGCATGCTTGAGATCATAACTCAGTCTTGGTCTGAGCTGCCACATGACCATGGACAAGCTGTTTACCTTCTCTTGCATTTCATCAGCGATAAATAAAAGAAACACATAAATATTTACCTAATAGGATTATTATAGGCTAAAATAACCTTAAGACAAAGTTATTTGCTCCTAAACCAATTTGCTCCTAAAGTGGTTCATAACCACTTTATAAGGCTGGTAAACTACAGGGAAACAGTTATGTGATATTCATTCATTTACTGTATCTGGCATAGTGTCTGATTCTTAATAAGATTTAGTAAAATATCATCAAATAAATAAATATGATTAGAAGACAATTCTCATTGTTTCCAAGTTATCTGTCTTTAAACACGTGTGATTTTCTTTCCATTGCCACTAATCCACTGAAATAAATTATTATCCACATCATTAATAACAATTAATAAAGCGATAGATCATTTTCCCTTAATTTCTTTACTATTGGGCATTGCTGCCAGGACTCTATTTCCTGCCCCTGACTGGGGGCATGCCACCCAAATGAATCTCTTTATGTTTTACAGCCACCTCTGTTGATTTTCTCTCCTATAAAATCTCTGCATCTATTCCCCTCTACTCATACACACTGCTATGCCTCTACCTTCCTATTTATCAGCTCACCCATGACTTCACAAATGGCTCGTAATTAGTCATCTTGAACCTCCATTTCCCCAGGATCATACTTTTTTAACATGTTGGCTAGAGCTATCTTTCCAAAATACAAATCTGTTAATATCACCCATACATAAGTCCTGTCAGCGCCTTCTCTTTGCTCCTAAAGAATAGCATCTTTAACATAGCTGATTCAGCCATGTGTGATCCCACCCTTTCTCTCCACACTGGTTCAGCCTTACATCCAACAGGCTTCCTTTTGCTCTCTGTGGCTTTGGCCCCACCAGTTCTTCACTGGTACATTTATGATCTCATTCTCCCCACTAGCCCTAGAGTATGTGGAATTCTTCTGCGTGTTTCCCCCTCTTCTTAGCCTCATTAGCTTCCATTTTCCCTTCATATGTTGGTCACCATATTCCCAGGCCATTCTTCCCTGGAATTCCTGGCCAGGCCAATTGCCCACCTTAAACATTTTCAGTGAATTACTTTCTTCTCCTTCATAGCCCTTAGCCAGGCTCCAACTTGATGTATATTTGTGAGGTTACATGTTGTTGACTGATATCTATCTCCCCTACTCAACGCCAACTTCCATGAGGGTAGCAGCATGTCTAAGTTGTCTCTCTTTTGGATACGTTGGATTTACATCAGTGACTGGTGTATTTGAACGGCTTCAAAATCTTTTGTTAAATGAATGAGTGAGTCAACGAATGAATTGATCTGTCAATCACTGCATGGATAATTTTGTTACTTTGAGTATCTCTTCTTTCCCATTCTGCTGCTTTCTCTGCCATTTCACACTTCATGTGTAGGCATTCTCAAGATTCTTTACTCGGTCATTGTAATTTCTTCCTTAGAAATTCCTATAGCTTTAGCCACCAAACCTGAGCAGTTAAGCACATTGACTCCTCCATGACTCCCAAATCCAGCCAATAGTTCCCATCAGTACCTTCACAATGTCTCTTATATCCTTTTTATTCTTTTCTTTTCCACCATCAGTTTTAAGGAGATTATGACAGGGTTAAATACCAAAAAAAGCAGTGATTCAAAAGAAACATGCACTAGAATCAGTAATATGCAAAAGGAAAGACTGAGTAGGACAAAGCAAGAAATCCAAATCCTATGTAATCGTAATGAGAAGGCATCATTTATTTTACCTAGGACATTCTACATGCTTCCTGTGAAGACAGGTACCAGTCCTCAATGTGGCTCCAAAGAGGAGGGCAGATAGATATGTGTACAAGACCTTGCCCATCAATACTGATGCACAAATAAACAGGACAGAGCACAGCTCTCAAAGGGTAGTTTTTTCCAGGGGTCATTCCCAATGTCTCCTCACTTAAAACTGTGTTTGATGGCAATCAGGAAAATAGACTCCTACCTGTGCTGCAAATCTGTTTCAGTAAGCGTATTCTTTACAATTTCCAGGCTATGGAATTATCCATCTAAATTTTCTTCACATAAATGCTGCTTGATGAATAAAAGTACTGTGCAGATTATGTCCCTTAATGGTACCACTAATCTTCTATAATAATAGTGGGTGATGATTACTGTTTATGTTATTCAAGGTAAAAATGGATTTGTATGTATGTATGATTTTGATTTAGAAGCAAGGAGCTGGGAGAAATGGGACAGCTGAGTCAGAATGCTAGATTGGAGAAACGGATTAGCACTGATTATTTCTGATTATTTCAATCCTGTACATGAGGTAAATGCATTAGAAAACCATGTGATTTTCATATTTTAATATTTGATTTTGGAATAGCTGCAAGTGATAAGTAAAAAGAAAATAATAGCAGATGTCATTTTATGTTCTGTTTATGAAGTAGAGATAATTCCAAAGGGTACAAGGGTGACTGGCATAAAAACAGAGTGTTTAGTTCCAGTTTCTCTTTGAGGTTGCTGCCTCCCAGGTACTAGCTTCAGACATTTATTTTCTGCTTCCAGAATGAAACCATCCCCACCCCATTCCTTGCCTACTTCTATAGCTGTTAACTAGGCTGCTAATTATAAAATCATGGATAGATGAAGTATAAACAATGGACTAATGGTTGGTAGGCCATTTTTTTGGTGACATCATGCTACCATCTGAGAAGAAAGATCAGGGAAGGATTTCTTCTCTGGGCTTTTATATGACTAAATAGTCTTCTCTATTTTAGCTATCACATTGTGGCTCAGGCCAGCAGCCATTTTCAAGTGACATATGCTTTCTCTTTTGTTAAAAATGGGACAAAATGTCCATGTAGAATAGGTGTGATTTTTTTTCATTTATTAATTCGATATACTTTTTTATTTAGTATTCCAGTCTGGGACTTAACTAAAATCTTTATTTATAGATCTCTTGTAAGTGTTAATGATTGATATTCCTTCTTGGCATTTAGACATCTTGATTTTACAGCTGTTGGTTTTACATTATAACCATTTTCTCATCTCACCTAAAAGATTACATAATGCTTTCTGTTAAGACAGATATCAGTCCTCCTAAAAGGGCCCCAATAAGTCCATGTACCTGATAGGAGTGGTAAATAAAGGAGCAAGAAGACAGCTTCTAAAAAGGACTTCTCAGGAGCTTGTCTCAAAGGTCCTGGAGGACTGCAGGTCTTCATAATAATCATAAAAAGAGGCGCTAGAATCTTCCCCTACCCATCTGATTGAGTAGCTGCCCTTTTCTGGGCACATAGCCTGCCCGTCTGCAGCCTTTTATAGCCACCTCTAACCATCTTTTTCATGGGATACTTTTATTTACAGGTTCTTTGGTATATTATGTCATTTTATATGTCATTATGTCATATGTTATATGTCATTTTATGTTCTGTTTATGAAGTAGAGACAATTCCTCTGGTTTGGAGCCACTCATGGCCCTCTCACTACCTGTTGTCAAATTGAGTCTACTGAATTTATATTTTCACTTCTACTCAGGCTGGTGGATGAGTGGCTTACCTATAACCCTGAAAAATATGAACTTAAATAACTAAAATCCACCAGCAGTGGGGGAGGAACTTCAAAAGCTCACCATATTTACAATTCCTTCTTTTTTCCATCCCCTATCTCACTCTCCACTGAAAATTCAGAGTGAAGACAATTCCCAAAATTCAAGTAACTTTGCTTGGATTCTATCTTCATGGGTCCCATTTCCCAATGTTTTTGACAGGGTGCTTCAAAGCAGTGTTGGAAAATCGTGAAACTGTAAACTCTGGGTGCAACAGAGATGACATGCATTGAAGTAATGTCAGCGGGCTACTTATCACACAAATCCAGGTGATGGCCATGTGCCACTTCACCTTCATAGTGATGTGGCTATAAGAGCATTAAACCCTGAGCTTAGCTGCTGTGAGCTTTATACCTCATCTAGGCCAATAGATGGTGTGTGTGTGTGCACGTATCTGTAGATGTGTGTGTATGTGTGTGAGACAGATGGAGACAGAGACAGAGACAGAGCACTTTAGTGAGTGAAAAGAAAAGGAATTTGAAAGGTAAAATAAAGTATTTATAAAATTGGAGACTTAAAATGGGATTGGGTCAGGGTTTTCATTTCTTTACTAGTGGAGCATGTATGTGGAAATCAATTTCCCTAAATTTTCCTTGATTCTCGTGACTTACACAGGCCTTAAAATAGATAATGATGGGACATAATGAGAGACAGAAGGCGAGTCAGAAAGGGAAGCAGCTGGAGGCTAGATGTGATGGAAGGGCACCGATCCTCAAAGTGCTGAGGCATTTTAATCACCTCAGGCTTGGCCTCAAGTGCTAGCACCTTCAGAGACTAATAACTGTGATCCTTAGTGAAAGAAAATTGGGCTTGTGACATCTTGAATAGGAAAAAAATGACACTTCTTGTTTTTAGGCACAAATGAGACACTTAGGCAGTCCAGAGCGAGATAGCCCTGCGGGAATTACCTCAGGGGGCAGGTAATAGATCAATTTACTTTATCACTGACTAAGTCCTAAAACTAGCCTCCTCTCCCCACGTAAAGAGCTTATGAGGAGAGCAGAGCCTGAATATGCCATTTTGGGAAAATTGACATTGAAGTTTTCTAGCTAAAAAAATCATTAAATAAGTTTTCCTCATAACACTTTTAAGTTTCAAATGTTAAAAAGAAGGAAACAGAAAGGTAGAATTGGTGATTTAGTGACTGTGCTATGTAAAACTCTCCCTTTTAGTCTGTGACTAAAGCCATCGATTCTACCATTTTTTATTCTCCCCATGTGAAATGGCAAATTTAGTCAGAGCACAACAGCCTTCTGGGCTTTTCTATCCATTTCTTTCTCTTTCCTTAACAGCCATGCTGAGGAGCTGCTTGACGAGAGGACTTCCCACTTTGATGGCTGAGGCAAACACATGTGAATGTTGTGAAATTACAAGATTCTTCTAGGAATGTAGTAATGGTACGAAAAACAGTACTTGATCTGAACTGAATAACCAGAGACTCTTTGACCTGCTCTGTAACTTACTCAGAACCTACTCCAATAGTTTCAGTTAATCCGTTTCGTGAATGAAATGAGTGTTCATGTAATATTTGTTCACTTTTTTCTCATGTGTGTGTGTGAGAGAGAGAGGGGGAGAGAGAGAGAGAGAGACATGAAGTGAATGAGAATACACAGTAACTGTAAATAGCCAACCAAAAGAAACAAATGAAAGTCTTTCAGATGACAGGCCCAAGAAATTCAGTGCTAGGAGTTAATGAGGAGATGCCTAAAGTAATGGCCAGAGATTATGAGGCATGGAACTATAGCCCTGTTTCCACAATCAAACAACTGTTGGCCTCAGTATAGGAAAGCTTTGTGAGAGCATCTCTCCTAAGACCAACACTGTGAAACAGACATTATTGATGCAACACCCCTTACCCCACCTCCAACCCCTCATGCCACTGAAACTGTGACTTTTGCTGCTAACTGCTCACCCGTCACCCTCTGCAAAAGAATGCCCATGGGTGATTGGATCTGCCTCACCCTGAGATATCCTAGAACCAAAGATTGAGTAGTGTGAACAAGTGAGTAGGTAGAGGTGGTTGTAAAAACTCTACTATCTTTTACTGCTGTTGTGGAGGCTGGCAGATTCAGTGGAACAAACAAGTGTTTCAGATGTCCCATGGTATCAGGCTAAAGATAAGACAGCACCTGAAATCAGATCTTTACTTACCCCCTCTCTTCCACTCTCCTAACTTTCCTACTTCCTTTGGAGTTTCTCCCAAGAGCACCCTCTCAATAAATCATTTACGTATGAGCCATGATTTGGGCTCTGCTTGGAGGGAGCCACTCCTAAGACTACAGTTAGAAATGAGGCTCAAAAATGTTCCTAAATTTCGTGTTCTAAATGTTGATTTTTTTTTTGTTCATCAATCCTTGAACAAACATTTTAAAAATCCCATGGTTGTATGGACTACCAGCTGGCAATTACACTTGGGTATCCATGCTACTTTTCTTGTTAGATCAGGGTTTCTGGCAATTATTTGACTATTTTATTGCTTTTCAGTCACATATTTTTATGAGAATTAACAGGAAATTGAAAAATTAAAGTACTCAAAAGACAAGGGATATAGTTTTAAAATAATAAATTGAAACAAAGATGAGAATCAACTGGAACACTACTGAAAAGTCGAGTCCTTAGTCTCAATACCACTGAATCAACATAGGTAAGTAGAACATAATCAATTGCAAAGGAAACAGATAAAATTAAAGCATATGCACAGAAGGCTGAAGATATAGGAAATATATTTCTAAAGGAAATTTTGTCTAAAGGAAGAAGGATAATGGAGGATTTTATAAAATTATTGTACTAATCTTAGTTCTCAGAAAATAGAATACTTCATTATAGTAAATCTCCCCTTTTGAAATTTTGATTAAACTTCTGTGTTTTAGGAATACCTTAAATATATTACAGATTACTACATAGCACTAGGCAATTAAAATTTTTAGTAGTAGATGGGTAAGAAATCCAATGGATAGGAAAGCAAATGCAAGCTTGGTGGGCCTGGAAGTGCACTGCCCAGATCTGCCTCCAATATCTGCTACAGGGCGGGTTGACTGGTGACTCTGTGAAGCCTTCAGCTCTGTTATAGTGTTAGTTACCACTGAGGCCAGGCTCTCCTTTCTCTGCTCCCTGCCAGTGACTGAACATAGCAGAGGCACCAAGGCTGGGATGTTTCTGCCCTCATGCCGGACTTCTCTACACAGAACTGTAATCTAAGATACCCCATCAGCCTGGCCAACACTTTCTCCAGAAAGTATTCAGTCCAAAGTTCCTCCCGCCAAATTCTCCTTTTCCTCTCTTTTTTTCTCCGATGCTAGATCTGTATCATACTCTGAAGGCATTTTCAGTCTTCATGTGCTCCTTCCTTCTTCCTCTTATATAAGTGTTTTTCCTAATGACTTTCTTGTACATTGAATTTGTCCTAATTTCTTTTCCTCTGTGACCCAAACTGAAACAAAGAGGTATAATTGAGGTGTAAAAATACACATTATTCATTCACTGTGTCCTCTCAAAGAAATGCTTCCAAAGTAATAATGCAAGGTTAGTTTCCAAAAGGACTGTGTAGATAGCAGCCTTTATAGTTTTCTGCCATCCACCTGTAAGGCTAACAATTTAAGCAAATGAGACCACCTGAACAATCAGTGACTTATTTAAGACTTCAGACTACAAAAGGTTCTCAGGCAGTAAGAACTCATATTTAAATTCTATGTGCTTTGGAAAATCCATTTTATCCTGTTAGACTTTAGTTTCCTTAACCATAAAATTACATATAATAATGTTTGTATTTCAGAGATATTATAATGACAAAATAAAATGACTTAATGTATGGGGAAATGCCAAATAGGGAATCAATACTTGATAGATTCCTCCCAGCTAAGCACTTGGCTATTTAATATTATCCACAGAAAATCCATACATCACTGTGTGTACTTTACAATATGTGGAGGTAAGTCAACAGAAAAAATAAGAAAAATAATAACTACACACACACACACAAAAAAAACAACATTTGAACATACAGAAAAAAGAATGCTATTTTCTTGTGTTACCATAGCCACTCCCTTATCTCCAAATCCCAAAGGATCTGGTTGGAAAAGTGAATATATATTGAATTTTCTTTTCAATTTTCAGACTTAAAAAGAGGAGAGACTATTAAAAAGAAAATATTCTTCTTTCTGGTAAACTATAAATGAAAAAGCAGGAGCTATAAATTCCAGTATTAACCTTCCCACATATTTATCACACCTCCTTAAATTATTGAATTCTTAAATTTGGGAAAGAAATAGTATCAGTGACTTTTTATAACATTCTGATTCTGGACATAAATACAAGGCCTGGCAGAAGTGCTTTTGTGCTTGAAAGTGATATTATTGTATTACAGAATTATATGCTTATGATTTTGTAATATAAGACTGGTATAGATTACAAGCTTATGAAAATGGGGGCATTATTTATAATTTGAATTAGCTGCATGTAATTTTGTAACATAATAATATTATATCCAAGCACAGAAGGGCATTCCTTCTACTGAACCCTGTATTTTAAAAGGCAGTGGCTTCTGTAGTAGGGGCTGGATGAAATGTAGAGACCTACCAGAGAAGACCAAAGCCTTCTAGGCTGAGGTACAGGGGAAAAAATGAGAATGGTGGTGGAAGGTTATGTAGAGCAGAATTAGAGCAAAGACATCTGGGAGCAAAGGCACTACACTATAGGAGTCTCCTGGCACACTATATTGTACACCACAAACTTCACTCCTCTAGCTAAAGTTCTCATTCCCCAGTTGCTGTGAACATTGCTGGCCCATAACTCTCATCTGAGCCACCTCACCCAAGATCAGGCCTCTTCTCCAAGGGTTAGTACGGGGGACAAAGCACCTGGCTGACCTGAAGTAGCTGAGGAAAAGTTGAAGGGCTGCCACAGTCCCAAGTTCCCTGTGAGAATAGCTAAGGCCTTGGTCCTAATTACACTATAGCTCACCATTTCCTTCTCCCCATTTATTCTCCCAATACTCCGTGAATGTTGAAGAGAACACTCTTCAGAGTATTCCCTATTAACTTGCTGGATGCAAATCTCGATCCTTATTTCTAGGGAATCTAACCTGGCACACTAGCTTTGTTAAACGAAAAGCATCAAAAGATGGAATGAATTAAGTCAGCTGAGGGTCACAGTCTGCACAGGCCCGATGACTATGTGTAAGACAAAACATGTTTGAGCAGGTTTACTGTAGCAGAAGTCAGCGCCCACTGATACATCAGGATTTAAACATTTTTAAGGATGAATGTTTCAGTGTAAAAGTAAAATATATCCTGGAGCTTAAATAATTTTGTTTCCCTCAGGTCAATGGGCCTAAAAATGTTTGTTCCAGTGGCTCCCAATCATCTAAAGCAAGTTTCCAAATTTATAAAGTTGTGCATTATTTAGTAACAACTCATCTCTCTGGGTTGCAGATGGGGGATTCCTGTTCTTTTTTCCTTATGTATCTTTTTTGTTTTTCTTTTTGAGCACAGTCTTACTTTGTTGCCCTTGGTAGAGTGACCTGATATCATTGCTCATAGCACAAACTCTTGGTTTCAAGTGATTCTCTTGCCTCAGCCTCCAGATTAGGTAGGAGTACAGATGCCCGCCACAACACCCAGCTATTTTTAGAGATGGGGATCTCACTCTTTCTCAGGCTGGTCTTGAACTCCTGAGCTCAGGCAATCCTCCCACCTCAGCTTCCCAGAGTACTGGGATTACAGGCATGAGCCACTACTCCTGGCCTTTCCTTATATATCTTAAAACTCCATTTACTTTTCTCAGCTATTCCTTTTTCTTCCCTTCTATTAAAAATAATTAGCATAACATTTAACCTAATTACCCTTAGAAAATTTCTGCCGAGAATATATATATATATAATATTTTTTTATTTGGTTTTATGTGGAGCGTGATTAAAATAAGAGTGTGAAATTTCCCTTCAGGTTTGGTTCTTTTTTTTTTTTTTTGTCTTTCAATTCTTCATTGAAATTTGTTAATACCTTGATTCTAATGGAATGGCTATAGCGTCACTGAATAGCAGGGGCCTAAAGCAATTTGCTGCTAATAATTAGTAAACCATGAATAACTATGCACAGCAGCATCAGATGTGATACCCTGTGTTCTTGGTCTATTCTTTGAAGTTTCAACTTCACTAATCTCTGTACAGATTGTGGATCTGTCATAGGCTTTGGCTAACAACTAGTATTTCTCCATTTTCCTCTGATTTGGCTAATGCCACACTTACTCTCAGAATGGTCCTTTAGCTCGGATTAATCCATAACTTTTCAAAACAAAAGGGACATCTGCTGAGTAAGCATTCCTTTTCTAAACTGTAAACTCATCGAAAACAGCACAAGAGAGCAAAAATAATGTTCAGAAAGGGGAAGGAGGAGGGTGTGGAGAAGAGGATGACACCAACGCTAAAATTAAAACTGTCAGTATGTGACAGCCATTTTAAAATGAAATTTTTACCACATATTGCCATATGAATATTATATACTGGGGACCGAAATATGGAAGATGTTTAAGATATGGGGAGCTCATCCTGAAAATAAGTAAAGGAAACTGAAAAACTGCATAACATTTGGAGTTTAGTGGCTCCTCTCTACAGCAATGACTATAAGAGCAGATACCTACGTCTTGCTGTTCAAGGTTAGTCCAGAAGCCTCCTAGAAGTGGCCTGTACTTTTGCAGACACAGAGAAACTTCTCCAATAAGCAGCAGCCATATCCGGAATTGAGCTTGGTCTTTGGGAGGGATGGAACCTGGTTTACTTGGCACACGCTTACATTCTAAGTGTGTGCCTGTATTTATGGACCACCTATCATGTGTCAGCTGTTTCACATGAAACACTTCATTCTTCTAAAAACTCTTTGAAGAATATGTCATTATTTCTTTATTGTATAGATAAGAAATCAGAGGCTCAGAGGTGTAACATAACCTCTCCAGATTTACACAGCTGTTAATTATCAGACTGCCACGTGCACTCAGTCAGTCCAATTATAGAGTCTGCTCTTTCAGGTTTTAAACAGGAGCCAGAAAGTAATCAGCACATTCACTAACTCAAGTTCTCATTGGTAGCAGGGGGAAACCAATAGATAGTGCTTTATTATCCAGCCTCTCATCTCTTCCAAAGATCCTGAGCTCCATTAATAAGCTATCAAGTTGAGCTTTATTTCTAGTGCCTGGACACAGCTTGGAACATGAAAAAAGATCAATTATACATAGACAAATGAATGAATGAACTTGATAAAGGATAAATACTAATGTGAAATCCTGAAATTGTATCATTTGCTTCCATTCTTGTGCTTTTTGTGTATAATATTCTATTTTGGTGAAGTATGTGTGGCCCCAGGGACAATTTTGATTGTAAGGTGAGAATGCCAAAAGATGTTAGGCTATATTGTGTGACTTCCAAACAAAACCCCAAACTGCAATGATAGCTTTAGGAAAAAAGTATTTTGGGGGGCTCAAAAAGTGAAATCATAGCATAATTGATCTTCCTATCACACTGAAAGGCAATCGGAGCACTTTGACATTGAGTTGGGAAACTCCTAACAACTGGGAAACAGAAAAAGAAGAAAGTAAGAATATTAAAGGGAAGGTAAACTGAGGTATTATTAAAATTCCACCTTGAAAAAAAAGGAAGGAAGGAAGGAGGGGAGAGAGGGAGGGAGGGAAGAAGAAAAAAAGGAAAAGATAAAAGAAAGAAAGGCAGGAAAAAGGGTGATATTCAAAGAGGTGATTGTTATGAATGACACTCTCTCTGAGTTTCTCTATTAATTTAGCTGGCAGCAGAGTACCAGCAGGGCCTCAGGGTGGCCTTATAGTTAGGGGCCAGACTGTGGGCAAACTTCAGTGACAACCATAGTATGAAAGTTTAACAGTTTTTCATTATTTATAGATACTCAAGCTAGACAGGGTGGTGAGAGAGGGGCAGAAGATAGTCCTGTGCCCCAGGTCTTGCATACCTTCCCTATAAAGATCATTTGGGGTGGAGTGTACTAATTTCACAGGGTTATTTTCTACTGGGGTCCTCAAACAACTTTTCTAGCAAGAATAGTTGATCAGTTTGTTGCAAAGCTGGGCTAAATTTAAGCTCCACAGAAAGATTTTTTAATCTGTCTTGGTCGACATTGTCCAGGCTTAGGCAGCAATCAACTGTGGTTTCTATATTACTCCTAAGGCAATAATGGCTGAGATGTTTCCTGTGTGGATCAGAAATGCCAATAGATTTAAGAAGCCCATGAAAATCCCATGTATGATAAATATTTAAAAAATGCTCATTAGATATGTTATAAACTAAAGGACATCAAACATAAATGCAAAAATCATATAAACATCCAAAGTGAAAATACTAGTTATCTACAAGCTAAAATACTAGTTACCTATAAAGGAAAACTATTAAATTGACAGCTGATATCTCTACAGCGGCATTAGCATTAGGGGAGGGACTAGAATGGGAACCTTGATATGGTACAAGGAAATAACTGTCTAGTTAGAATTCTAAATATACCATGCTAAGTTATAAGAAGAAGGCCAAAATTGCATTTTTTCTTTCGAGAGATATACAAAATATACTTCAGGTAAAGTAAAAATTACACTAGAGATGAGGTATTGAAAACAAAAGAAAAAAAAGTAAATGTGTGTCAATCTACGCACATCATAACGGTATGAAACAATCATAATTTGAGATCTTTAATGTCTGGTTTGGAGTTTCAAAATCACAGTCATTTGGTCTCATCATAAGTGTTTCCTATTACTGCTGTTATAAATTACCACAGACTTAGGGGCTTCCAACAATGCAAATATATTATTAAATATGTATATTACAATTGTCTTGGGCTAAAATTAGGCTTGACCGTTCTTACTGGTAACTCTAGGAAGGCCTCTGGAAAGGTTCATTTCCTTGCTTCCTCTAGCTAGAGGTAGTCCTCTAGAGGTCTAGAGGTCACCTACCTTCCTTAGAGTCAAATCCTCCACCTTCAAAACTAGTAAAGTTGTAGAAAGTCTTTCTTGCACCATTTCCCTGGTTCTCCCTCTTCTGCCTCCCTCTTCTATTCCTAAGGACTCTCATAATTACATTGAGCCCATCTGGAAAATCTAGAATAATCTCCCCATTTTAAAGTCACCTGATTATTAACCTTAATTTCATCTACAACCTTAAATCCTCTTTTTCATGTAAGCTGGGCACCCTGGCTCATGGCTATAATCCTAGCACTCTGGGAGTCTGAGGTGGGTGAACTGCTTGATCTTAGGAGTTCCAGACCAGCCTGATCAAGAGTGAGACTCTGTCTTTCTTAAAAGTAGAAAAATTAGATGAATGTGGTGGTGCATGCCTGATAGTCCTAGCTGCTGGGACAGGGCTGAGGTAAGAAGATTGCTTCAGCATTGAGATTGCTGTAAGCTATGACACCATGGCACTCTAGCCTGGGCCAACAGAATGGGACTATGTCAGAAAAAAAAAAAAAGAAGAAGAAGAAGAGAAAAATAAAAAGAATTTCTCCTCTCTGTTTTTCATGTAAGATATCATATTCACAGGTTCCAGAGGTTAGTACATAGACAACCTTGGAAAGCCATTATTCTGCCACAGTAATAAGCTTCTAATTCTCTTTTCCAGGTTTTAATAGAAGTAAACCAGGTCTAACATGTGATATTTTTCTGTTGATGTAAGTTTTCTTTATATACTAATTTTTTTAATTAAAAATACTAGTGAAAAGTAACCATTAAATAAGAAAACACACAAACAGGTTTGGAGATTGTTTGATAGTTTTCTTATAAAAGGAAGAATGTATTTACAACATGGCCCAACAATTTCCACCCCTAGGTATATTTTCTCAAAAGAAATGAAGATATTTGTTCACAAAAAGCTACATAAATGTTCACTATTGCTTTATTTATGATAATCAAAGCAGGAAACTACCTAAATGCCCATAAAAAGAAAAAGAATAGATATAAATTGTTACATATTCAGAAAAGGGAACCACTGACTCATGCACTCAATAACATGAATATATCAAAAAAAATTATTCTGTTGAGTGAAAGAAGCCACAAAAATAGGCACCAAAGGAATCTGCAATATATGATTAATTTACATGAAGTCCTAGGGAATATATAATAATACACAATAGAAATCAAAATGTCTAGGCTACAGGGGAGAGATGGGAAAGTTACTGCAGAGGGGCAGGAAGGAACTTTTAGGGTGGTTGGGTGGCGGTTACATTGAACTTAAGAATTGTATAATTTTAAACAGTCTATCACAGCTACTTCATAACTATCCACATTGTATTCCACTAACTTCAAACCCCACATCTTCTTCTCTGATAGTTTTAGTTTATTCAAAAATTCATTTCCACCTATTCTGACTCTTGTTACATTTATGGTTAGGGTGTCAATAAAAAAAAAATCTCCGTTTAATTTTGGACCTAAGGGAACTAAACCTATATATTTTTCAAATTTAAGCATGTTTCCATAAGCATAATTGTATTCAGGGAACAAAGCCTTTCTCTCATGGGCTGATGCTTTATGTGTTTCTCTCCTGAATTTGTAATGAGATGACTGCATTCACTGCCACAGGAGAGGAGTCCATTATTGCAGGCTCATTACCTTTAAAAAGGTGTGTAGCTATTTCCTATTAATTAGAATGAAGAAAGATCAAATAATAATGACCCAATTCATGATAATTTCTGTTCCTATAATTGACATTATCAAACAAATGAATTCTACAACAATGGAATATTTGCAATTAGAATTTCTTCAACCTTATTTACATTCAATTTTCCCTTATAAAAATTTAAATTCAATCAATTTTTATTTACTGAAAGTATATATCTGAGAAACTCACACTAATTGGATGTGAAGTACAAAATTCAATTATGCAAGGTAGGCCAGGTTAAACTCATAGTAAAATTTGCCAAACTTCAAATTACAAGTAACTTTCAGAATGTTTATTGTCATACATTTACATTTTCTGCATCAGAATCTTTTATATAAATGTAATGTTTTTTAGTACCCTAAATGTTTTACATGTTACAATGATGTCATCCACATCAGTAAATAAATACCATCTCTCTCAAACTAAGGTGTTATGTCAATTTTAATGATCACTCTACTAATTATAAAAATAGTATTTCTTCAAATAATATTTTCCAAATACTAATATTTACAACTTTGACTTACTTTTCTTATTTATTTTTTAATGTTTAGCATCACTTGGAACCACAGATTTATTTTTAAACATTAAAATTAATTTTTAAAAAATATGCCCCTTAATTTGACAGCAAACTACTAAAAAGTGGTCTTTTAGGGTCAAATTTGTCTGAGTGTGTACACAAACACTATAAACCAATTAAACAGTGAGCATGTGCTCTTAGTGACAAACAAGGTGTTTTCTCGATTCAGGTCCCTAGAAAAACAAGAAAAAATGGTTTATTTCCTTTCCACATTCAACATACTTCGTTCACAGTCAGAGTTCAGTGATATTCATTGAGGTGAAGTGAATTCACAGTACTACCCACACAAATATATATGTTAGAGAATATTGAATTCACAAACATTAAAGAGTCATCTTCAGATTGTGGAATTACTTATTTACCAAATGAAAGATACCAAGTCCCTCAGAGAAATAGAAACTCATGAATCTGTTTTCTTTGCTGCCCAATATGGTGCTTTCTTCAATCTTTTCTATATGTGCATAAATCTGGGTAGGTAAACTTAGACTCAACTATTATTAGAAAGAATTCATCCTCTGGGAAAAACCAGTTTAAATTTGTATACAATAGAAAAATCTTCTCTAGCTGATTCAATTGTTAGCACATTTTTTTGCCGGGATTAAAAAAAAATCCCTTTTGGACACTATGTATTCTACTTCAATAATTAAATTTCTTTTAAGTCCCACTTATACCTTTTTATCATTTTGAATGACATTTACTTAATTTTATCTGGCAAGTTCACATGTCTAGTAAATTCCTAAATAAATCCAATCTGATTAATTCTTATTTGCGTCTCTTAAAATCCCTTTAGTTATCCTGTCACTGGAGAATTGAAATAGTTGTAATTATGTCCATTGTTCATAGCTAGGCCATACCACTGTGGCTTAATTTATATATATTTTTTTCTTTTTTGAGACAAAGTGTTAGTCTGTCACCCTGGCTGGAGTGCCGCAGTGTCACCGTAGCTCACTACAACCTCAAACTTCTGGGTTCAAGTAATGCTGCTACTTCAGGTTCACACCATTGTGCCAGGCTAATTTTTCTATTTTTTTGTAGCGATGGAGTCTCATTGTTGCTCAGGGTGGTCTCAAACTCCTGAGCTGAAGAGGTCCTCCTGCTTCACCTTGGCCTCCCAGAGTGCTAGGATTATAGGCATGAACCACCACATCATGTGGTTTAGTGTTTATATGTGAAACAAATACTCTCTCTCTTTTACTTGAATCCAGTTCTTTATCAGTTAAGGTACATTAGGATGCCCTAACATAATTAAGAGAAAAGCATTAGAATTACCCTGACAGCTTCTTGGATCAAGCCCCCCTATTTCCCA
The DNA here is from genome assembly GCF_000181295.1 of Otolemur garnettii. NCBI lineage: Eukaryota > Metazoa > Chordata > Mammalia > Primates > Galagidae > Otolemur > Otolemur garnettii. The sequence goes on from NW_003852445.1 coordinate 12,902,225, forward strand.
GTTATGTTATTCTAGATTCTTCTACTATTAATGCAGAAAGTACTTGAGACACTTGGAGTTGAAGCTACTGTTTAGGCCAAGAAGTTTCCTGAAACTGACCATTTAAATATCAGTGTCCCCGGGTTGTGGTTTATTCTATTGTATACACTGCATCTCTCTAACCCTAGCTACATTTCACCTGAATCTATGAACAGTCATTTTATGTGAGGTCAAATGCCAAGTGACAAAATAAATACTGAAGCCAATAAATAAAGAGAAAAGAATCTCATCAACTCAAGAAAGCATTTGTGTGTGTATGTGTGTGTGTTTCATTTCAGGCCAATTCAAAACCGTTTGTCAGAGATAGTCATGAGGTGATTTAAAATGTGAGATACCCTTATGTTTTTAGCAATCACTTATTGAGTGTCCACATATCCACTGTGTTCCAGGCACTGCAATAGATACTTTGAAGGATAAAAATATATTCACAGATATGTAAAATACGTCCACAAGGGACTGTAACCAATTTGGTTTAAAGGGAGTGGCATATTAGCCTCTTGGTTGACTACAGTATTGGGCAGCTATCTGTTTTTGAGTCGTACATTTTCTGATTGGGGAAGTGAGTAATTACTAAAGATTGCTTCACAGGATGAAGACAATGATTGGAAGAGATTTTCATCAATCACTTTGCTAAAAACTATATAGTTCTATGAGATCTCATTACTTTTTCTCTATTTGACTTTCCAAATAGAATATTCAAATATACAGAGTGCAATAAGTACCCTTCTGTCCTTTGTCCCATTTTTATGAATCTCCCTATTCTGACTCAAATTTCAAATGGTGAGTTTGTTCATCTTTCTTTTTAAGAAGTTCTTTTCCTGGTGAATCTTCTCCTGCACCAGTGACAGTAGATTTTGACTGTGTCATAGGTTATTCATGTTTAATTTCAATATAATTCCTATTCTAATATTAATCATGACATGCGGCCCAAATTTTTTATTTTCAAATTTGCTTCCAGCCTAAGGAGTATAGGGAAGATTTGCTTGCCTCTTTATATTGGGCTAGTCACATCCAAAGTCAGATAGCATGACTAAGATCATAATGAAAGGAAGACCCAGGAAAGGGAGCTTTAACTAACAACCCTAGAGGGGCAATTTAAAGGCCAAAAACTCTTGCAAGAAATTTAAACACTAACTATTGAAACTCAGGGTTAAAATGAATACCCAGAAGTAATACAAACATGAAATTAGAGAAGAAATAAAGTAGGGTGGGGAAGGATTGTCTTTCACTGAAGGACTCTATTACTTCTTAAAACATGTGATATGAAAAAAATCAAATGCCTTAGCAGCAGCATAACCTTACTGTAGCATTGGAGAGAATCCTGTCTTGTAATCCTTGTTGACTTAATTATATTGTCTTCATATCTCTTATGATGATTTGTTATGAAGTTCTGCTCCCCAAGGTAAGCAAATGTATTAAATTTTACCACAATCAATTAGTCCAGGGTTTAGGATTTATTTTTACTTTTAATGCTCTTTTCTTGTATATAGTTCTTCTAACAACTCGTTCAGGACCATGGGTTCACATTTTATATTGACTTCTCACTGACAATGTTTTCTTTAATTCTCCTTAATAATCACTTAGTTTCCCATCTAGAGAGACAACCTGTCTATAATAATTTGAAAATGACTTTTGTTGAAGACTGTTTTAAAGAGGTAAGCATATATTTAGCAATGGGAAAATAGTGTACAATAGATACAGAAAAGCAGATATTCCCAAGTGTGGTTCTATTCTTAACACTACCTGTCTGGTTAGAGAAATATCAAAGAGGGAATCTTCTTCAGTTTGTTACTTTGGAGATCCATCACCCACAGACTGCTGTTATCACTAGATCCTTTGTTAAACTAAAAAAAAAAGTATTTTTCACAGTGTTTTAGGTATATAATTAAAGTATAAATACACATGTAAGACAAAATTCTATCCTTCAATGGACTTGTGAATGGGTTAATGAAAAAAAAATTCAAGAACAAATCTGAGAAAGATAATCAGACTATAAATACTTATATCAGATTGTGTGGCATAAACAATTGCTACATGCTTTGGGAGAAATAATAATGTTGTCTGGGAATATCATTACAGATGACCTGTAGAAGCTCTGAGTCATAATTTACCTTGAAATATAGTCCAATAACAAAAAACATGGTGAAGGCATTTGGCATATTAGATAGAGAAGCAGCAGCCTCAAAAGGATGAAAAGCAATAATATTTTCCCCAAAATAGGACTACATAACCCATGCATAAATGGACCTGTAACAGATAGAGACTGCTATAGATCATGAAGTGACCAAAGTGAAAATGATGAGAGAACATCTAGAAGAGTTTATAGAAATATCCCATTTTTACCCACTGCTGTACTGTGCAATAACAGAAAGCTTTTTAAGCAGTTAGAGGCAGCTAAGAAGATGTGGAAGAAGTAAATTTCCTTAGGTTGTAGTCTCATTTTTTTAATCTCTACAATTTGATTTTTTTTAAAATAAGGTGAAGACCAAAAGATTATTGCAAAATGTGGGATGGCATTGAAATGTTCACACAATCACCATAATGAAGTTACTATTGTGATACAGATTGGTATGGGATAGAGGAAGAGCCACAAGTGCAAGATGAAGACCTAATGCAATTAAAAAGTAGAAAGTCAAAAAGAAAGTAGTTATTAGTTTGGCAGTACATATACTAACATAGAAATTATATAGAAAATATTACAATGGCCACTGCACAGAGAAAATATGCAATTTTTTAACCATTCTGTATTTTTCTACTACCATAAAAATATATGAAATTATTATATCTGCCTCATTGGTGAGGCAGATATACATATGAGATTATGAAGGAATCAAAGCCTATCAATATAGAAAACCACCAAACTACAAAGATAAAGAAGAAAACAAAGAATATGTGAAATAATCAGAAAGTAATTTATGAAATGACAGGAATAAGTCCTCACCTATAAACAACATTGAACGAAATGGTTTTAATTATCCAATTAAAAGAAGTAGACTAGATGAATGGATTAAAAATGAAAAGACCCAAGTATATACTGTCTACCAGAAACTCACTTCACTTGAACTTACACACATAAATTGAAATGAAGGAATGAAAAAAAAGACATTTCACACAAATGGAAACCAAAAGCAAACAGTAGTAGTTATACTTATATCAGACAAAATAGAATTTAAGTCAAAAACTGTAGAAATAAATAAAGAAGATTTTATCTAATTATAAAGGGATAAATTCAGCAAGCTATGTTACAATTTAAAGATATATGTGCTGAACACTGGAGCACCAAAAAATATATAACAAATATTATTACAGCTAAAGGAAAATATAGGCCCAAATTCAATAAGAGTTTGGGATTTCAATACCCTATTTCAGCATCTAGAAAGAAAATCAATGAAGAAACATCAGAGTTAAGATGTACTGTAGACCATATAGAACTAACAGACATTTGCAGAATAGTTCATCTAACAACTACAGAATACACATTCTTCTTATCAGTAAATGGAACAGTCTGGGCCATAATATAAGTCTTAAAAAATTAAAAAATATATCAGGTAACTTTTCAGATCACAATGAAATAAAACTATAAATCAATTCCAATAGAAGCTTTAGAAATTGTATAAGTACTCAGAACTTAACATGCTTATGAATAACTAATGGGTCCAAGAAAAAATTAGAAAGGAAATAAAATAATGTCTTGAGAAAAACAAAAATAGAAATAAACATGCTAAAACCTATGGCACACAGCAAAAGTGGTACTAAGAGGTACATTTATAGCAAAACAAACAAACAAAACAAAAATTAACAATAACAACCAAAAAAAACCCCACTGTATCAAAAAAAAAGAAAAGAAAAGAAAAGTCTCATCCATAACCTAACAATGCACCTCAAGGAACTACAAAAACAAACACAAAACAAAATAAATTTAGTAGGAGAAAAGGACAAAGATCAGAGCAGAACTAAACAAAATAGGAACTAAAAAATACAAAAGTTCTAAAAAGGAAAAAGTAGTTTCTTTAGAAAATAAATAAAATTGACAAACCATTTGCTAGATTAAGAAAAAAGAAGAGAAGATCCAAACAAATAGAATCAGACAGAAAATAAATATACAAAGAATTATTACAAATTATTATGAACAACTATACACCAACAAATGGGAAAAGTTAGAGGAATCAAATAAATTCATGAACACATATAACCTGTGAAAAATTAAACTGAAGAGAAATAGAAAATCTGAACAGAACGTTGATAAGCAGTGAGATTGAATTGGTAATAGATTCACTCAACAAAGAACAGCCCAGGACTAGATGGCATTACTGCTTAATTCTACTTAAGTTTTAATGAAGAGCTAATGCAATTATTTTTAAAAAGTATTCCAAAAAATGAAGAGGAGGGAATACTTTCTAAAACATCATAGCAGGCTAGCATAACCCTGATAGCAAAATCATATAAGAATATAACAACAGGGCAGCACCTATGGCTCAAAGAAGTAAGCCCCATATGCCAGAGGTGGTGGGTTCAACCCTAGCCCTGGCCAAAAATTGCAAA
>NW_003852445.1:12906825-12916352 GCF_000181295.1 Otolemur garnettii
GGAAAACTAAGTTCAATGCCCTTGATGAACATAGATGCAAAAGTCATCAACAAAATAGTAGCAAATTGAATGCAACAACATATCAGAAATACTATATGACTTGATCAATTGGGATTTATCTCAGGGATGCCAGAATGGTTCAACATACACAAATCAACAAATGTAGTATATTACATCAACAAAATGATGGACAAAAACCAGGTGATCATCTCAATAGATGCAAAAGAAGCATTTGATGGAATTCAACATCTCTTCATGATAAAAACTCTCAAGAAATAAGCATAGAAGAAATTTACCTCAACACAATAAAGTCCACGTATGACAAATTCATACCTAACATTACACTGAATGAGGAAAAGCTGAAAGTTTTCCTCCATGAACTAGAATAAGATAAAGATGCCCATTTTTATCACATTTATTAATCTTAGTGCTGGAGGTCCTAGCCAGAGAAATTAGTCAGGAAAAAATAAATAAATAAAGAACATCCCCATTGGAAAAGAGGAAGTCAACTTTTCCTTGATTGTAGATGTCATTATTATATACAGGAAAACCTGAAGACTCTACCAAAAATCTCTTAGAATTGATAGACAAATTTAGTAGCATTCCAGGACACAAAATCAACATATAAAAATCAATGGCATTTTGTATACATCAATAACAATCAACTAGCTGAAATCAAGGGGAAAAAAATCCCATTTACAATAGCTACACAAAAAATAAAATAGCTAGGAATAAAATTTAACCAGGATGTTAAAGACATCTGCACTTAAAACTACAATACACTGATGGAAGAAACTGAAAAGAACACAAACAAATGGAAGGAAATCACATGCTCATGGATTGGAAGAATTAACATTGTTAAAAATGATCATGTTACCCAAAGCAATCTGTGGATTCAATGCAATCGCTATTGAATTACCAATGACTTTTTTTACAGAGAGAGAAAAATCAATCCTAAAATTTGTATGGAACCACAAAAGACCCTGCATAGCCAAAGCAACTCTGTTCTAAAAGAATGAAGCTGAAGGCATTGTATTACTTAACTTCAAAATATGCTACTAAGCTATAATAACTAAAGCAGCATGGTATTAGGATGAAAACAAAAACATAGGCCAATGGAATAGAATAGAGAATCCAGAAATAAATTCATATATTTTCAGCCAATTGAGTTTTGACAAAGGATACCCTCTTCAATAGATGGTGGTATAAACAGTGAATAGGAATATATAAAATAATAATACTAAACTCCTGTCTATTACCATATACAAAACCAATTCAAAATGAATTAGATTTAAACTATAAAACCACTAACAGAAAACATCATTACTCATCATAGAAATGCAAATAAAAATCACAATTAGATATCATCTCACTCCAGTTAGAATGGCTATTATCAAAAAGACAAAAAATAATGAAGGCTGGTGATAATTTAGAGAAAAGAGAACTTTTATACCCTACTAGTGGGAAGGTAAATCAGTAGAGTCATTATGGAAAATAAGACAGAAAGCTCTCAAAAACCTAAAATTAGAACTACTATATGATTCAGAAATCCTGCTACTAGGTGTTGATCCAAAGGTAAAGAAATCATTATATCAAAAGGATATGTGCACCACTCTGTTTATTGCAAAACTACTTACAGGAGCAAGATATGGGATCAAGCTAAATGTCCATAATTAGACAAAAGGATAATGAAAATGTGACATATAAGCACAATGAAATACTAATCAGCAAGAAGCTAATTATTAGGTCTAAATATATGGTTTGATAGAAGAAATAAGACCTTATGTTCAAGAGAGGAGTAGGGCAAATTATTGGATTACAATAGTTTATTGTAAATTTTGAAAAAATTTGAAGAGAATAACCCAAATATTTCTAGAAAAAAGAAAAAACAAATATTTAATGTGGTGGCTATCCCAAGTACACGGATTTGATCTTTATAAATTATATAGATGGATTAAATTATCACATGCACTCCTATACCATATATATATATATATACACCTAATTATGTATCCATAATAATTATTTTTTAAAAACTGAAATCTGTCATTTTTTAGCAACAGGGATAAACCTGGAGAACATCATGTAAAGTGATATAAATCAGGTACAGAACAATAAATGCAGTATGTTTGCATTCATATTTGGAAGCCAGAAAAATTTGGACCATAGAAATAGAGAATAGAATTGTGCTTATTAGACGTTGGTAAGGATGGACACTGATGGATAGGGAGAGGTTGGTTAGTGGGTACAAAGTTACAGCTAGATGGGAAGGATGAGTCTGATGTTCAGTAGGACTGTAGGGTGAATATAGTTAACTATGTTATACTATATATTCTGAAAAAGCAGAAGAGAGAATTTTGAATGTGACCAAAACAAAGAAGATAAAAATTTGAGATGGTGGGTATGCTAATTACCCTGATTTGTTCATTATATATTATATACAGGTATGGAAATATCAGTCTGTGCCCCATAAATATTATCAGACACTATCCTAAATATTTAAATCTAATATAGTTCATTCTGAGTATTAGCCATTATTTACAAGTCTTTGGTTGACTTTAAACAATTATAAAGTAATTTCTTTTCATTGCTATCAAAGAGAAGCATTTGAAATTGATGAACCCACACCTTCAATTTCTGAAAGTATTCCAGAGCTAAGGGTGTTAACGGTGGACAGAAAAAGTTAGAAATATTTAAAAAAAAAAACCCTTTGAAACAATCATACTTATGTAGGGCTTATTAATTGTAAGTGTGTTATGTATTAGCTAAGTTCCTTTTTTAAGAAAAGAAGAAAACTATTTTTCATTTTTTTCTTTAAAAGTTATTTTTTGGAAGAAACCTATAAAGCTTAAATGCTACTGCTTTTCTTAGAAGGATTCTAGAAATTCTTATCTTATACTGTTTTCACTGATAGTAAAAGCACTAGATTCTTCAAAAGAGACTTTGCTTATGATATTTTTCTTTTAGTATTAAATTCCAGAAGGATTTATATGTTTCATATAATCACTGATACTTCTGAGCAACAAGACATCCCTAAAGGTGACTAGTCTTAAAAACAGGTTTGTCTTTACCTTGTGATTTAATTCCCCATGTCCCTTTCAAATCAATGTGTTTAATTTATCTGTATTTACCTACATGTTTTCCTCTCTTATCAATTATCATTTTAATTCCAAAGGATAACAGAAGAACACTAACAAATAATTTTATACTTTAAATTCCTTAGATGGATCCGAAGAAGTATATAGTTATTGTGTATGCCTTTCTTTTAAATTAACCAATTCCACTTAATATATAAATTTGACAACTAAACTCATGAATAAACCTGCATTTAGAGTAGGTTTTTTTTTCCTTGAGACTTTTTAAAGAAACCATGGTAAGTATAGTGTGTAAACATTTTTTTTTTTTGAGACAAAGTCTCACTATGTCGCCCTCAATAGAGTGCCATGATGCCACAGCTCACAGCAACTTCAAACTCCTGGGCTTAAGTGATTCTCTTGCCTTAGCCTCCCGAGTAGCTGGGACTACAAGCACCTGCCACAATCCTGGCTATTTTTTGTTGCAGTTGTCATTGTTTAGCTGGCCTGGGCTGGGTTCGAACCCGCCAGCTTTGGTGTATGTGGCCGATGCATAACCACTGTGCTACAGGCATGGAGTGTAAACATTTGGACTGTTTTTTGTTTTTGTTTTTTTCATTCACAAGAACAGTAGTTTATTAGAGGGAGAGATGACTTATGAAACTTAATGGCAGCTCATCGTAAATTTATCAAAAATGCTAAATTTTCTAACCCCTAAGGTGGCTGACCAGAGACACCAGCTGCCAGTCCATCTCAGAAAGAAAGAAAAGTATTAGATGACAAGAAACTGACAAACACACAATCAGAGTATGGGTGTAATTTGGAGGGAAAAATGTGAGACCCTAAAAGAGATTCCACAGGAAGGAGTTGCAGAGCAGAATAAGAAGGAGCAAGGTATCAGTGAAGGACAACCTTGGAGAGACTTGTAGCCCAGCAAGAAGGGAAGAAGGAGAAATTTCCATCTTCTCCTGCATCTCTGACAGAGGGAGGTCTCCCAAGCTGCAGGAGAGACTTTCTGGTCTCATGAACACAGGCTGCTTCCACCAGTGAAGTAGGAACTGCTTGGGAACAGGGCACCAGAGTCCCTGTTCCTATGGCACTTTCTGGTCCCATATGCTTTTCTACTTACCATGTACCTTTGTCTTTCTCAGGGGTCTTCAATTACTCAGGTTTCATCCTGCACCTTTCCACACAGATATTCCCCAACTCCAGCCCAGACTGCAGGATCCAGTGGTCCAGTGGGTCCCAGGTGATATGTGGGCTTCTAGAGCCTGGACGTTCAGGGCTCCATAATAGCTAACTGGTCAGCTTCTGTAGAGCATGAGGGCAAGCTCACCTAACCCAGCCCTGTTCAGCCACACTCCCCTATCTGCCTTGCCTGCAGCCAGAGATTAATGACTCATCTGGAAGCTTCAGGGCTCCACCCACCACCTGAGACAGTCTATTGCATCTTCTGCAGGGCTGCAGATGGTCTAGAACCAGGGGTCCTCAAACTTTTTAAACAGGGGGCCAGTTCACTGTTCCTCAGACCATTAGAGGGCTGGAATGCGGACCTTGGGATGAGCCGGCGGCTGCTAAGCAGAACAGGCAGTGGTGGCAAAAACACCCTGCAGGCTGAAAATGTCCTCTGCAGGCCACATGTGGCCCATGGGCTGTAGTTTGAGGATGCCTGGCTAGGACCCAGAAATAGCACTGTAGCTTGTTCCTTCCTGCACATACCACCAATTAACAGGGGAGGTTCACACAACCTAAGTATGAATTGTTTTGTCCCTACACAATGTTGGTTGTGGTAGAGATTAAGAAACCCCCTGAGAGGTACAGGGTCACTCTTAAAGCTTGGGGCACTCAGGTACTCCACATGGAGGACCAAACTTTACCATGGATACAGAAGAACATCTTGACAGCTTGCTCACTCATACCAACCAATAACTGGGTGAACAGTGATATAGCCCTTCAAAGTGTCTTACAACTCAAGTAAATGGAGTGTGGATGATCTACACTCATTAGTACCACCTGACACTGCCAAAAGTAAGCTGGGGGTCCTAACTCAATATACTCTGTCAGGAAGAAAGGAGGACAGGTCAGAGGCAACTTGAGAGGTTCATTACACCTGCTAGAACAACCCGCAGGCAACTCAGAAGCAGTACTCTTTTCCCTGACACAGTCAAAGACTGATCTTCACAGTCTCAGAGATGAGCCCCTAAGCCAGCCCCAATATCCTTGGCTCTTGATAGAGAGGCCAGATGAAAAGGAACTAGCTTTCATGTATGCCAATAACATTAAAGATGAGACTGAAACAAAAGATGTAATGCATTTCTAAGTAGCAACAAAGAAAATAAAATATCTAGGAATATATTTAACTGAGGACGTGAAAGACCTCTGTAGGAAAAACTATGAAACAATGAGAAAAGAAATTGCACAGGATGAAAACAGATGGAAAAATATACCGTGTTCATGGATTGGCAGAATTAACCAGTTAAAATGGTTATACTACCTAATATTATTTACAGATTCAATACAATCTCCACTAAAACACCAATGCCATATTTCACACATCTAGAAAAAATAGTTTTATAATTTGTATGAAACGAGAAAATATCCTGAATAACCAAAGCAATCTTCCATAGTGAGAGCAAAGTGGGAGGCATCCTCTTAGCAGATGTCAAGATATACTACAAGCCTATAGGTACCAAAACAGCATGGTACTGGCACAGAAACCAGAAATGTAGACCTAAGGATCAGAACAGAGAATCCAGAGATGAAACCATCCTCATATTTCCCTTTGATTTTTACAAAGTAGATCAAAATATACACTGAGGGAAAAAAAACCTATTCAATAAATGGTGCTGGGAAAACTAGATAGCCACATGTAATGGATAGAAAAAGGATCTATACCTTTTATCACTCACAAAGATTAATTAAATATGGATAAAAGACTTCAATCTAAGGGATGAAACTAAAATAATTTTAGAAGAAAATGTTGGAAAAACTGTTATAGATATCAGCCTTGGGGAAGATTTTATGAAGACTTCAAAAGCAATCACAGCAACAATAAAAATAGACATGTGGGACCTGAACAAATTTAGAAGTTTATGCACAACTAAGGACACCATCAGTAGAGTAAATAGACAACCAACAGAATCAGAGAAAGTAATTGCATCTGATATACATCTGATAAAGGGCTGATAACCAGAATCTACAAAGAGCTCAAGCAATCTGCAAGAAAAATCAAATAACCCCAAAAATAACCCCAATAAAATGTGGGCAAAATTCATAAACAGAAGAACTTTTCAAAAGAAGATAGTCTAATGGCCAACAAACACATGGAAAAAATATTCAGTGTTTCTAAGCATCAGGGAAATAAATGTGATCAAAACCACAATGAGATGTCACCTAACTCCAGGGAGAATGAATCTTATCAAAAAGTACCAAAACAAGTGCTAGTATGAAAACAGAGAGAAAGGAACTCTTGTATCCTCTTGGTGGGACTGAATACTAGTATAATCTCTATGGAAAGTTGTATGGACATAACTCAAAGACCTTCAAATAGACCTACCGTTGGATTCAGGAAAGGGTAGACATTCAAAGGAAAAAGGGACACTGAATAAAAGGGAATCGTACACTCAAATGTTTACAGCAATACAATTCACAATGATAGAAACATGGAAACAACCCACATGCCCACAAATACATGAATGAATTAATACAATGTGGTCTATGCATACCATGGAGTACTACATAGCCATTATAAAAGGTAATCTAGTATTTTTGTGTGTGTTTGTGACAACCTGGATGGAACTGGAAACCATTATGTGAAACATCACAAGAATGGAGAAACAAGCACATGTTCTCAGTACCAAATTGGAACTAATTGATCAAAACTTAAATGCACCCATGGAAGTAAATCACAATGAAAATCAAGCTGATGGGGAAGGGATGGGTCAATCCACATCTGCTGGGTATGGTGCACATGATTGGGGTGCCTGTCAGACTTAGGACTGTGGCTCAATCTGTAGAAAGACAGTGTGAGTAAGCAAAACGTGTGTACCCCCTAATATTCTAACATTCACAAAAATGCCACATTTTCTTGAGAAAAGGACCATAGAAAGTCAACACAAATGTTCATTTTTGTAAAAACATAAATAAATAAACAAATTTCAATGACATCTTTATTTCATGTATTTTAATTGATGTGCTACGTTGAGGACATGATATCCTTTAGAACAGTGTGTATCAATCTTTTTTGTTCTCACAGCAGACTTGAACCCATAGTTAAACTTCTGTGGCACACTTAAATTATGTTGAGAATATAACACACAAAAAGGAATATACTTATTGTGCTTTGTATTTCTTTCAAAAGTAATTTAATAAGTGATCTTTAAAATTTTTCCTGGCACACCTAAGATCCTCTGATGGCATACTGGTTAGGAATCACTGTTTCAGAATCATGATACTTTTATTCATTCACCCATTATGTATTAGAGGGTTATGAAACGGATACTGTGAGCAGAACATTGTAATTTTGTACCTGGTTTTTAACCCTTGAGCTAACAGTGCATACAGTAAATTAAGGCAGGATCTGCACTTGCTCTGAATACAGAATTCTATTTATCATTCACCTCTGCCAAACATTAAAAATATTTACCCTCTAGAGTATCACAAGTGAATACTTCTTTAGTTTTAGAAGTCTAAATTCAGATGTGGCATGCAGAAAATAAAGAAATGCACAGCTTCACTCCATTATACACTATATAAAAATGTGGATAAGGATATCTTGACAGAGAGATGAGAGTTAGCGGGATGGTATTCAACACAGTTTCTTGTGTGCTTTAAATTGCAGCATAAGGGAAATAAATATTGCACACAATTCTTTGGGGGGAAAAGATAAGGGAACTTGATCCCATAATATAGCACTTTTCTTGAGCTAAATTTAAAAGACCGAAGGTAGACAAAAATGGAGAGATGTGGAGGGAATATAAATGAGGTGAAACTTGGTTTTATAAGATGATATTTAAGAGAGAATATGTGGGGCTACGTTCACAGATTCCCACTAAGGGCTGTCTATGCACATTTCTGCCTCTCTTGTTTTCCAAGGAGAAAAAATTACATGGCGAAAAGCTGACAATAGAAGAAGTGTTTGAGAATTCAGTGTTTTTATCTTAAAAGTAATATCTAAGAGAAATGGAAGGGCTGCTTTTTTTATCTGCACAAAAGCAAATTCAAAAGATTGCTTTTTATCCTTTTGGTGATATCACCATAGGCTTTAATTAAATATTTCCTGTCCCCGCAATCACCCTTTTCAGTTATGACTAAGAGTGCTTGAGAAAGAATGAGAGTTCACTGAACAGGTCACAATTTTAAAGCTCCTCCAACTCTTACTTATAAAGCATTAAAAATAAAAATCTGGAAGGGGAGCTACTCCACACAAAACAAATCATGTCCACGGCAAGAAAGGGAGGGAAGGAACTCAAAGTCAATCATAATCATGGTCAGCATCAGAGTCACTCTATCCCAAGGGGTAGGATGACATTAAATATCATCTTTCCTCTCTGTTATAGTGTAAGAAGTTTAGGTCAGTTCCAGTACAAGATCTTAAAAAACAAATAGTATATGGCTCACAGGAACAGAATATATAGCCTCCCTCGAGGATTGAGGAAGCCCATCAATATTCTGCCGTGTCTCAGCCATTTTTCTGTGTCTCAGGTCTCTGAAAATATTAAGTCTTGAAGGGGTCAATTTGCTCTCAAGTGTGTTTTCTCTACACTTAGAAATTTGATTTTGGAATTTGAAAGAAGAGAATACTTTCCTGCGATTTTCTTTTCCTTCAATTCTGATCAGAGTTCTGCTATGACCACGTGTGTCTTTGTCCAGGCCCAAGTGGTACTGATACTCGCAGTGGAGAAAGCAAGATAGCTGTTAAGGCCTAGTTAAAATATTGTGCGAGTGTGTGTATGTGTGTGTGTCTGTGTGTCTGTTTATGCAAGTGCTAGAGGAGAGGCTCTTTTTAGCGCAGTTATTTAATCAATATGACTGATACCTAGAATGTTTTTAGAATCAATGTTTCAGTGATGGCATTTGCAGCCTCTCTGCCTTTTAGGCATTACTTGTCACCCTAGTGTGACTTCCCTGACTAATATCCTTGTGGTAATAATGATAGCTATCGATTATCTATAGCTTTCTAAGTGCTAAATACTGTTTCAAACACTTTACACATTATCTCACTTAGAATCTGGAACAGCCCTTGAGCTGGATACTATTATTAGCATTCCATTTCATAGATGAGGAAACTGAAGCATAGCAAAGCTCACTGACTTGCTCCAACTTGCAAGGCTAATATGTGGGTTAAGTCAATATTCGACTGTAGCTATGGCTGTAACCACTATGACATTCTGTCTCTCTATTCCTTCAGTACGTCAGTATCTATATCCAGTGTTCTCTGATTAGCGCCTTAAG
>NW_003852445.1:12917215-12921558 GCF_000181295.1 Otolemur garnettii
AAAAAAAAAAAAAAAAACCTTCAAAAGAGGCTGATTTCTAGTGGGCACTGATCAAGGATCTGAACTGTGCATCCAGGGTTTGGTGGGGTATAAAGCAGAGGATGTGGAGCAAGCAAGAAATCAGAGAAAAGCATAAGAAAGTAAGTCAAGGGGGCAGCACCTGTGGGTCAAAGGAGTAGGGTGCCGGCCCCATATGCGGGAGGTGGTGGGTTCAAACCCAGCCCTGCCGAAGAGGGGAAAAAAAAACTGCAAAAGAAAAAATAAAAGAAGTCAAAGGATGAACATTTGTGGAAGGCCTTTTCTTTTCAAATACCCGTAGAGTAGGGTTTGGTTCAACTTTGAATCTATCTCCAAAAACTTGGGCCCCCAATCCTTCCCTTTTCCCCTCCTGCCTGCCTTTTTGCTCTGTCCCCTCCTTCTCTAGTCTAACACATAATTCCACTTGTTTTTAAAAATACATAAAATGTAACTAAAACATCAAGTAGACACTTAAAGTTGAGGAAACTCCAGACTAAACAGGAAATAAAGGGTAAAATATATCCATAGTATGTTGGTTATAAAAATAGTTTTACACAGTTATGCTCAAGTTATGCATAAATTTTCATGTGAGCTTCCTCTTGGCTAAAGTAATAAAGGGAAGTAAGTGATCATAAGATTTATACTGAATATAAGATTCATACATGAAATAGATACATTTTCTCTGTTTCTTAACAGTGGCGCGTTTGATCATGAGACGTTGTATCATTTTTCTGTTGTCTCAGGTGACATGGTAGAAACCCAATGCTTCCCTGATGTTCTCCCACACTGGCCCAGATGACTAGCCCCCTACTTGGGGAAAATTTCCATTTCAGTCTGGGTCCTAGCCCATACCTGATTTCAGGTCCAGGAAGGATAGATACTCTGATTGTTGGACATTCTTTGAAACTTTAAGGCACTTACATCATTTAGCTTCCTGGCTAAGGTATGTGTCACCACTGTTTTATCTGTTGAATTTTTAGGATGCATATACTGAAAGCCTAATTCTACATTTAAATCTGTGTTGATGTTTTTAATCCATTTTCAGTGTTGGAAGTCTTCACCAGAAAAGACTCTGCTGTGGCAAATAGCACTGGGCGAGCCAATGTCAGCTTTCTTTACAGCAACAAGGTTCTCAGTCTATAGCTGAAAATAAAGAACATATTGTTTTAAGATATTTAGAAGCCAATGTTATCACTGCCTAGTGTAAAAATGCAGTAAGAAATAAATCTCATCGATATATATTTTCTTAACCAAGAAACAAAATTTAGAATCTCACATGAGCTTTCTCTAAAGCCATTACACTTGAGTGCTAGGTAATATTGCCACCACAGCACTTCTTGATGGTTTATGGGAATTCTCTACAATCTTAAATTCCTTCAACTTAAATTGCACTTCAAAGTTTCATTCATATCCAGTAAAAATGATATAGTTAAGTTTTCAACTGGGAATGAATTATTCATTAACGCAGATAATGGCGTTATTTCCCAACCAAGGAGCTATAACATTAGCATAAAGATTTCCCTGTGCCACATTAATTGTTAAAATTGAAAACAAACACAAAAGATATTCAGTCAGAGATTTTTTTTTGTTAAATTAAATAAACGACAGTCTTTTGTGGTAACCTTTATCTCAGATTTTTAGCCATGCTACTGGGGTTTATAAACCATTTGATCTTATTTATTAATGATAATAATGCAAGAAATATGCTTGTATGCAGACCTAATAATTTAGGATAGTGATTTGGATTTGGGGGAGGTTTTTATGTAAATACCACCAATGGAGTATTTGGTGAAAAATATAATCTATGTGCATGTGTATCATTTTACTTATTTTGTCCCTGAAATGTTGATGTTGATTTGTAATTGGTATCAAATTTGATTGAAATTTATGAAAGAAAAAAAATCAAATAGTGATTTTTTTCCATAATGACATCCTGATTGAAGCATATAAAATGTGCTAATGATTCACGATATCGAGGTTTAATATTTAATATGTGCCAGATACAACATTTGACAGTGTGAGAGATGGAGAGAAAAATAGGTCCTAATTTATGCCCTTAAGGAAACCATAGTTTATTTGAGAAGAAACACTATAAAGACAGAGGCAATTTCCAGGGGAAGGATCAGCGTCCATGCTTACGAATATTGCTACTGGCAAGGCTCAGCAAAGGAGAGAGAGAGAACACAAGGGTGGGCTCCCAAGTTGGAAGCCTACTTTTTACTACTTAATATTGGGAGCAACAATACAATATTGAAAATCACATTATGTCACGACTATTCTTTATTGAGAAGTGAGTCAATTAGCCAAGCACACACTCAAGGGGAGGCGGGGAGGGAATTATATGAAGTTTTGAATACTTGGAGAAGAGGATCCTTGGGTACCATTTTGGAGACTGCCTTCCACCAGCTTGTGTATTATGTCAGTCCTTGCAAATCAGAGTGTAGCCATGTCAGACTTTTATACCAAGAAAAAATAAAGAGCCAGAATGTTACATAACACAATCATCATAAAGAAGTAAATAATGAAATGAACAAATAAAGGTAACCTGTAGCTTGTGAAGTTTGGGGAAAATTTCCATTCTGACTATCTATGTACAATTCAACCCAGGAGAAGGTGTTTTCAACTATTGAAGCAGTACAGTTCATCTTTATAAACCAATATAACACAGACTTTTTAACTCAACGAAGCAAAGATGGAAGTCATAGGTAGTGGCCATAACTGTACACTGTGGTTCTTTTTTTTTGAACATTCTCCTTCCACCATGAGGTTGTAGACTTGATTTTACTATGGAAGATTGTTTTTCCTTATAAGAGAGCCATTTGATGAAATAGAAAGAACAGCACATTTGTATTTAGAATAAATGGCTTCTAAATCTGGCTCTGCCTCTCACCAGGTAAGCTGTGTGACTTTGGGCAACTCACTTGCCTTTTCATTTTTATGTCAAGTTTCCTTGAGTATAAAATGGATAGGATACTGCAAAGTGATTATAAGTTTTGCAGTTGTTTGTGCCAAAGCTATGGGATCTCAGAGAGAGAAGGTGAGGACATTGACAACCTGGGAGGATCAGGGGTTGAGCATGGGGCTTGAGTAGAGTGGGAAAGGTTGAGCCCAGGTGCTGTGGGGAAATTGAATACAGAGCCAAGGAGGTGCTGGAGATCAGGATTGATGTTCCTGCTGAGAGCAGATGATGCTGGTTTGTCCTGAAGACAAAGAGAACAACCTCGTGGCTTCTAGCAGCCTGTTTGATGGGTCAGAAGCAGGAATACTGATTGTGAAGGTGGGGTTGGCTTAGAGTCAGGAGTGGCAAGAAAAATGAAACTGGAGATGGAACCCTCATAATAATCCAGGGTGTTAATCAGTAGGAAAACGTGGTCCTTTGGGGTAAACATGTCCAGTTATTACAGTGGAATAAAGAACTTTCTAAAGCTAATGGTGTTACTGCTCACGAATTCCTCTTATGTCAAGAAACATGGTCTGTGTGTCCAGACATCTGTTCTCTGCTCCCATTTATGGCTCTAACACATGGCAAATCACTTAGATTATACCAATACAGACATTCTAAGAAACTGAGAAAGAGCTTGACTAGTTATAGGCAAAATCAGTTATTTTATCTTTTCTGTATTATACATCCTTTCTTTGTGCCCTTCACAGTTTTATTCTGCCCCACCCCCAATACCTTTGGCTGACATGTAGAACTCTTGCAAATCTCAAGCTGATCCTTTTTCAAATTTTAATTGTTTATTTTTGCATCCAGTAAAAGGTATGATGAAAAAAGTAGGAGTTTCACATGGGAAGTCTAATACCTTTTATGTGCATCACTTTATTATAAGGATTTGCAAAAAGGACATGTCCAAGGAGTAAGAATGTTAGCCTCAGGCTAGAAGCCTGTTTTGAGAAGAGGAGGCTTCAACTCCTACTGTAAACCTGACAATAATCACGGTCAGTTCAACAAAACTCTAAAGTTGAGCTCCTTTACCTATTTTCAACTTCATCCTTCTTCCAAGGATGCAAGACAGGGCCTGGGATATTTTATCCATTAGTCATAAAAGCTGTAGTGCTCAGGGACAATAAATAAGCTTTTCACGGGGCCTATGGAAATGTATAAAGTTCTAAAAAATATTTCATTTATGACAAAAGAAGAAACAAAAACTCCAAAATTAAAATTAATTTAAACTTTATGTCTGCCAAATGTAGCATTGTGGCAACACCATTAATTATTAATTTGTTTTGACAAAACCACATATTTGAAAATACCTTATTAGCTTAGAGTTTTTCTATGAAACAATTGTCAAAAATTACATGTAATGGTTCTCAAAAAAATCTTA
>NW_003852445.1:12932560-12934398 GCF_000181295.1 Otolemur garnettii
CCTTTGTCACTTATTTAGAAGAATCTTATGGTTTCTATAGTAATTTCCTCATTGACCTAATAATTGTTTGGCAGTTGGTTATTTAATTTTCCTGACATTGTGTAGAATTGAGTGTTTCTGGAAGAGTTGATTTCTAATTTATTTTACTATGATTGAGAAAATACAGGTACAATTTATTTCTTATTGAATTTATTAAGACCTGTATTGTGACATGAGATGTTATCAGTCTTAGAGAATATTCTATGTGCTGCTAAAGAGAATGCATGTTTAGTAGTTTGGGGTAGAATGTTCTGCAAATGTGTGATAGGCTCATTTGATTGAGAGTTTTGTGTAGATCCTGTGTTTCTTTGTTTATTGTCTGCTTGGAGGATCTGTTCAGTTCTGTCAGTGGGGTATTAATTCCTTGGCTATACAATGCTGCTGTTTATCACTTTGTTTAGACCTAGGAAGGTTTGCTTGATAAATCTGGCTGCACCTGTGTTGGGTACATAAATACGTTAGATTGTTAAATCTCCTTATTGAATTGTTTCCTTTACCTTTATATAATGACCATCTCTTTCTTTACTTTTGTTAATTTGATATCTATGTTATCTGATATAGGAATGGCTACATCAGCTTTCTTTTGGTTTGTATTTGCATGGGATGTTGTTTTCCTTACTTTCACCTTGAGTCTGAATGACTTCCTATGTTTTAAATGTGTTCCCTGTAGACAGCAGATCCTTAGCTTATATTTCTTTATCTGTTCAGCCAGCCTATGTCTCTTGAGAGGAGAGATCACCCATTCACATTTATTGAAAGAATGGGTAACTGGGGCAGATTTCTATTCATCATGTTGCGTAGAATTTTACTGCTTTGTTTTACCTCTTGAGCCATTTTGCTATCTGAGCTCTGAACTTTAGCATTTGAATAGTTTTACACTCCTGGGTATCTACTATCTGATCAATATGTAAGACAGATCTGAGTACTTCCTGCACGACAGGTCTGGTCTTGACAAATTCCCTTAGCATTTGTTGTATGAGAAATATTTAATTCTCCAACATGACTTTAGAAAAGAAACCAAGCCACCCTGGAATTTTAGGATCAGCCAATAACCATGTTCCAGGAATAATTGAATGACTATGATGAAGAATATTAAGATCATGCTTAGCACTTCTTTTCTTCCTATTCTGTGGCACAATAATAGGCAAGCTCACAGGAAGACAAGGGAAAGTTTGTTCACTAATAGGAATAAAAAAGAAAAATAGCATATGTATTTATAAAAGTTGATTCTATTTATATTTTTTGTTTACAGAGAAAATAAAAAAATAAGGAAATCTTTTAAAATGACTATAGGAAATTATAATTGAATCCTATTATTGTTAAAATAAATAATAACCATTAAAGGAAGCAGGAGAAGGGGAAAGGGAAATGGGAAAGTAATAGAGATATAGGAGAAGGGGGGAAAAGTGCTTAAATAGAAGAAAGAAAAATGGGATGAGGAGAGATAAGAAGAGGAGAGAATTTGAGTACTATAAGGGGGAGAGTGATAGACAATGAGAAAGAATCTTGTTCTTGTCTAGCTAGAAACAGGATGATTGGGGACAAGTGAACAAGAAGACAAAGAAAGCAGCTGGAACAAATAAAGAATGCTAATGATGTATGAATGCTTCTTGCTTCATACCTAGTGCCCATTTGGCTTACAAGCATTAGTAAGTAATCACTGTTATAACTATGCTTCTGGCAAATCCCAGTGTCTGGAGCAGTGAATACAATATTCAGAAATAGGCCTGTTCTCATTTCAAATTCAAATGTTATTTTGAAATAAATTTTTGTCTTATAGAATTCAGTAGGTTTTCCAT
>NW_003852445.1:12935430-12978736 GCF_000181295.1 Otolemur garnettii
AGGATAGCAGGAGGCATTCTTTTTTCTGTGCATCTTCTGCTCCTATTACCCAGGGTGGTCCATTTAGCCTGTTCACAAGCTTTATGCCACAAGTTTGGCAATCCACGAGTGATGGCCACATCTATTTTCTTCCAAATTTTTCAATATTATTGCTTCACATGCAAATGGGTCCTTCCAATCAGTGTCGTCTTTTGTCTCTGGTCATTCCCCATATCTTTGAGGCTAATCTTAAACTGTGCCAAATGAGGAGGGACTATTCCTTGCCAGGAAGAGAGTACTCTTTTGCTTATTCCGCAGGCTCCTTAATGATTCTTTCCACTGGCAACGGTATGTGTAAAATGTACATGATCAATGATCAATAATGAAAAGAGTTCAGGTTTTAATAAAGTAGTCACTGTGTTCTAAATAGTTCAAGAGAAGATAAGATTGAAAAATTTGTCATTTTGCATTTATGCTGTAACTTTTTAGCAATAAATGTAACATGACTAAAAACAAATTCAGTTTTTCCTGTGTACTCTAGAAAAGTCTTGCATTTATTGATATCATCAATAGAACACAGTTAAAAACCTTTGAAAGGGTCACTAAAACCCAATATTCATGTGCACATGGTACAGCATCATAGAAATGATGCAACCAGCACTAAATAAATAATGTTAGGGAACTGAAGAGGGAAGATTTTTGTGCTTCAGTATAAAAAGATCCCAAAATACCATAGAATTTATAGGCTGTAGCCGTGGCTATTTTTTTTCTTCTCATGGAGGATGAGGATGGAAGATAATAAAGTAGCCAGTCATAATTTGGCAATGAAAGAGAAAAAGATATGATTACTGGACCTAAAGAGGAAAATGTGAAGTCTGAACACAATGAAGATTTTCTACCAGTTGGGCAGTAGTCAAATATAACCTTTGGAGTAAACCTTCCTCCAAAAGTTCCTGATATGTTTCTTCCAAACTTCAATTAGAAATCACTATGTGTATATCACATGGGACTATGAATTTTTAATCCATTTTTAAAAGCAAAGTGTTTATATAATCAAGTCTCACCAAAAATATTTGTCAAGGGACTCACACACCCTAGCAGTTGACTTGGTAAACTAAGAGATATGAGGATCCAGCCCTTACACCTGGACTCAGGACAAGTATAATGGTTGTTCCAACTTCCAAGCTCCCTGGTTTAGTTGCAGCACCATTAAGACTATATCACAATTAAATTTCTCCAACTTCTCAAACCTACTTCTTTCTTTTCCATTCCATGGGTGTTGATCATAAGAGCATTCACTTTCTTGTAAACCTCTTGCTTGTGAAACTATAGTACTTTCAAATCCTGTTGAGACTTGACTTGAAAAAAATTGACTTTTCCAAATTTGGTATGGCTTTAGTGTGACAAAGTTTTATCTCCCAAGACTCCCAGTGTTTCAGATTGTACTAGTTCACACAGACAGGGAGGCCTTTGATAGTTAATTACAATGATTGTTCTTTCTTAAATATTTCCCACATTTTCCTTCTTTTTGGTAATTATATGCTACATATTTCTTTGTCTACATGATTTCCTGTTTATTTAGCTAAATTTAAAAGAAATATAAGATATACCCCAGTCCTAACTAGGACAACTTAGACCATTATGATCAATAGCCTGCTGTGCTGTAGCAGTAGCTGTTGGAATGAGAGCACTTGAGGACCACTCTTGCTGTCTAGCATCCACCATTCCAATTAGCTTTATTCTTCTCTGCTGTCTTCTGCTCCTTCTACATGGATGAGGACTTTGTGAAGTGTTATAAACCATGAAAAGTTGAAGAATGAATTGAAATTACAGGCAATGTAAGAGGAAAAAAACATACTTTTATATAAAGAAGGCAAAATTCTCAATAGCTAGAATTTAAAAGAAATATCATTAAGAATGTTATAGATATTAGGAAGAAAATAAAGAAACAAATTTATGCCAATAAAATTGAAATAAAATGAAAGCCAAACTGGCAATAAAAATGAAATAGATAATATGAATCAATAATGTTATAATCACTAAAGAAATTAAAATTGTGTTTGAAAACCTTCTTGTAAGGAAAAATATTGTTCCAGCTAGCTACACTAAACAGATATTTCAATCAGTTAAGGTAGAAATAATGCCAATCTTACCATAATTCTTTTCTTTATGAGACTAGAATTATCTTTATGTGAAAAGGTGTCAAGAATAATATAAAAAAATAAAAATTATTAAAAGATAAGGATTATAAGCCAAATGCATTAGTGGACATAGGTCTGAAACTTATTGGTAAAAAGTCAAACTGAATCCAAAAATTATCAAAACATTAATTCACAATAACAAGTTGTAATTATTATAGAACTGTAAGATTATATTAACATTTAAACCAATTAGTGTCATTTAAATTAAGAGACAAAAGAGAAATATATCATATGACTCTTAATGTTTATGGGTATTGAAACATATGCAATAATATTCAACATTAATTCACAATAAAAACTAGTAATAGAAGTAATGAATAGCAAAATGCATTGAAAATATCAATTTTAAATGTTCTGTGATTATAAAATTTTCTCCTGAAATCAGGAAGGAGACAATAATGCCCTTATCACTATTACTTCTACTATTATACATTGTACAATACAGATGGCCATAAAATTAATGTGCAATTTAAAATAGTGTGCAATTTAAAACTGCACATGAACTTTATGGCTATCCTATATATACAGACCAAGGTAACAGAATTAGAAAGGTTGAAAAAACAATCTGTCATCATTCACAAACAGCTTAATTGTATGTGCAGAAATTCCAAACCAAACTATATTGAATTTTTGAAGCTGGTGCATAACTTTGATAAAGTCACTAGATATAAGGTAGGTATAAAGTGAAAGTCAGTTGCAAATCTCTACAAGTGGAGTTTGCACATTTCAAAGAGGTTCCATTTTCAGTAGCATCAAAAATATCAAATATTATCACAAACATTTTAGAAATTGTTTGACAACATTCACCAAAAGTGAATGCATGCATTCCCAAGCACTTAGCAATTCTACTCTTAGGTGTGCAATACCAAAAGCTCATACAAATATTTGTTGTAGCACCATTCACAATAACCCCAAACTGGAGATCTCTCAGATGCCCATCAATACTAAAATGGATTCAATATATATATCATTGAGAAGAGATGAATAAAATATATACAAAATATGAGTGAATCTTATAAAACAATTTTAGCCCCCCCAAAAAACTACAAAAGAGTACTTAATGGATATTTCAAAATAGTCAACGTTCACAGTTAGATTAGCAGTAGAGCGCCTTCAGGGATGTTGGTAATATGTTATTTCTCTATCCGGCATTCGTTACAAGAGAACTTTCCCCTTTTGAAAATTCAATGAACTACATTCTAATGATTTATGTGTTTTTGTGATATTATGCTCAAATATAATTGTTCTAATAAATGTACAAAACTTTTCTCAAAAAGCTATAAAATCTCTGGTATTAGTTGGAAGAGAACTTTCCCCTTTTAAAAATTCACTGAACTGTTTATTAATGATTTATGTGTTTTGTGATATTATGCTCAAATATAATTATTTTAATAAATGTTTAAAACTTCTCTCAGAAAACTATAAAGCCTCGGTTGAAAAAAATCAAAGTTGTAAAGATTCCAGTTTTTCAAAACTAATATAGAGATTTAATATAATCTCAATGTTGTGAAAATTGACAAGTGATTTTATAACTTCCATTTTTTATGAGAGCCTTTTTACAATGTATTGATTCCTAGGCTCTACCTCGGAATATTTTTAATTTTTGTGTAATTATTATGAGTACATAATAACTGCATAAATTTACAGAGTATGTGTAATGTTTTTATCTAGTCATACAACAAGATTAATCAAATCAGAGTGATTAGGGTATCCGCCAACTCAAGGATTTATCATTTTTTTTCAGAACTCCAATTCCCATTTTAAAGTACACTATAATTTACTTTTTGTTTGTTTGTTTGTTTTTGAGACAGAGTCTCACTTTGTCACCCTCAGTAGAGTTCTATGGCATCATAGCTCACAGCAACCTCAAACTCTTGGGCTCAAGCAATCCTCTTGCCTCAGCCTCCCAAGTAGCTGGGACTATAGACTCCTGACACCCAGTGCCCAGTTATTTTTAGAGATTGGGTCTCACTCTAGCTCAGGCTGGTGTTGAACTCCTGAGTTCGGGCAAGCTACCTGCCTCGGCTTCCCAAATACTGGGATTACAGGCATAAACCATCACACCCAGCCTTTTACTATAACTTATTGTTGATTGTAATAGCTTTGTTGTGCTATCAAATGTTATTCATTCTATATAACTATATATTTGCACCTATTTCTGCAAGTATAATGGGTCATGCACAATAAAGACAACCCTAAAGAATAGAACATGGAAAAAGATTTTCTTTACCAATGTTAAGACTTACATTCAGTAAACATTACAGATACTACAATGATTAATTATTGTAGCTTTAATTATTCTAGCTAAAATGGCTAAAGGGTTTTTACAGGTAGTCGAACAGAATAGAATAGTGAGCACAGAACAATAACCATACTATAAACACTATAGAAAAATGGGAAAGAACACCTTATTAAAATATGCTGCTGGGATGATCAGATATTCATTTGGAAAAATAAAATACATTCCAGGTAAATTTTTAAAACTAAATATAAAACAAAAT
The DNA here is from genome assembly GCF_000181295.1 of Otolemur garnettii. Taxonomy (NCBI): domain Eukaryota; kingdom Metazoa; phylum Chordata; class Mammalia; order Primates; family Galagidae; genus Otolemur; species Otolemur garnettii. Next base: position 12,940,112 of record NW_003852445.1, read on the forward strand.
TTATAGAAACGAATATAGGAAAATATCAATATAACCTCATCATGTAAAAAATTACTTCTTAAATATTGGCATAAAATCCTAGTGATAAAAAATTATTAAATTTAGACTACATTAAAATTCAGATTTTTAATGAAGTTATAAATTTAAATTATATTTTTCTCTCAATAAAACAGTAAAAGGGAAATACATGGACTAGAAGTTATTTGCCACACATATCAGTAACAAAGGGAATCTATTCAAAATATATAAAGAAATCCTACATATCAAAAATGAAACTAAAGACAACTCTGTGGAAAAATGTGTAGATTCACCTCCAAGATGGTGGACTAGAGACATCTCCTTACTAGTCACTCTTGACTACTCCAACACCCAAGCACAGAGTCAAGGAAAATTAATAAGAAGGAGGAAGAAAGGAAAAAATAGGGGAAAAAAGTAAACAAGAATAAAACACACATAAGGAGGAACTAACAATAAAATTCTGGCAGCATGAAAAAGCAGAACAGATCAACTCTCCTAAGAGACTACAAGGTAGTACCCCATAGGATTCCACCTATAAAGAAATGATGGAAAAGACAAGAAGGGAACTTAGAGTATGGCTGGCAAAAACAATGAAGGGAATTGAAAGGAAAGTAGAAAACTACCAAAAGGAAATCCAAAAATTGATCAAAGAAAGGAATGGAAATTAGAATGGATATATCAAAGCTTAAGGAATTGAAGGAATCATTCAGGGAATGTATGGTGCAATAGAAAGTATCACTAACAGATGAAACCATGGATAAGAAAGAACCTCAGAGTTTAACTTGGCATTTAAAGAATGCCTATTGACCCACGAATGGATCAATAAATTGTGGTATATGTATACCATGGAATATCATGCAGCCTTAAAGAAAGATGGAGACTTTACCTCCTTCATGTTTACATGGATGGAGCTGGAACATATTCTTCTTAGCAAAGTATCTCAATGGAAGAAAAAGTATCTAATGTACTCAGCCCTACTTTGAAATTAATTTATAGCTTTAATATGAAAGCTATAACCCAATTATAGCCCAAGAATATGGGGAAAGAGGAGGGGGAGGGTGGGTGGAGGGAGGGTGATTGGTGGGACCACATCTATGGTTCATCTTACAAAGGTACATGTGAATCTTTCTAAATGCAGAATATAAATGTCTTAACATAATAACTAAGAAAATGCCATGAAGGCTATGTTAACCAATTTGATCAAAATATTTCAAATTGTATATAAAACCAGCACACTGTATGCCATGACTGCATTAATGTACACAGCTAGGATTTAATTTAAACAAGGAGAAAAAAAAAGAGGCAGAAAAGAAGAGAGTAAAAGTAGAACAGTCTCTTAGAGAATTATGGAATTTCATGAAGCATACCAACATATGAATTATAGGTATCCCTGAAGGAGAATAAAGGTAGATCTCAACTCCAACGAGAACTTTCATCCTGCACAAAGTCCTGGAAATATAATAACCTTATGCTGAGTGATAGCTAGATCAAGCAAGGAAAGGATAAATACGGAAATCATTAGATTTCTCAAACATAACAACAATAAGACCACAAGCTATCAAAACCTGTAGGATACTGCAAAAGCAGTCCTAAGAGGGAAATTTATCCTATTAGATGCCCATGTGCTAAAATAAAACTGGGTAAATACTTGATAATACATTTCATAAAAGGAAACACTCAGGATGTCAAAGGTTATATAATGCTTTAGTGATTAAATAAAAATTATAAGAATAGTGAGATACCATTTAATACCCAAGAGAATGGACTGAAGAGAAAATATCAAATGTTAGCAAGGATGTGGAACAACTGTAAATTTTGGAAAGTACTTATGGGAGCATAAATTTAGATAATTTTGGAAAAGTATTAAGCATTATCAATTAAATTTAAAAATATTCCTGACCTATGACTCAGCAATTCATTTTTAACTATACCCAGAAGGAGTGTGTGTTTACATGTGCACCACAGAGATACGGACAAAAATGTACATGGCCATAAAATTATAATAGCTCCAAAATGGAAATAACCCAATTTCTGTCAATATTAGAAAGGATAAATAAATGAGGTATAAACTCAGCATCCCATTTGTTTATGTTGCCTGCTCACATATTTTCTCTGCTCATGTCTCACCTCTCTTACACTGACATTCGGTGACATTTGTGATTGCCCTTATATTTTTATTGTTGCACCATTTTCTCTTACTCAGCATCCAATTTGTTTACACTGCCCCTTCTATGCTTCCTCACTTTGTCTTACTATGCTGAATCTCTTATGTTAAAATTATAAAGAAGCAGAAGGGAATGACAACCAAAAATATCAGAAGGGCGATTACCTTTGGCCAAGAGAAGAATTTGTGACTGAGTAGAGGCATGCAGATGAATCAGGTCCTTATTTTACTATTAAGATATTTTACACCATTTTAAAACAATCTCAGTTAAAGCTATGTAAACCAGAAAGCAGGGATGTCATTTGCTGTACTGTCACCTTCTAACTCCAAGATACTTTTCAGACAGGCCACAGGTGCAGAGTGTACTGTAATGTTAAGCAATAAAATAACCTTCCTAGAAAGTCCAGATAAGCAAACCAGTCTTTTCTCTCTTTGGTGCTGATTTAATTGTACCATTCTTTTTACCATAGTACTGATGTGACTAAAATGTTTCTGAGGGCTAAAATTATTTGGGTAGCAATAAGATCTCTTAATGAGTTGTTATTCTCCATTTGTGTTTCTTTTTTTTTTTTTTGTAATTTTCTAGCTTGGTAGAACATTTTGTTGTATTTTAATCTATTAGCCAAATAAATGTAAGTGGTTTCACAGTTTATGTGGCTAATTTTGGATCTTTCTGACAAGTTTATGTTGTTTCTGATCATGTCCCAGATGGACTTTGCTACAAGGTATGCTGGGAACTTGAGTGGCAGTTTCTTTCCCATGACTGCTTGAACTAGGCTTCTGGCTTGCACTTCTTTTTTCCAACGTTTTATTTGAAAAGTTTTAAACATACAGATAAGATGAACAATTTTACACCGGGGATTCAGTGACTACCTACCGTACTCACCTACTGTGTCATTAATATTTTATGCAACTTGCCTTATCACTTAGCTGTGTCTCTCTCCGTGTCTTCATCAACCATGTATCCATCTAATCATGTGATTATTATCACTTTTAACAGCTCAGTGATTTGTCACAAGGTGAAGCACAAGGCAAGCAGCACTCAACTCAAGAAATAAAAATTTTCCATGAGACATTTCTTCTCATGTTTTCAGTCCTTGGAAAGTTAATGATCATTTGGGGATCAGGGGCTCATTTTCCATAAATGTGAAATTTTAAGAAATTAGTTCACTTTATCTTTCTTATTCTTGTTTTTTTTTGTTTTTTGTTTTTTTGTAGTTTTTGACTGGGGTGGGTTTGAACCCACCACCTCCTGTATACGGGGCCAGTGCCCTACCCCTTTGAGCCACAGGCTCTGCCCTATCTTTCTTATTCTTTCTTAGCAGATTTTTCTGTAAGTTGAAAATGAAGAAAGTTGGGATTTTATGAAAACCCTGTTGCATACAACTTCCTCATAGGCTTCTTGGTATTTTTTTTCTTAGTATTCCTGAATATTTCATAATCAACAAATATACCAGTCTAAGTCAGAAACAAGTTGGATCCATGTCTCATGGGACATTTGCCAGTGTAAGTTTTCTAAATATGGGCAATTTACAGCTCATATTTGCCATTATCTGGTGAGACAGTTTGCATTGAACTTAATGCAAACTAATATTTCTAAGTGTGTGTTTTTCTGAAATCCCCTCAGACATGATTACAGCAAACCACACAGTGAAGAAAGTATTTTTTTTCTTTTCTTTCCTTTCCTTTTTTTTCTGTGCAGTGATTTTACTTCTCACATTTCTGTTGGAATGAAAATTAGATTCAAGGACAGTTCTGTACCTGATAACTCTGACAAGGTGTGAAACGCCGAGCTTTCTATGGCTGTAATGAACATATGCAAAGATGATTGCTTTCTTTTTCTGAAGGTTTCAGGCTGTCTATCCTGGAGTAAAGAAGTGTTTGTTTTGAGGCCTGAGCTGTCCTGTCTGTGATGCCCATGCTCTCCAAATGCCAATTCTACGGGGAATGGCAGCTCTCTGAGAGTTTCTTTAGCGTGGACACTTGATTTTGCAAGAATTGACAATGTGCTTGATCCTCCTAGTTAATTTTCTGAACTTCTCTTTGCTCTTTAATGGCATCCTTTGGCATCGTATGGGAATAAATGCAATAAAATTATAGAATTTCTGTGAAAGAACAGAAGAGAAGCTAAAATCAAAGAAGCAGGAAGGGACGAATGGGCAGATGTTTCTGTTTACTTATATGCAGGCATTTATAATATTCTTTATTACTTTGAAGGTTGGTATTGATGCTGTATATCCAGAGTACATTATAATTACAATATTAAGCCTGACTAACTTTTTGGCAAACTCACAAAAGCAAAGTAAGGCATATAAGTCTGTCCATGTGGTAAAAAAATTAACAGTCACCAAATGTTGCTATGAGCCCTCAAACTAAAGCCCTGGGGATGCTGGTCTACTTATAGACATGGATCTAGTTCTTGGGCTAACTTTTTAAGCCAAAGCCAAAAAGATAAACTAAATTTTTACTGTCTGATATAAGATCAGTACATTATACAAAAAAATAGCGTATTTCTGTACACTAGGCATAATTCATATGAGCATAAAGAAAAAATATCCATTTGAAAAAGCATCAGAAATATTTAAGAATGAATTTAACCAAGAAGTATGAGACTTAACATTGAAAATTATTTAACATTATTCCACAAAATTAAAGACCTACATAAATTGAAAAACTTTCTATGTTCATGGATTGAACATAGAAACAATATTGATAACATTATAATACTTCCTGTGTTAGTTTTTTCGTTGCTGCTATAACAGATTTCTGCAACTTCACTACTTTGAAATGATTTAGATTTATTCTCTTATAGTCCTGGAGGCCAGAAGCCCAGCATAAAAATCATAATTTTTGCTGGGCATGGTGGCTCATGCCTATAATCCTAGCACTCTGGGAGGCCACGGTGGGTGGATTGCTTGAGCTAAGGAGTTCCAGACCAGCCTGAGCAAGAGTAAGACCTCATCTCTACTAACAGAGTGAGGGAGAGAGAAGAAGGAAGGAAGGAAGGAAGCAAGGAAGGGAGGAAGGAAGGAAGGGAGGGAGGGAGGGAGGGACGGCGGGCGGGCAGCGGGCGGGCGGAAGGTTGAGAGAAATTAGTCAGGTGTTATGGTGGATACCTTTAGTCCCAGCGACTCAGGAAGCTGAGGCAAAAGGAACTCTTGAGCCCAAGAGTTTGAGGTTGCTGTGAGTTATGATGCCACAGCACTCACCCAGGGTGACAGAAGAAGAGTCTGTCTCAAAAAAAAAATTTTTTTTGTTGACAGAAATGGTTTCTTCTGGAGGTTCAGGGGAGGGATTCATCTTCTTGCCTCTTTACAAATCTCCCATCATGCTTCAGCTTGTGGTCATATCACTCTAATCTCTGCTGCCATTATCATGTTGCTTTTTCCTATACTGAGATACTTTTTCCTATCTCTTAGAAGGACATTTATTATTGCATAGACTCATTAAGATAACCTAGAACAATCTTAAGATCCTTAAATTATCACACCCTGTAAGTTTCTCTTGCCATGTGAGGTAACATAGGTTCTGAGGATTCAGACATGGACATCTTTAGATGGGAAGAGGGGCATTATTTATTATCACACTTTCCAAATTTATCTACAGAATCTATGCAACCCGTGTGAAAATTCTTTCTGCCTTTGTTGTAAAAGTAGTAAAGCTGATTTTAAAATGTATTTGGAAATTCAAGAAACTCAGAATAACCAAAAGAATATTGGAAAAGAACAATGTTGGAGGACTCACATCTGCCAGTTTCAAAACTACAAAGCATCAATATTCACAACAGCGTGGTATTGTATAGGCATTATAGATCAATAGAACAGAATTGAGGTTCCAGAAATAAGATTCCAGAAAACAAATATATATTACATTATATATATTATGGACCTATACAGTATATATGACATATTATATTATATATAGTCAGCTGAATCTCAACAAGGGTGCCAAAAATATTCAATGAACAAAGAGAAGTCTATTTAAGACATGAGTAGAAATTACTGGATATTTACATGCAAAAGAATGAAATCGAAAACTTTATCTCACATGGCATCAAAACAGTTAGCTTAAAATGGATTAAAAACCCTTTATATAAGAGTTAAATCTATAAACCCTTAAAAGAAAATATAGGTAAATGTAAGTATAAATTTTTGTGACAGAGACTGGGCAATAGTTTCTTAGATATGACACACAAAAACATAAGCACAGAAAATATAGGTCAATCTGACTTTATCAAAATTAAAAACACTATAAGAAAAGTGAAAAGACAAAGCACAGAATGTGAGAAAATATTCAAAATTCATGTATGTGATAAGGGTCTAGGCTCCAGGATATATAAAACACCCTTAAAACTGAAAAATAAAAAGACAAATAATAGCTCGATTTGAAAATGGGAAAGAAATTTGAATAGATATTTCTCCCCAGCTGAATTTAGAAATGGTCAACTCCATTAGTCATTGGGAACATGCAAATAAAGATCACAATGGGCCATGTAAACTCTAGAATGCCTATAGCGAGAACTTTTTAAATGTCAAATTGTAAAAAAAAATGTTGATCAAAATGTGGAGAAATCAGCACATACATTGCTAGTGGCAGTGTAAAATGATGCAAGCATTTTTTTTTTTTTTTATGGTGCAAGTATTGTGAAAAAGTTTGAAAGTTCTTCAAAAAGTTAACAGAGTTATAGGACCTGGCAAACCCACTCTTAGTTATATATTCAAGAAAACTGAAGACTTGTGCTCACAATGTTTATGGGAACAATACTTGTAAGAGTCAAAGATATGAAAACAATCCTAATGCTCATCAACTGATGAAAAGATTAAAGTGTGATATACACATACAATGGAATATTCTTTATCTATAAAAAGGAATTAAATATTTGTGCATTCTACGAAATGGATAAGCCTTGAAAGCCTTATGCTAAGTGAAAGAAGCCAAACGTACAAGGCCATGTATTTGTATGATTCCCTTTATCTGTCGTACCCACAATGGACAAATCCACAAAGACAGAAAGGGACTGGTGGATGGAGGTAAGTTGTGACTGTCAGTAGGTATGGGTATTATTTTTAGGGTAATGAAAATGTTTGAGAATCAAATAGTGGCAATGATAGTAAAACCTTGTGAATGTACTAAAAACCACTAAATTGTTAAAAATAAAAATATACCTAGGAGTAAAAGAATAAAGCATAGAGGCTATCTTAAGTCTAAGAAACAGAAAATTTCCATATTCTCATTTGTCAAAGAACATTGACAAATTTTTGTCTTACTCTGCATTTCTTGGAGAAGAAATCAGACACCAAAGATCCTGAATATTTAGAAGTTAAAAATTCCATTATGTCTTCTAGAATGAGGTAAATGACATCTGTGTTTTCACATCTCTGTAATAGTATAGACAATTGATGGACCAGTTTCTGAATCCGCATTTGGGTCCTACTGTTGACATGTGAAGAAAGGGAAAGGGAGTGGAGTGGGTGATAGTCAGGTAGTTATGGGGGATGGACTGAATATTTGTGTTTCCTTAAAAATCACATATTGAGGCCATGGTCCCAAATGTAATGGTATTGGGAGGTTAGGTCTTTGATAGGTATTTAGGTTTAGATGAGGTCTTCAGGGTGGGACCCTCATGATGAGCTTAGTGCCTTATAAGATGAAGAAGAGAAACCAGAGTTCTCTCCCCCCCCCCATATATATATATCTGCCATGTGCAGACAAATTGAGAAGTCAGCAGTCCAGAAACAGGACCCTCACCAGAAGCACCTGGATTTTGGACTTCTCAGCCTGCAGAATTGTGAACAATTAGAAATTCACAGTGGTTATTTAAGCCGCTGAGTCAATGGTTTATAATAATAGCCTCAGCTGACTATTACATTATGGAATGAGATAGGAGTGGAAAGTGAGAATAAAAAAGGCTGAGGAGTAGGAAATACCGTATATTCATGGAAAAAAAACAGACTTCAGATCAAAGAGAGATTTTAATAGGGAACATATACAATATGTATTTGTTGTTTATGTATATATGTTTATATGTTTATCTTTATGTATATGTTTATATGTATATATGTTTATGTTTATGTGTATGTTGTTATTTTTTTAACTGAAAATTAATTCAAGGACCACACAAAATGGTTGTTTTATTTTGATTTATTTGTAATAAGCTGTGTCCTTCAGGATAGGAGTTCAAGGTGATTAATAGGTAAAGTTCAGGTGATCAAGGGGGCAGAAAATAAAAATACAGGGCAAATCAAGAGCTTTGCCAAGGTAAGGGAAATGGGCAAGTGTGGTCAGATGAGGAATATTTTATGTGCACTTGAAAATAAAGCTCCCTTCCATAATAAGCCACCCAAATAAGTGCTCTATCAGCCATTTAGACACAATGCCATTTTATGGACAAAACAGTTTTATGTATTTATTTATCATACTTCATTCTCAAAGGATTTTAAGGCAGAAAAAAATAAGGGTGGAAATAAGTTCTGACGTAAACCCCAACCATGGGATTTTTTTTTTCTTTTGCAGTTTTCGCTGGGGCCGGGCTTGAACCCACCACCCCCAGTATCTGGGGTCGGCACCCTACTCCTTGAGCCACAAGTGCAATCCATGGGATTTCTTTAAGCACGTAGTATTGTATAGGCCAGCAAATGAACTCAGATGAGTCAATGAGCAACTTTGAACTATAGGGCAGTAGACTTTTGCAAACAATGAAGTTATAGATAGAGATAGATTTGGATTTATGCGAAGCTGGCTTCTTTCACCAAATACAGTAGAACCAGTAAGTTGACCACCCAAGGAACTGTGACAAACCGGTCAACATATAGAGGTGGTCAATATAAGGAACTAATACCTACATGTGATGCATGTCAGGTCTGTGAAAATTAGGTCAACTCAAGGAGACAATATAGGAAGGTGGTCAGCTGTGGGGGTTCTACTGTACTCACCTTTCTGCCCTCCACTTGATTCTCTTCTGGGATTTAGCGGGAGCATGTCTTTTCGGCTTCAGTTCAGACAGATTTTTCTCTGAAGCATTGCTTAGGAGTTTGTCCTAGATTTGTCTTCTAAACTCAGGACCAATTGCTATGGGAAATTGAGGCAAGTTTTATCCTCCTAAGTCTTATTTGCTCATCTGTCATGTGTAAATGATAATGTTTGCCTCAGAAGCAAAGATCTGTGGAAATTAACTTAGATAATGTCTGTGAAGTGCTTCACGCAGTATCTGAAACATTAAAGGCACCATTCATGGAAACATATTAGGAAACTAGTATGTTTTCAGTCCCGAGGTCTTGTAATCAGACATCTTATTCTCTTTTCTCTTCTTCAGAGATATTAACTACCTGCCTAACTTCACTTGGCTCTGACCAGGTGATTTCCTAAATAACCAAAGCCTTTCACTTGTCCAGTAACAGCTGTGGTATCTTGTGCTTTCTCCACTCACCCTCTCCTTTTCATATCCCCTGCCCTTGACTTGGCACTGGACATCTCAATTCTTTTCCCTCTTCTAATTCCCTTAAATTGAAGTCTGATCAGTCACTCTTTAGCCTTTACACAGAAGAATGATCCACGGATTTGGGCAGATTCTTTCCCAAGTGCCAGGAAACTAGGCAGGCATTCTCAAGTCTGTTTCATTTTTGGGCAGGAGTACACTAAAAACCTAGCAATGAGGCTCCACCAAGTCCTGCGGAGGGTTTAGGGCGGGCACCGTGGAGGCTTGACCGCAGCAGCTGCCTGCTCTCACATTCCATCCATGCACAACCACGAGTCCTCAGAAACCCTCTTTCTCCCAGATCCCAGTTACAGAACAAAGAAATCTGCAAATCACCGATGAGCGACTTACAATTGCATTCAAATATACATTTTGTGTCAAATATAAATACTACTGGTACTGTTTATGTAGCATTTCTTTCCTAGGGCAATTTTTCCCATTTCAATGCTTAATCATCATCTGAAGTTGCTACTTAAAGGTGGAGATTCCTAGTTTATTTTATCTGAAAATAATCTCAAGTGACTTGAATGCAGGTAGGTCATATTACCACACTTTAAAAAATGTCTAGAAAATAGAGCCCCAGAGCTCCCACTTTAAAGACAAGAAAACAAAAATCTCAAAGATGCACACATGTATATGGCAAGCACAACACACGCTATACCCCAATTTATACATTCATAACGGCAAAATGCCTTTTTCTCGTACCTCAAATAATATTTCACTCTGTACCTGGAGGACTTAATTTTCGTTTAAACAAAGTAAGATAATCTTTTGCTTAAATGAAGGGACATTGAAGTGCTATAAGGAAAAGTCAGTTCCCTGTGAAAAATGGTACAAAATCTGGGGATTATGGGTAGGCACCCTTTTTATGAATTACAGTCCACGGGTAGCTTTACTCTTATTATCCTTAGGAAATGGCTTGCTTTTGCTGAGATTTTAAGAGAAAATTCTGAGGGATTGATTTTCAAGATATTAGAAGAACATATCGTTACCACTCAAAAACTTCAGACACCAGGCAAAATTCACTAAACAGAAAAGTTTTCCCTAGGAAGAACCTCATTATATATAGATTTCTGTGTAGGTGCTTCAAGAAAGAAACTGCTATTTGACAAAATGATTTTTTTTTATTATGGAAGTTCATTAAAAACAAATTCTATCTGTAATGAGATGGGGGCTCATGACCTATGGAAGTGCTAGAAACAGGAGCTGAGGAACAGGCATTGGCCAAGAGGGAGGAAACAAAAGCAAATCTAGAATAATGACCTCATCAACCAGCAAAAAATGTTATCCTGAAATCTGGAGAATGAGACCGTCAGGAAGAATGAGAAAAAAATGATGTCTCTCTCTCTCTCTCTCACACACACACAGACCAAAAGAGCTCATAGTTTTATATAATTATTTGTTTTTTCAGAATTTTTAGAGTTTTTCTTCATTTCCACTTTATTGTTTTACTTTGATACAAGTTTATTTCTTTGTTTTTGCTTTCACATGCGACAGAGAAATGTGGATAATTGGGAATATTCAAATGCCTACTCTGATTTTCCATTTATATACACAATCTCCTCAATCTTGTGCAGTCTGGCTTTTTTTTTTTTTCAACTGCTTCTAAAATCTCCCCCTAGAGTTACTAGTGTTATTTTTCTGGACAAGATTAATTTATAATTTACCTATTTGTTTGTAGTGTTTTACCTTTACATATTTTTCACCTTTATTTCAGAAAGTTAGTCACCTTCTAGCTTCCGAAACAAAGATTTTTGATCTTGAATTAGTCCTGTTCTTCTGAGACTCACTTAGCTTTTTTTTCTTTATGGAAGTATTTTCTTTTTTCCTCTGTTATATTTTTCTCCTCATCTCTTCTTTCTTCCTTCCTCCATCTCTTCTTCATTTGTTTTTTACTTAATTCTTCTCATTTTTCCTTTGTCTTTCTTTCTCTTTAAAGCTCAGTAGAAGCTTTCTTTCATGGCTTTCCGTACCCATGAAAAACTCAGTTCATTGACAAGACTCCCAAATATCCCTTCTTTACCACGTCAATTCATTCTCTCTCTAGGCCTGTCACCTTAGTTTTATTTAGGGATCTCTAGTTCCGTATTCAACCAACATCTGAAATAGATAATACAAAGTTTATAATCTGTCCATGAAATGTTAGAACAAGGCAATTTTCTCCCCATTCTGACTTTGGTATCTCTATTCCCTAGATTTAGCTAGTCTTAGCTGTCTTTAAATTTGTTCTCATTGTTCCAAGAGTATTAATTCTTTCTTTTGAGCATCCTTGATATCCTCCCTACTTTTCTGTTATTGTATTTATGACTATTTCTCTAATTTTAATCAATTCACATCTTAACCATTATATAGTATTTTTCTTGTTTTTTTCACCTGTAAGTATAAGCAGTACAGAAACTAAGTCTTACCACAACAGTTGTGGGCCAAGAAGACTGTTTATTAAAAGAAGAGAAAAACGAAGGGGAATGATACGATTTCTCTCCTCCCTTCCAACTCTGTCATTCCTTAGCACCTTTTTTTGTTTCTTAGGTTTATACTTTTACTGAATCTATGATGACTCTGTTCTCTACTCTTTTTCAAGCTGTCTAGAAAAAGCAGAAAGACCACGATATTGTAGGATGTATTTCTAAATTCTGGCTGGTCCAAATATCATCAAAACAACTGATTTATGAGATAAAAGTGAGTTTATTGCTTACCTAGGCAGGGAGAAAACTACCTTGAGTAAGTCTTCATAGTGGCTCAGAAGGAAAAGAGGAAACAAGGATATTTAATAAAAGTTTGAAATCTGCTATGGTGGGTCTTCCAATGTAAGGACTTGTCCTGGAGTGAGTAAGATCATGAAATAATAGTTTAGAATTAGTAAATTCAGCCAGGCAACAATTCTGAGGCTAGGAGTTCTAAGAGTTAGTATGAACTGTCCTTTGATGCTTTCTATTAAATAATTTATGGGTCTTTTAGAAGTTTTTTAGAAGAACATTAGGTAGTTTGCAGCTTATCTTCTGAGGAAAGAGTTTCCTAGAATAGTAAAGCTGTTTTAACCCATTTTCTTAACGTGTCTCTATTTCTTCATAAATATAATTTTAAAACAATTATATAAGGTTTATAAATTCATAAATTTTAAAACAATAATATAAAGTTTGTTTAAGTTGTTATTTACAAATAAAAACTGCAGAAATAAAATTTTATGAGAAAAAAAAAATGAGATCCAACATCTTTCATTTCCCAGAAGAAGGTGCTTCTTTTTTCCAACCAACTTCAGGAAATAGGTGTTTTTAACAGTTTTACTTTATAAAAGAACCACATACTTAAATCAAAATCACAAACTCAGCTACCTAGATGGGCCGGGACTAATGGGAGTTGGGAAGGACTGTGGGAACCAGGAAACTAAAGAACATTTTCTAGGGTTTTTGTTTGTTTGTTTTGTTTTGAGGTAAGGCTTTTTTTCTTTTAGAACATTTTCTAGTTTAAATCATTTACATCCAAACGTTTAAAACCTCATCTTGATCAAGCAGAATCTATTTTTAGGTCAACTTCAACCTGCAGGCCACCGTTTGGCAAGCTTGTTCAGCTGAAAGGATTGTGAGGATCTTACTGCTGTTTGATGTTGATTATAAATTCATGAAAAGTGCTTAAATTGGTTTCCCAGTGTCCATCCAGCTGTGAGGACCAGGTCTATGCAGCCCTAAAGTGTAGGCAGAGCCTGGGACTCGCCCTGACCAAAACTAATGGAAACGTCAAGTTTACAAAGCTCTGTAGTGACATGGAGAAACATAATGCCAGTCCTGGCAGCTCAGGAAAAGAGTGAGTGGATAAAAAGCTATAATAACACTCGGGAAAAAAAATCAGAGTTCTTTTGATTATGGAAGACATTCCTTTTTTAGCTAAGGCAAACAAAATTTCACGAGAACTTTTATTTTCATATATTTTAGTTTGTTTTTCAACATCGAAATGTATTTTAAACCATTTTAAAGCCTGTGTTTGTTTTCACGAAATCATCATCTTTCACTGTAGGTTTAAAGGAGGAAAAGTAATTGGGGGAAAAATGTTGGCAAGCTTCATCAATAGACTGATGAAGTCGGCTATTATTCTCTGGTGTGACACTCCTGGCATGACTGCTTAAAGGATCATTTGGTTCTTGGTGTCAATGAGTCCTCAGTGCATACAGCTTGGGGAATTATGTATGACATGTTGATTATATTGTGCAGCAGGAAAGGCTGCAGTGATCTGCTTTGTCCTAGCTCAGTCTCATTGCTATCAGCAAGAAAATAGCCAAGAGCCTTCAAAGGACAGGCTGCCAGCCAAAAGATCAAATCAGAATGAAACTGTGGTATAAAAATATGGTAAACCCAGTTAAACAGGGATAGTTAGTGGACACAGTTTGTTAGTCATGTGAATGCCCCTTCTCTCTGGTCACTCTGATTATGGCGTGGGCTGATATAGAAAATCATACAGTCTATAGTTCTGTTAAGAGCCTCAATCACTGGGCTCCATATGGTTTAAAGTGTGTAATATTCCATGTAAGACAACTCATTTCAAGACAGCTGGAAAATCAATCCTGCAGGTCCATCTGCCAACCGAGCAGTCTGCATCTCTCAGATGCCACTGCCTTACTATTTGCCACTGACTTTCTTGCAATGTGGAGAAAGCAAATGTGCCTGTCTTCAAGCAAAAACAGTGATGGTCATTTTATTAATTCATCACTACCTACTTCCAACAGAAAAGCTAACTCTGTTTCTGAAATCTACCCATTCAACACCCATTCAACAAAGGTTTTCAATATGCCAGTGCAGAAAGCAATGGAAAGGTGAGTAAGAGGGTTAGTAGCTGGCATTCTAAGCTGAAGAAAGTCTATTCAAGGGCGTCACCTATGGTGCAAAGGAGTAGGGCACTGGCCCCCATATGCTGGGGGTGGCAGGTTCAAACCTAGCCCCACCCAAAAACTGCAAAAAAAAGAAAGTCTATTAAAGATGCATGCATTCTCCAATCTGACTGCTTACAGAAAGCTGCATGATGTCTCCTGAATAATGTATTAAGTATTACTAGAAAGTACCGCTAATTCAAGTGTCCAGTTCCCAACTCATTTGCCCTTGGAGGTCACTTTATCCTCCCCATTGTCTTCTCACGGTGCTGGCTGCTGTATCCATACTATGAAGTCGCCTCAGTATTCCCAGTGTATTTGAGTTTACTCTATCAAATGCATTCTTCACTCAAGTGCTTTTTGGTAAAATAACGTGTCCACAAGTCTCAGGTAACTTAGAGCCAGGTAGAAGCTTTTTACCACTGGAAAGAAATGCTAATGAATGAGAGGTCAACCAGGAAAACATGGTATTCTTCCACTTATTAATAGAACAGAAAAAACATGCATTATTAACAGAAAATAAAAGAAGGTAACTTTCTGTTATTTTTATTTAGTTACACATTTAGATTCTGTTAGTTATTTCTTTTGGACAATAGATCTGAATCTCATCTAAATTAGTTCTAAATTAGAATTTCATAAAGTAAATTTTGAAAGATGTTAGAGAGCAGCTGACTAACCCATCATTTCATAGATTACACATTAATGGAAGAAGCAGATGCTGACTGTAAGGAAGGAACAACTGGTCTTAACATACAACCTCCTGGTTGGCCATTTTACCCCACCAGCCCTCCCCAAACTCCACTGTCCTATAGGCCGACAATTTTTACCGTCTCAGTGTGGAGCTTGGTGTCTGGGCACATATTGTCTTTTCTGAAAGTGCCATGAGCTGAACCTAATTGAACCATGAGGAAAAGAGGAGCCAGAGAGAAGATTGCTAAATTCTGACAGCAACAAGATCTTGAGGTTATAATTTCAATCAGATTCTCCATTTAACATACAACTTAAACTAACACAACATCAAATTCCTTTTAAAATAGAAAATGCATAGGAAAAAAAATCATCAATTTGGATGTCTCAAAGTATAATTTGGGCATCACCTCTATGAAACTCACCTCAGTACCTCCATTCCATGCTTATTGAAATAGAGTATCTAGGATTGGGGCTCAGGAATTTACACATTTAGCATATTTTCATGTGTAATTCATGTTGAGTCATATTCACACTGAAGTTTGAAAACCATTTTATTCAGCCATTAGGGCTCTAGAAAGGGTCCTGAAATAATTTCCAATGAGAAGCTTCTCTGATCTTGCCTAAATAACCACATATGTGGTCAGGGAATAGTAGTAGTGAGTACCTGTATTGCTGATGAGATTTTAACTAACTGAGAGTCAGGAATCTGGATGGAAAGGGGGACAAAGAAATAGTGGCCATGATTTGTACTTCCAGGGTCATCTTCCTGCCTGGGTCTAATGCTTAAGGTGAGCCACAGGAGTTGAGCATGTTGGCAAGCGCCATCCTTAAGAGTTGCCACTTTTCTGATATTTCACACGGAGATGCAATCAATTAGGACTCTCAGAGGAAACCATTTTCCTCTGTCGCAATTAACAACTAACTCATTTCTTATTGTTAGGCAGACTTTGTATTGCAGATTTGAAATTACCCTTTCATTTCTCTCTCTGTCAAAGGAGTGATCTAAAGTTACAACCTGTGGGTCACTATAAAGGATAAAATTACATATCAGGTATGGTTTTTGCAAATATTTTCTCTTATACCATGGCAGTTGCTTCATCATTGCCCCAGTAATGTTTTTGGAGAAATAAAATTTTTATGTTGATGAAGTAAGTCCTACTTATTGATATTTCTTTTTTGGATCACCCTTTCAGGTCTTATCTAAGAAATCATTGACTAACCAAAGGTCTCAAAGATTTCTTCTTATGTTTTCCTCTAGAATAGAGGTTCTCAACCTGTGGGTCGTGACGCACAGGAACCATATTAAAGGGATGTGGCATTAGGAAGGTTGAGACCCACTGCTCTAGAAGTTTTAAAGTTTTAGCTTTTATGTTTATGTCTATGATACTTGTTTTTATTAAATGAGGTATGCATCAAGGGACAGATGATTTCTTCTTTGGAGTGCTGTCTCAACAAACACCCACATCCTTAGGCAAGATTCAAGGTATTGTTATATGTGAAAGACGTTAACAAAAATACAAAATCTTGTATGTAGCAGCAGAATTTGAATCTAAACCCTAAGTGTGGAATTTATAAAGATAGGAACACAGGCTGACAGCTGGTTAAAGTCTTTCAAGTCATAATTTCTTATCTCCTTTTATTTCTATTAAAAGGAAGATTGTGTACATTGCTTTCATACTGACCCCAAAGGAATTATTCAGAGAAGGCTAAGAACCAGGTTTGGAGAGAATGGTGCATAGAACTGTGCCCTGATACTCGTTATTAATACGTCTGCCCCAGCCTCTACAATTCTGAAACAACACTGTTCTTGTCTCCCGCCTTTAATCTCTTTAGTCTACGAATCTGCACACTGAGAAATCATAGTAAAAAGCGGTGCTCAGTCCAGGGTTTTAGTATATGGGCCTGTAGCCCTCCGAGGTGAACAAAGGGAGGGTGCAATATACTTTCTACCACAATTACTGAACCATGAGCCTAGAAATCTATATATTATATCTGAATTTATTTTAAAATACTTGACTTTCTGTAAGTATTCAGATGCAGTTTTTACACATAAATATTTAGCCAAATAGCATTTTCATTAACAAGATTGACTGCTAATGGGAAAATGTTCATACCATGCCATTAAAAAAAATTAGGTCACAAAACAATATGTGGAGTTATGAGGTTGCTTTGTAAAAAAAAAAAAAAGAAAGAAAAACTATGCATATTAAAGAACTGGAGATGTATATACAGAAATGATTTTTAAAATTGTCCCCAGCTGGTATGAGTATGATTTTTAAACTTCTTAATATTTTTTGTGTTTTGAGATGATTTCACTCACATGAAGTTTAAGAAATGATACAGAGACATCTTGTGTATGCTACTCAACTCTCCCCAGTGGCAAGGTCTTGCCAACTAGAGTGCAAAATCCCAAGGATATTAACTTTTATATGACAATGATACAAAACATTTGCATTGGTATGAGAATCCTTTCTATTGCCCTTTTTAGAGCCACACCCATATCTTCCAACATGCATGATTCCTGGCAACCACTCATTTATTACCCTTTTTCATAATTCTGCCATTTCAAGAAAGTCATGCAAATGGAATTATGCAGAATGTAACCTTTTGGGGTTGGCTTTTCTTCTCCTCAATTTGTTGTGTGTACCAATACTTGAAGAATGTGAGTGATTTTTAAAAATTCACTCTTTTGTGTATTTTCTGTCTTTTTAAAAAACCATTTTATAATGAGCATTTTATTTTATAACTGCAAAGTAACTAAATAGTCCTAAGCACATATTGGAAAAACTGCTAAGCAGAAAATTTTCTTTAATAAAATTGATAATACCCACATCAGCAAATTAGTGGGTTAGTGACTATGATATGAAATATTGAACTATAAAACGATGTCCATGAAAACATTGCATTCTACAATGGAAAGATTCGGCTTTATCATGTGTTTGACTTGTTTAGCTCATGTGAGGTCCATCTCAGAATTCCGTTTGAGGAGAACCTTTCCTGCGTCTTTATTTAATGCTCTTCTGTGTCTTCACATGTTTGAGTCTATAAAATAATTTTGTTCACAGATACCAAAGATGAACTCCTGAAGTTGAACAAAAGCATTCACTTGCCTCACCAAACATACATACTCATAAAACAAATCCTGCTTCCTCTCGGTGGCCCTGCACCACGGCGTCACGCTGGCTCGATCATAATCTAACACTTCATGCCTCAGACAACAACTTGATTTGTCAAGAGACCATCCCTGTGAGAGCTACCAATAGTATTGATGCCCACTGAAGAGGATATAATTAAGCTCGTGGTGAGCTAATTTCATTTTCTTTTTAAACAACTCAGGGAGCATAAGTGTAGAATTGGAAATAGACAGAAGGAGCTAAGAAACCTTGCTCTGCCGAAATCCAGAGCAAGGATTTCACCTTTCTTTTATCTGATAAAGGATGTGCAGAGACATTCAAAACAATCTTCCCTCGAATACTCCACATGTACCTATTTCTACCCAGTAAGCACCATCAGTTTTTCTCCAGGTGTAACATTTTCTTCCAAATTAACTGCAGCAAAGCCCAGTGTTTCATGTTTGTTATCTGCTTCTATTATGGCTTGAGGACAGAGAAATTGATTCAGATTCACTCTACCACTTGCTGTGAGCTGTGTGGAGTAAAGGTATTTGTCGATTTGGATAATTTCTTAGAAGCTTGTTATTTGCTAGGGAATATATCCATTACCCAACAACCGAAAGCATAAGGAGCTGATTCAGCTC
This sequence comes from Otolemur garnettii, assembly GCF_000181295.1. Classification (NCBI taxonomy): domain Eukaryota; kingdom Metazoa; phylum Chordata; class Mammalia; order Primates; family Galagidae; genus Otolemur; species Otolemur garnettii. The sequence goes on from NW_003852445.1 coordinate 12,959,073, forward strand.
CTTACAGTTGTGATTTTTAAGTTGAAATAAGAATTTTATGTTGAGACAAGCAAGTAGCAGCTTAATAATAATCTTAATCATTCTTACATTGGGATAAATTCTTATGTTCCATTGAGATAAGTGTTCTACTAAGTCAAGGGAATAATCCCTGCACCCAAAGTCTCTCCACCCTTTACTTTTCCCCATTTGCAGAAGGAAACATAATTCCTTCCTAATTCATGGAAATTAGTTTATTATGCACATGTTACATGTTTTAATCAAAAACATAATATTAGTTGGGGGATTAAGAGAATAGCATAGATCACTTTAAGGGATTTCTGCCCCAAATTTATATCCAACTAGCTACGTCTGTTGGCTTAATGGTTGGTACCTCTTTAGATCCCGGGGCCCATCCCTGGAGGTGGTGCACACAGGCTGCATATCTTGTCAGAGCCTGTGCTGAGAGCAAGATGAAGAATTGCCTCCACAGAATGCTGAGGCTGTGTGGTGGTGGCCACAGGTATGTTGTTCATTAGGTTAGAGCAGGAGGAAGATTAATGAAAGAGTATGCTTTAAATTTGCCGTCTCGTGGTAGAGCCATCCAGGCTACTGTTTTACCCTTGAAGTGGATCTGGAGTCTGCAGTCTCCAGAAACATCATAGCAGAGTCATGGCTGGTAACCAGAGCCAGTAGAATCTGGGTTCCTTTATGCAAAAACACAAACAGACCAAATTAATGTACCTCACTTTCCCTTTCTGATTATTTTTCTTTTCCCTCTGCTCTGTATCCCCCAAGCCCCTAAATTCTCAAAGCATTCAAGCTATAGGGATTTCTCATTCAAGGGAAATAGTTCATAAATCACTAATATTGATGTGCAAGTGTTTAATATGTTTGTTTCAGGACCATTAGCATTTCCAAAAGAAACAAATGGAGAAAAATACAAAGAACAAAATGAACTGACTTTTGGTGCTAGATGGGAGAGAACTTCAGAGGCTCAGGATCATCTCAGAACATCCTGTCTGAGATTACACGTGCATCTCACTCTTCCCCAGATGTGTGAAGTCAGTAACAGTGGTTTGAACAGACAATGGTTTGTTCCCCTCACATAATAGGGAGTTAAGAGGCAGTCCTGTACCTTGTTTAAGCATCTCAAACACACAGAGAGACCTTTTATTGTCATCCTTCTTTTTTTTAACATTACCTTTTTTTTTGTTTTGTCACAGCCCAACTCCCCAATAAATTGCCCCTAGCATTTTTCAACATAGTTATATGTGTGTTTATCTTTCCCTACATCAGTGAGAAACAGGTCCACGATGCTAAACTTTTCATCAAGAAGGGAACAAGGTGAATGGGAAGGGGAAGCCATGGCTAATCATGATTAACAGACTGAATGTGGAATTATGAACAGACTGAACCTGGGTCAGTATTTACTATGAGGAATGGGCTAGTGAAGTCTACACCCCCCACCTCCCGTAGGCCTATCCTACACAGGGCCCTGTTATTATTCTAGCTCAGTTGTTCTCTTGAACCAGTTTTATCCGTCCAAGTAAAGAATCATATATGTACTGCCTTATCTCCTATACTTCCCTTGCAAAAACCCAAGTTTTATAAAGTAATACACCAAGAACTATTTCCAAGCGTGAAACCCTGACTTTCAAAATTAAAAGACATACACTGTTCAGGAAATGTATCTAGATTGACTTCTTTGTACAGCACCTGCTTTTTATCTAGACAATTGCTCCTCTTGGCTTTAGACTGGGACCATCTCAGTTTCTGCCTTTTTCAAGCTTGCCATACTCAGAATGTGTTTCCTGTGTTTGTGATCTGGGTATCAGACACAACCCCCTCCCCCCACACACAAATTTCTTTCCATTACTCCCTCTACTAGGTTTCCATGGATTTTCAACCTTTAGGTAATTTTCATTCTTTTAAAAGCATTACCTTTTTAGTGTTTCCATGATAGCTCGCCCTAGCTTTGCCACATTTCTTGATGCTTTCTAACTTTTCATACCCTTAAATGCTGGTTTTATCAGGGATAATTTTTCCAATACATATTTGCATATACTTTTATTGTCTTATTAAATTTTTTGTTCCACTTAACCACTAATGCCATGTTGGTCCATTTCTTCCAAATTTGTACCTATAGCCAACTCTATTCTCTTGACATTGGAGATATTAATTGGAATTGTCTTCTGTACATCTCAACCAAAATAGCTCATCAGCCCTTGTTTTCATACTTTCAAAACATAATTGATGGCAAATAATCATATAGAATCATGTTCACCATCCATAGCTAGTTAAGTCAATGCACATTAGAGCCATAATGAAATATTACCACATACTTATCAGTATGACTAATGGAAAAATATAAATACTGGTGAGGATTAGAGTAGTAATTAGATCAGTCACATAATACTAATGGGAAAAGTAAAATAGTACAGTGACCCTGGAGAATAGTTTGGCACTTTCTTAAAACTTGAAACTATCATGCAACCCTAATTACACTCAGGGGCATTTACCCCTTAAAAGTAAAAAAAAGAATATGTTCTAATAAAAAAATCTATATATGGATGTTTAAAGTAGCTTCACTCAGACGAAAACTGAAAACAAGCCTAATGACATTTAACAGGTGAGTGGTTAAAGTAACTATGATATCCAGATACCTGAGTGCTATAGTCTAAATACTTGTGTCTCTTCAAAATTCATATTAAGAGGCAAAACTTTTCAGAAGTGTTTAGGTCATAAGGGTCACATCCTCATAAAGGAGATTAATGTCTATATTAAAAATAAAGGCCCAAGGGAGCTGGTCACCACTTACTCCATTGAAGACCCAGCAAAAAGAAGAAGTGGACCCACAACAGATACAAAATCTGCTGCTCCTTGACCTTGGACTTCCCAACCTCCAGGACTGTGTGAGACAATTTTCTGCTCTCTATAAGCACCCCAGTTTGTGTCATTTTGTTATAGCAGCCCAAATAGACACATGGAATAATATTTACCAAAATAAAACAATGAACTATTGATATACATGACAACTTGAGCAAATCTCTAGGAAATTACTCATGCTAACTGGAAAATGACAATTCTAATGATTATATATTTTATGACTCCATTTATATAATAACATTCTCATAATGATAAAATTTAGGAAATAAAGAACGTATTGGTAGTTCACAAAGGTTAGGATTACAGTGAGGTGGAGAGAGGGAGGTAGATGTGTCTTAATAAAATGGGCAGCTGAGGAGGCATCACTGTGATGGTGAAAGCATTCTGCATTTTAACTGTATCAATCTTGGTTTTGATATTGCACACACCAAAGTTTTGCAAGATATAACCACCAGGGAAATCTAAGTAAAGGATATGTGAGATCTGTCCAAATTTATTTACAACTGAATGTGAATCTATAATTATATCAAAATAAAAAGGTTAATTAAAAATTTTTAATCATATTTGTTTAATAGAGTACAGAGTAATTTGGAAGAGCCAAGTAAAAAGAAACAAATTTAGTTCCTAGAATTAGATAAAAATAATTACATAGCATAGTATAATTGTGCTCTTTCTTCTATATTGCCATTAAATCTTTTATAAACTATATTTTAAAAGACTTAATTTTCTCTACTTTGATACGACTAAATTTGTATTACTTTCTCTTGTTTTATATTAGAAATTTTATATAAACTCAATTCTATTTGGGATTTCTGAGAAACCATCTCTTGAGCTGTAAAGCAAGAAAAAACTTATAAGAAAATATTTTTAAAAGGCATTTCAAATATTTTCAATATGTTTGATGTTATGCAGATAATATTTGATTAATATTTTTGCCAATGTCATGCATTTCAGAATAAATGTAATTCTTTAAAATATTGTTCATTAAATGATACAATAGAACACTATATTTTGTATATAATATGTTCTCATGGGTAATGTGCTCCCACATTTTTGGCCCAAACTTTTAGTAAGAAAAATCTTTTGTTTTAATTCTTTAACTCAAAATTTTATTTGTTTATATTAAGATACTTATTTTTTATATTTTAAAGGAATTTTGTAAAAATATCAGCTAGATTGCTAGCTCTTCTCTAAAGTTTATGAAGAAAAATATGTTGCTTTTTATTAGCCAAAAATAGTTTTATTGAAAGTTCATCATAAGTTCAACAAAGCCAATTGCCATATTTCAGGGTGTTATTTTGCATACAAATAATTTCTAGAGTTACACTTTTAATGCACAAGCATAAATAAAAGAATTAAAAACATCTATAGAGATACAGAATTAATACTACCCATGTATAATGCACATTTTAATTTTCTCTTCAAAAATCTGGGCAAAAATCTATGCCTAGAAAAATACCATATTCATGACCAAAAAGGAAAGAAGGCTGTTGATAGAATATTAGAGGGAAAAAATTAAGGAACAAGAAACCAATGAGTGTGGGAAGGCAGAATAACTAAGAAAGTTTGTGTATAAGTGCAAGGCAGAGACTGTTCTTCATTCAACATAACTTTTTAAAGTTTATTCTCCATTTCACTAGCTCTCTCTTCAGCTATATTTACACTGCTCTTAAAATTAACCATTGAGTTTACTTGTAAAGTATCTTAAGTAAATATGTTACTGAAATATATATACAGAAAAGTATAAAAATTATAAGTAAACAGCTCAATGAACTTTCCCCAGGTGAGCCAAGCCATGTAACTGCCACGTGAATCAGGAAATAGAACATCACCACAGCCCCAGAATCATATGCCCTACCTCAGTCACCAACTATACCTTCTGTCAAGTAACCAACATTCCGACCTCTATAACCATTGATTCATTTTTCCTATTTTTATACTTTGCATAAGAAGAAATCAAATGTATAGATAAAAGTAAATCTAATTATCTGTCTCACTATCTATCTTTCTCCTTAAGTGTTTCCTATATTGGCTTCCTAAGTTAGAACCTCTAAATTCCTCTTCTTTTTCTCTTTCCTCATTCCCTTATTTCATCAAGTCTCTAGCTCTGGTATCAGTTGTATAAACATTTTTCAAATTTCTCTTTGACTCTTAGTTCCTACTGGCACTGAGTTAGAAAGCATTAATATTTTTTAATCAATAGTGACCACTCCAACTATCTCCCTGAGTACTATCTCTTCTACCTTAAACTTTCTCCCTACTTCTTTATTTATTTATGTATTTATTACAAAAGAATCTCCCTCTGTCACTTCGTGTACAGTGCCAAGGTGTCATGGCTCATAGCAACCTCAAATCCTGGGCTCAAACAATCCCCCTGCCTCAGCCTCTGGAGTAACTGAGATTCTAGGTGCCCACCACAACACCCAGATAATTTTTCTGTTTTTTTTTTTTTTTTTTTTTTGTAACAGAGACCAGGTCCTGCTCTTGCTCAGGCTGATCTCCAACTCCTGAGCTTAGCAATCTGCCCACCTTGGCCGCCCAGAGTACTGGGATTATAAGCATGAGCCATCGTGCCTGGCCCCTACTACTACTTTTATCATTCCGAAATATGACCTGTTCAGTCACTCCCTTGAAAGCAAGATATGACTTGCTGCATTTTCAGGGAAAAAAAATCCAATCATTTTAGTTTAAACACAAATCCCTTGAAGACCTGGTTATAGCAAGTTTCCCCATGTTCACTGTGCTTATAAATCCTAGCATACACTATACTCCAGCTATATGAAGTCTCCAAAACAAATACTCTTTCACACACATCTAAGTCTTCAAGTGTGCTCTGATTTCTTCCCAGTGTGCTTTTCTACCTCTTTGTCTAGCAAAGAACCTATTTAACCTTTAAAACACAATTAAAATATTTTCACTATACCACCGTCACTCCCAGAGACAGTTAGGAGCCACATGTGACATTTGTTCCAGTATAATCCTTAGATACTTCTATGTAGCATTTACAGCATAGCATAACAATTATTTCTTGGCCTCTCTGCTCAATAGATTGAGTCTTTCCTATGCTTGTCTATATTCTCCATGTCTAGAATAGAATACATATATAACAAATGCTTTATGTGAATGAATGAATAGTAATAACATTAAGAATAAAATAACTGAAAAATAACTAAAACTGATAATATTCTCTGGAAGTGTCAAGGAAGGAAGTGATATGTCTTCACACAAATAAGGGCATTAAACTCATTCTTAAACAATAATTAGAATTTAGGCAGGCTGAAAATTCGGCAGAAACTGATCTTTTCATTTCTTACTAAGAGGAACACTTTTGGGGGGAAGAATGCCAAACATCACTTAGAAAGATCTCTTCTTCAGAGTATTTCAGACAATAAAACCACTTCTTGGTATCTGGGACCCTCACACAGCAACTCAACCACCCAACTCAGGCCCTGGTTCTCAGATATATTTTGCCACACGGGGAATCAGAAAGCAAGCATTGACCCGGGTGTTGAGCAGTTCACGTCTCTGCTGCTTGCCGTATTTGCAGTTTGTTCAGTTCCCATTGCATCCTCTGTGTAACAGGGATAACATGCCCTTTTCCAAGTAGGTTAATGTGAAAATCAAATGAAATAATGTTTCTAAAATCCCTGGCACCACACTTGGCAAGCAATGGGCCTGGAAATTTTAGTTCTCTGTTATGTTCCCCCATACATGCTCATAACGCTTTCCTTTTTATGTACTGACTCTATACTGCAGGAGGCTGGGGAGGTGGTGGGGGGGTGAAATACTGTGTGTATTAACTGTGTAACACACTATGTGGTGGAGAACATAACATCATCCAGGGCTGAGCATAAATAGTAAATCCAGCCATGTGTGTTGTGTTCCCCTGACCTCTGAGACTCTCTGGAGGCCCAGCGTGGCCTGGATTGCTGACACAGGCACAATGAAAACTCTGCTGTTCAGTCAAAACAGCGAGCTCGCGTCATCTGATTTTGCACAGACTCAGAACACCACACTTATTCCCTCTGATTTGTGTTTAGACGAGATAAAGAGGAACAAATGTTTGAAAACAAAACCCACATGCCATGTCAGCTAGTTTGAAGCTCCAGTCAAGGTTGCACATAAATAAACTTCTTTTGCCTGGATGGTCTCCAGTTCTGTCACACAGCGACACCGTGTAAGCACCTGGTGTAGACACATCTATATCCGACACCATGAGAATGCAGAGACCCACAAAAGCAAAGAAATGGCCACAGTTCAGCTGATCAATGCAGCTCTTGCTGCTAGAGAATAAAAATAAATTAGCCGAGACACTAAATATTTATATCTGTATGATACACATACATTTAATTGACAAATAACTTCTCAAGTGTCTACTGTGTGCTAGCATAGTGTCGCATACTAGAGATTTTGCAGGAGACCACAAAACTTTGTCTAAACACCACAAAGTTTAGGGTAGACTAGAATCATCAATACCAATGTGAGGAATGTCCTTATTCACATAACTAGTGAGATGTGCAGAGAGCCCAAAGTGTACAGAAGTTAATTAGCAAGATATATATTGAGCACTGAGCAGTTAGGTGCAATAAAATTGTATCAGAATATATAGACAATATCAAAATATTTATTGACATAGATTTGCTACACATATAAATATAGGTTTTGAGGAGATCTCCAGGGGGTAACTTGGAACACAAATGATTGGGGATAAGGACACCAGGAGCAGATGGAGGGGTCAGAGCCAGCATGATATATCAAACAAGTAAGACAGAGATGATCTATCTTGGTAGTTTTCTGCTGGGCATAGCAAACTCCCACAAACCCAGTGTGAGTTATCTGACTCCACTGCTCTGGATATCCCAAGGCTGCAATCAGAGTGTCAGGTGGCTGCAGCTTCCCTAAAAGGCTCAGGTGTAGCTGCTATAGGACTCAAGTACACTGCGCCTTCACAGCTAACACGAGAGCGTCTTTCTGGCACTTCACCTTTTAAGGTGCTCAGCTCACCCAGGATAATCGCCCGTGGACTAACTCTAAGTCAACTGATTCATAATCTAATAACAGGAGTGGCACTCCGTCTTACTTCTAGGCTTGTTCCTACTCAAATGGAGGTGCTTAAAGAACACCCACACCAGTGGGCAGGGATCTCGGAGGCCATGATGGAATTCTGCTCGAGAACAGACAGAAAACTGTCAACTGATATTTCTCCAAGGATGGAGGCCTTCAGAGGTACTGACCTCTACCCTACCTGTGCCTCTTCATCCTGCGTGGAGGAGACCAGCAGTGTTGAGGAGTTAGACTGCAGAATCAGGCCACCCGAGTTCAGATCCAGGCTCTACTTCTTATACCTGCATGATTCCAGGTAAGTTGCTTAACATCTCTAATGACAGGAATAATGAGCTTCCCCTGAAAGATTTTTATTTTATTCCCCAAAGATAACATTCAGCTAATTGTGATTTTAAAACATATTTCATGTGTGACCATTTGGTAGATTTAATTACAGAGGAAATTTCTTAAGATTCTGATTGTGGTCCTTTCTCCTTGGTAATTAAGCAAAGGAGATCAAGCACTAGCTTGCACATTAATAGCAAATATTGTGATTAGAATGAAAAAGTAATGACCTTATATTACTCTGGATCTAAGGACCACAAGGTATTTCAATGTTATTAGGTGCTAATAGACTCTGATTTATTGAATTAAGTAAACCAATCGAGCCAATAAGTACTAGAACCCTGCTTTTTTATTTAATTTTACATTATTTTATTTTATTATTTTGTTTTGTGACAGAGTCTCACTTTGTCACCCAGGGTGGAGTGCCATGGGGTCATCATAACTCATAGCAATCTCAAACTCTTGGGCTCAAGTGATCCTCTTACCTCAGCTTCCCAAGTAGCTGGGACTACAGACACCTGCCACAACACCCAGCTAGTTTTTCTATTTTTAGTAGAGATGGGGGTCTCACTCTTGCTCAGGCTGGTCTTAAACTCCTGAGCTGAAGCAATCCATCAGCCTTAGTCTCCCAGAGTGCTGAGATTACAGTCACAAGCCGTCATGACCAGCCCAAAACCCTGTCTCTGATGACAGGTCTGTCACTAAGTTAATGAAAAGGCTCTTTTCTTGTTACACAAAACCTTGACGTCATGAGGCAATGAGGAGTATTTTCCCTGCTTCTGACATCAGCGAATAGGGGTAGCTGAGCCCTCGAACAGGCTGATGCTACCTGAGTGGACATCTTGCTAATTTGGAAGATGCATTTAAATTCCTGCTTAGTTCTTTGTCTCATCCAGTTAATAACATTGATATTAGCCCCCAGGAGACAGAATCTTCACATCCATTGAGAACCATATGATTTCAAAGAGGGTAACCTGGACTGTGAATGTGTCCTGCCTTAGAGACAAGAGTGGTGTACTGGGCAGTCCTACGACTGGTGCTGCATGTATAAGAGTCTAACTTCAAATGCTCGGTGGGATTGGTCTATGTGGGAATGTCATGGCTAGGCTGTTACATTCTAATGTCAGACCCTGTGCAAACTGCAATATAGCAGCAGTTTCTGTAAGTGTTAAAGCGAGTAGGTATTGAGCATTGGCTCTCAACCTTTGTTTCTCAACCTTTGTTTCTCAGCCCCAGAGACTGGTGTTGTGGAGCTGATGTTAGGTGGTTTTGAAACCGTACTTTGAGAAATGCTGTTCTGAAGGATACATGTCGCTGGGCAAATTGAGTGGCTGTAATTATCTAGGCAAAGGCCACCCAAGCCTGGACTACAATGATGGTGGGGCTTGGAAGGGGCAAGGCAGGTGCATTTTTGTTATTTGTTAGTTCAGGCTCTCCTTTTGAGGCAAAAACGTTCTTTGTGTCACTAAGAACAAATATTGAGCAGAAAAATCTCTCAATCTCTTCCAGCTCTAAGAGCCTGCATTTTATCATTTAGACATCAATTCGGAGAGTTCTATAATACAAGGTAACAGCATAATGCAGCCAAATGGCACAATAACAACTGCCTTCACATAGATTTGTAGGATTACTTATATCTATGATCAGCTGACAAAAAAAAGTCATTAAACTCACCTGCAGACCCTCAGCTTACATATGGCAAAAAATTACCAATGCTTAAGGAGTAGCTATAATGACCAAAATAAGAAATTTGTTTATTTTGAGAGGGAAGTATTTTTATTCATCAACTAGGATAGAATTAAAAAGCTTCTAAGCTATCTTACTATTATTTTCTTTAGCAGGAAAATTTTCACCTTGAGAAGGCTGGAAAGTTTAGATTGGAGAAAAAAAAAAGCAGGATCTAATTAACTCAGGTTCTTTCCTGTGGTGAGGAGCTGGTGAAAACTCCAGGGTACACACTCCTCGCTCCTTAAGGCTCAATTGGATGTTTCTGTCCACAGGAGGGCTCTTTTCTCCTAGCAGGTACAGCTGCTCTGTTTCTCAGAGACCCAAATGTTACAGCATCTGACCCAGGCTGGGTCAGGAGGTTCAGGAACTTTCTGTCAGCCTGTCAGGGAGCAGTCCCTTCTGACGCTGCTGGCATCTCAGTGGTTAGCAGTGCCACGTGAACAGAGGGACATGAGTCAGGTGAATCCGGAGACCCCGGTTCTTGACTCAAAGTTAACACCATTGAACTGTGACCTAGTTGGGTAGCCTTCCTAAACCTCACTTTCTCCAACTGCAGATTAAATTAGTTAGATTAGAAGAGAGTTAAAGACCCTTCCACCTCTGCCCTATCGTTACTCTTCCATTTCAAGCTAAAGTTTAAATGTTGGCAATCAGAGTATACAAATAGGAGGATGAAATCTCAAAATTCCCGGATGACCTTGTCTGTGCCTGCCCAGGCAGCTCATTTCTAGACATTCTCCTTGTTTAATACACTCTCCATATTCCCAGTCCCACCTCCCCGCCCCACCCCCAACAGTCTTTTCATTCGCTGTTTCCTCCTCCCCTCGGCATTCCTTGGCATTCCCCCTTCCTGTCTCAGCATAAATACACTTTCTCAGGGACGCCTTTTTTTCCTTTCCCCAATTTAAATTAGGTGACCAGTAAATATTCCTTTCTATAACATTTTGTTCTTTCTCTTTACACCATCATGGAAGTTTGTTATTTATATCTAGCTGTGTTTTCTTTGTTAAATGTGTTTTTTCTTCCAGAAGACTGTAAGCTCCCTCAAAATCTGAGGGGGGCCCACTAAATTCAGCCCTGAGGATAGTGCACTTTGGAACAGAGTGAAACATCTTTAACATCTGAGAAATGAATGAATCATTCAGTTACTACAATTCTTTCTCCCACTCCAAGATAGGAAACAAAGTGTCCCTGCCCCCATTGATGAATAAGATACATACCTATTTGTCTCTTATATCTGACCTTATATGTGCTCTAGGGCCTCCCCTCCTCCTCATCACCTTTCCCCTCTGTCCATGCCTCTACCTCCCTGTAATTGATGCATAGCAGGTTTCCCTTTCTCTTTTAACTCCTGGGGATTAGCAAAGGCGATGTGCTTTTTTATTCTCTTTTTGTGTGTTCACTTCATGTTGTTTCAGAAGGAAATAGAAAATTTGCTGCTATAACAAATGATCACAAACTTGGTGGCTTAAACAGCACAAAGTTATCATCGTATAGTTCTGGAAGACAGAACTCCATAACGGATTTGGTTAACATTAAGTCCTATGTTCTTTCTGAGGCTTTTGGTTAGGTTCTCAAAGGAACTGTATTAAAGGGTTGTGGCATTAGGAAGGCTGAGAACCAGTGCTCTAGGCGGTAATCTTGCCCCCTCCAGCTTCTAGAGGCTGCCAGTGTTCCTTGACTTGTGGCTTTGTCCTCCATCTTCAAAGCCAGCTGAGACAGGATGAGAATTCACATCAAATCATTCTAACTTTCACTTCTATAGTTGCATCCCATGTAAGGTGACACTCACGGATTCTAGGAATTAGGACATGGACTTCTTTTTATTTAACATACCACATCTGTGCTTTCTCCCAATTTACCTTCCAGCACACAATAGTCACACCTGACTGAATCTTCCCAAGTCTTATTTCTCCTCTCTCTTTTGCTAGAATGTTAATCCGTCATGAAGGAGCCTATGCAATAGTCACTTTGTGGTAGTTGTGTCCCACAGCCAGGAGATGTGCCATAATATATCCTTACATTGTGCTTATTAGGTGGGTGCACACCAATACCTTCCTCCTCCCCTTGAATTGAGTTTCTTGTGTGGGTCTAAGTTCATCTACTGGCTTCATATTAGTACTGAGTACTTGCTTTCCCATTCTTGTGATACTAAGAATAATGTTCTTTAACTCCAGGTAAATACGAAAGATGTAAAGTTTCCATCTTTTTGTGGTTGAATAGTATTCCATGGTATACATATACCATGTTTCCCTGAAAATAAGACCTACCCAAAAAATAAGCCCTAGCAGGATTTCTATGCATCTGTTAAATATAAGCCCTACCCCAATAAAAAGACCTAGTGATGGGCATGGCTATGTAGCGTATCTGCAGCGTATCTGCATAGCCACACCATGCATTTCCGCATGGAGAGGAGGACATCCCCTGAAAATAAGCCCTAGTGTGTCTTCTTGAGAAAAAATAAATATAAGATAGTGTCTTATTTTCTGGGAAACATGGTACCACAGTTTCTTAATCCCTTCTTGGGTTGATGGCCACTTGGGTTTTTACCTAATCTTGGCGATTGTAAATTGAACTATGATAAACAGTGTAAATGTCCTTATGATCAAATGATTGTTTTTATTCTGGGAAAATGCCTAGTAATGGGATTGTGGGGATCAAATGGAGAGTCTATTTGGAGTTCTTTGAGGATTCTCCATGCTTCTTTCCAAAGCACTGTATTAGTTGCAATCTCACCAGTAAACGTGTTCTCTTCTCTCTACATCTGTGCCAGCATCTTCAGGAAGTAAAATTCTTAAAGAGAGAATGAACCTAGCCCACTCTACATTCAATGTCCACATTTAATGTGGCTTTTTGAGTACTCATTATAATGTTACATGGCAAAAGTGATATTCCACAGTATAGTCATGTTTACAGCATTTCTGAAATTCTATTATTCTCTGAGTATCAAGAATGTAGTGAACAAAAATTCACAGTTGACCTTATCATTTATCTTCCCTGCAACCTTGCTAGAAACATTTTAGCAGACACGAAACAGATCCAGAGACTTTCCATAGTCTACCTAATGTCTAACATCTATTAAAGGGTGGAACCAGGAATTGAAACAATTTGATACAACAATCAAGCTTTTCCCACTACTCCAAATAACCAAATGTATTCATGTGGTTTCCTTTTGTTAATTTTGTCATGTAAAACCACTGCAGCTTCCAGGTGGCAGAAGCTCTCCACTCAGCAGATTGGGTCCTAATTACGGCCCATTGTGTGTTGACACTCTTCCTCTGAAGACCCAGAAAAAGGCTTCTGAGAGATGCAAAACCTATCTATACATGGGGAAATGGGTATTTTTTTAATAGCAAAATGAATCTTGCATGTTAGCAAAATTTATTTTTCTTGCAAAATGAGGATGAAAAGCAGGCAGAATAGAGAAAATACATCGAGTTGCATCTGAGCATCAGTTTCGAGTTAGGAAGAAAAGCATTTCCTCTACCTCCAAAGTAAGACACCTCTGGAGTATAACATGTAGAGTGGTTAGCTGAGGAGGCAGGAGCACTCAATCAAGGTCAAAGAACTGCAGAATCTATGTAGAAATGAGATCTCCATAGTCTTAGAAATGACTGGTGAAGATTGGGCTTCATAGACTGACGGAGTACTTTACACTAACTAAGGCAAAGTCAGGTAATCCCACTCTTTCTGTGAAAGAGGGGGGTGAATTAACTTCAAATACAAAGTTTTCCAAAACTATCCATTCTAACTATTCCCTCAAGCAGTTATTAAAATATAATTTTTAAAAGGTTTAAAAGCTTAACCAACATGCAACTATAAAATGAACATGTGCCAGGTGGCACCTGTGGTTCAATGAGTAGGGCACCAGCCCCATATACCAAGGGTGGCAGTTTTGAACCCAGCCCCAGCCAAACTGCAACAAAAAATAGCCGGATGTTGTGGCAGGCACCTATATTCCCAGCTACTCACTACTCGGGAGGCTGAGGCAACAGAATCGCCCAAACCCAAGAGCTGGAGGTTGCTGTGAGCTGTGATACCATGGCACTCTACTGAGGGCAACAAAGTGAGACTCTGTCTCAAAAAAAAAAAACAAGAAACCAGTTCAAAATACATTTGAAAAGCTAGGGATCTATAGGCAATTCAACAAAGAATTATAAAGATAAGATTGCAGCATTGGATACAAAACCAGTTGTAATGCCAGTATTCTAATTTGGACAGATTGCAGAGAAACTCAGGTATGTAGGGCAGGTGCAAAATGCTTTATTCAGCTCACGGGCAGCTGGTGAGCTACCTAGGAGGGTCCCCTCTTATCATGTCCTCAGTCTCAGAGTTGAACTGGGGTGCATTTGAATACCTGGGACCTCTCAGTTCTGGGCTATACATGCAGACCCCAATCACCCTGCATAATCTCAGGCTAATAGATCTGACCCATTGGCTCTTGAAATCCACCCGACTCTATGAATGTACTTCTGCTGATACTGTCATAAAGGGCATGGACATTGCCTACTGCTCTAAATCAAAGAGTCCCTGGAAGGTGGAAGAGATCTGCCACTAGTTCTCGCTTTCTCTGCTCTGGGTGAGCCTCTACATCAGTCAGCAGGGAGGGGATGCAGCCAAACGCCGGAGTTCCACGGCTGCTGCTTTTTCATGCCTGAAATGCAGCAGTTGTTAATCTCACATTGTTGATTGTTTTGATTGACTTATAGAGCACTGAAATGATTGTTCTTATCAATTTTCCCAAGAATACTTTGTGGAGAAATAATTTGCTGGTCTTCCTTGCTAAACAATAATCCAAGGTTTATTGTTCAGCTTTGTTAGGATGAATCAGGGCTCTCTTTTGTCTAGAGCTAATTTATGCTCACTATTAATGCAATACTTTTCTTTTTATTGGGCTATAAGTCATATAAAATTTCTTATTTAAGGTCTATGATTCGGTGTTTTTTGTACATCCACAGTCTTATAACTCTGCCTCATTAAAAAAAAAATTTAAAAATCATTATTCCTGTTGGGGGTTGTGGGGTCCTGATTCGTCTGAACTCATTTGACCTGGTTTGATTACTCGGCTGAGAAAGTTCAACTGCAGGAATCGAAAGCAAAAGTGGGTAGGAACTGGAAGTAAAACTGGCACAGCACAATGCAAAGTAAACTGCACAAGCTTTGGCAAAACAGAGAGAGAGTTTAGAACACTTCCAAAGACAAAGACAGATACAAGTGGGCCCTCTCCAGAGTAAGAAATGAGAGAGACAGACACACAAAGGCAGTGTAGAGGCGTACATACCATCATTCTCTCTGTTTCAAATTGCTTGTAACTCTTCCATTGGTCTCTCTGCACCCCAGGCATTATCGTTCTTTTCTATTGGTCATTCATTATGTCTTTTCCTATTGGTTGTTGGTTACCTAGATTCCTCAGACCCATACGCTTTGCCATCTTTTGCTGGAAATTGCTGAATGGTGAATATTTCTATGGTCCGTCCAGATTTCTTTTTTTTTTTTTACGCTGGGGCCGGGTTTGAACCCACCACCTTCGACATACGGGGCACACTATTCCTTTGAGCCATAGGCACCACCTGTAGACTTCATTGTTTAGCAGGCCACATTTTCCTCCCATTCCTTTTGAATTCCTTTCCTTCCTGTTGTTTCTCACTTCTTAAAAAAAAAAAAAAAAAACAGGCATGGGATATTGCATATGTCCTGATTCCTAGCCCCAGGAGAAGCATTTGTCTATTTCATATCTGGATAGATTTGATTGTTTTAGATATTTCATATAAATAGGGTCATAGAATATGTGGCCTTTTATATTTACCTTCTTTCACATACTATCAGGTTCAAAGTTCATCTGCACTGCAGCACGAATTAGGATTTTATTATTTTTTATGGCTGATTAGCATTCTGTTACCTGCATATACCCCACTTTGCGTATCAGTTCATCAGGTGATGAACATCTGGGTTGTCTGCACTTGTTTTGCCTGTTATGAAAATGTTATAAATACGTATAAGTGTTACTGTGAACAAATATAATCAGTTTTCTTGAGTATATACCTAGAAATAGAAAAGTTGAGTACTATAAACTTTTCTGAGGGTTCCATCAGAGAGCAATTCAGTTGGAGGCCTCCTTCACAGGAGGTCTTTCTGTTCTGTCTGGTGTTATTCTTAACCTGTCTGAACTGCGGATACTGTTTCATCCCTCATCTTTCAGTGTCCCCCCGCAACACAGGACATTAGGTAATTTCTAAAGACATGAGGGGACCCTTATGCACATTGCCATTGCTACCAGTATGTGTAAAGACGTTCCTTTTGGTACACAACTCTACAAACTTGAACTTTTTTGCGTAGTATCTAGTGTCTTTCATTTATACTCAACGGGATATTAAACTTTGAGTTCCTCTGCTGTGTACTTTCTCCTGGGGTCTGCCTCCAGGCTATAATCTCGGGAAAACATAGGGCTTACTTTTTAAATCTGTGTTCTTATTTCAGGAATCATCGTCCTCTACTAGCTGCAGGTAAGAAGTAGAACTCTGAGTTTTATAAATTATATTTTAAAGAGTAGATTGAAGCTCAAAAAATGTACCCATCACTTATCACATCCTATTGATAAGGAAAAGTACAAATGTTTCAAGCAATGTTGAAATTTAACAATATACAGGATTCTCTTCATGCCTTCAAGTAGTTCCAACCAAGAGAAATATAAAAAGCTTAAACCTTAAGCTTGGACCTTAAGGAGGGGTCTTTAACACCAAAAACTATTACTTTTTTCCAGGTCATTGTTCTTCACCCTTTCCTTTTCCATTCTCTCAACTAGATCTAAGGAATAGCATATATTCTTGTGACTACTGGTGGTTCATAGTGATTTTTGAATAGCTGAGAAAAAATGATTTCTCTCCTCCCACTGAGAGAGGGAGCGTTTCTTGGAATCAATGGAAGAGAATCAATTTATTTCAGAAAAACCTGTTCATGCAATTTTGAAATGCTCCTTACCCAAATGAGTACAATGCCCCCTCCCCACCACTGAAACTCATAAGACTACAGAGAATCATTGCTCTCTGGCATAACGAGCATCTCAGTGGTGTAACTAATAAGCAATCACAAGCCCCATGTACTGTGTAAAATGGAGTAGTATAGATGGGAATAGGGTAGTATTATGAAAGATGTTTTCTGGAGAGATAGATAGGAGTAGGGTGTTACTATGAAGCATTTTTTTTTTTTTTGAGAGATGGTCTTTTCCTATATCTTGATTGTGATGATAGTAACATTTACAGGTTAAAATTCATAAAATACATGTAGTGTACCAACAATGAGTACACAAATAAGAGCCAATTTTATTTTACAAGAACTGGAAAAATAAAAATAAGGTAGCATCATAAGCTCTGCTAGAAAATTCTATTCCTAAGCAGCCTTATTATTATAGATCCACCAACACAAAGTCTTTAATAAATTAGAGGGACACACAATAAACACCAATGAACAAAACCCCCTTGTCTGTTAGTTTCAGAATGTATTCATTCTACAATATACATTTTTCAGAAAGAGCGCAAGACTCAGTACTCTGTTCAGACTGAACAAGTCCTTTTTAGCAATATAGGAATTTGCATGATATATCATAACTTCTGACATCTAGTTTAGACGGCTCATGTCGTTCATCATGAAGGTATTCAAACTATAAATAGATGATTCTCTTCAGATTAGTTTTACTTATCTCTGAGAATATAAAGTAAAGGCCTACTTATGATTTTTAGGACAATATATGATACAGAGCCATAACAAAGGTGATACAGTAATTTGTCCTGAACAAAAATATACTTCCTATCTTTATTGAAAAGCCATATTATCATTGTCCAATGTCTTCAAAAACCGTGAGCCCATCAGATATATTTGACATGCTGGCCTTCACTTTAAAGGAACTATAGCAGGGTTGTAATTGAAAATGATTCCTCACAATGGCCTTGCAGTTCATGTATTGTTTTCCAAATTTTATTAACATTCTATCCATATAATCTTGTAGTTAGCTAAGCTTTTTGAGTATTACTATCTGTCAGTCATTTCATAGATCTATTTCTTTGAGTTTCATCGTTGGAACTTTATTATTAGGTTCTTTCAGAAGAGATATGATTCCCTGACTCTTTGTAATTCTTTTTTCTTGCATTGTTGTTTGTATATTTGAGGAAACTGCCTTCTTTTCTGGCCTTTATAGAACTTTGCTATTAAATCTAACCTTTGCTTCTGGAAGGGACAGCTGGTCACAGCTTCAAGTGGGTAGAGCTTCGGTGAGTTCTAAGGTTGGCTGGGCCACTGCCTTTGCTCCGACATGGGCAGAGCTTCTGGCTGGGCTTTGGTGTCCAATGAGGCCACTGTGCTATCACATGGAGCTCCTGGAGGCACTGTGATAACTTTTGTCCAGGCCAACCATAGGATGTATTCTCTGACTGGATAATTCTGCTATTTGGGATCTGCAATTGGGAAGGGCTGCATGCTGGGCTACAAAGTTAAGCACAGCCATTGCTTGGGGCAGGTGGAACCAGACATTCTACTCCTGGAAAATGCAGAATTGAAAATTGCCTTCCTGTGAGGGTGGAGCCTCAGGGTGGGCTTTAGGATGATGTGAGGGGTTGTTAGACCTCCTGGATCCAGCAGGTCTAACTTTACACTTCTTCAAAATCCACAGAAGTGGAAGTCTCCCTGCCTAGGAGGGGTTTGGAGGGTTTTTCAGCTGAATGAACCCCTTGCTTGAGTTCCCGGGTCAAGCCTGTCTAGCACTTTTGCTTTTCTGAATGTTTGGAGGTGGGGTCTCCCTGCCTGGGCAGGGTTATTGAGAAGGATTTTTGGGTGAATGAAGCTGCTGCTTAACTTTCCAGGTCAAGCAGGTCTAGTGCCTATGCTGGGTACGGGGGTGTCTGTCATCCTGGGCAGGGTCACTGAGGTTGGTTCTGAGGCAGGGCATGAAGAATGGTGACATTGGAACTCAAGCCAGTTTGAACCTCCTACTGTGCTACACTAGCGGTCAGCTCAGCTTCACAGGCGGGCTGTGAGGTTGGCCAATAAATGTGATCATGCACTACAGAGGCAGAAACACAAAGGCACCACCAAGGCCCACGTATTGTTTGCTATGACCTCTGCATCCTTCATTTATACCTGTCCTTGGGCTGTCTAGCTAGGCCATTTTCCGCTAGTGTTTTCCATGAAGTGCGACCAGATTGTCCTTCCTGGGAAGGATATCAGACTGATGACTGCCTCTGATTCTCTTTCCCCCTATAGAAACTATGACTCCAGGAAAATCCTCTCTGTCTGGATGATGGAGGAGGGGTGATGTGGCATAATTGAGACTATTCTTTTTACCCTTCTGATTTGAATTTCATTAAGTTCTGCAGGATACGTGTCTAAAACTTGTTTTTCAATTGTAAGGGTTCTGGTCTGTGGACAGTTGCTAGTTGAACTTTCTGGGAGAGTGGGAGTGAAGCCTGAACCTTTCCATTCTGCCATTTTTCCGACGCCATCCTAACATAAGTTTCTGAAGAGATAATGCTTTAACGTGTAGTATAAGTTAAAACAATCTCTGCATGTTCAGGTTTCCAAGTCTAAGGTTACTCTGTGGTCTTATCAATGTATACACAATTCAGAAATCATCTTGAAATTTGCTCCTCTCCTTTGTCAAGGTCAGATAAGGAGCCAATCATAAAAAAAAAAAA
>NW_003852445.1:12978756-12979944 GCF_000181295.1 Otolemur garnettii
CATCTTGAAATTTGCTCCTCTCCTTTGTCAAGGTCAGGGGGATAGCTTATCATAAAAAAAAAAAAAAAAAAAAAAAAAAACCTCCTAAAAATAGGAAAACAATTAATGGGAAATATTTGTTGGACATTGTGATGAATTGGAGAGAATAGTGGGCTGAAAATTAAAAGAATAATTTTGACTTCTACTCTTCAATTTATAGCATGTTAGTTTTTTTCTGAATCACATTTCCATCTGTAAAATGGAAAATAAATATTATATAGGGTAATTATGAAAATTAAGTGAAATGATTTTCTAAAAATTTGCCTGAAAACATAAATGAAATATTTTTTCTGTTAGAATTAGATTAAGATGTGCTGTATTGGGAGGTGCCTGTAGCTCAAAGGAGTAGGGCGCTAGCCCCACATGCCCGAGGTGGGTTCAAACCCAGCCCCGGCCAAAAACTGCAAAAAAAGAAAAGATGCACTGTATCTTAGTATTATTTTATATATTAAGTAAGCAATTACTATGGCATGAAATATAAGAATACACTTAGCCAATCTATCGTCAGAAAGCCTAGAACTTCAAAACAAACTGCTCAATTTTAAATACTATTTAAGTTGTGCCCCCAAATCAGTATTGTTACTTCTTTGGTTTGCTTTTGATCAATTCTTGGCCACGTTCAAAGTTTTGAAGGGTGCAGGCACAGATTTCTCATTTACACCTCTGGAGGATTTCATTGGTTTTTGTGTTGCTTGCTCATTCACTCTCCAATTACATGAACTTTATATAAGTTTTTCCTTTGTCTTTTTTTTCTTTTTGCAACAGAATTTTACTCTGTCACCAAAGCAAGAGTACAATGGCATCATAAGACCTCACTGCAGCCTCCAATTGCTGGGTTCAGGCAGCCCTCCTTCATTAGTTGCTCAGTTGCTCCAATGGCTGAGACTACAGGCTCATGACTCCATGCCTGGCTAATTTTCCCTATTCTTTTACCTTTTTTTTTTTTTTTTAATCTTTTTTAGATAAAAGGTCCTGCTGTGTTTCCTAGGCTAATCTCAAGCTCCTGGCCTCAAGCGAATCTTACAACTCAGCCTCCCTAAGTGCTGAGATTATGGGCATGAGTCACCACCCCAGGCCAGTTTTTTTGGCCTTATAAAATATCTCTCTTAATCTTTTGTATATCCAGTGTCTACTATCTTTTTTTTTTTT
>NW_003852445.1:12980178-12992504 GCF_000181295.1 Otolemur garnettii
CTGGTGCCTGGTGACGTTGGACTTTCTGCTTTCAAGACAGCACATCTTGCTACATGTTTCTCACTTGGCAAAAGGAGCAGGAAGGCAAAAAGGGCAGAACAAACAGACTTCCTCAAGCCTTTTTATAAGGATACTAACTCCATTCATGAGGGCAGAGTTCTCATAATCTAATAACCACCGAAAGACCCCACCTTTTAATACTGTGGCACTGGGAATTCAGTTTCAGTGTGAATTTTGGAAAGGTATATACCCAACAATTTAAGCTTTTTTTCCCCATTTATCATACTATCTGTGCATTTTTTCAGGATGTAAGCATGTGTATTTGATCATTTTCTTAGATTAAAAATGCTTGCCACAATAGGCATGAAAATAAAGTGAGATCTTTAACTAGCTTATTAATAGTATTTGTGTTTTGTCACATGACTTTGCAGAAATAGCATGGATTTGGAAGCCACAGAGTTTTTCTTTCAAATATCAGTTCTACCCCTTTTAAGCTTGTTTCCAAGTCTGCCTCCTTATATGAAAAACAGGTACCAAATTATGAGTACCACAAAATGTTTGGGAGAGTGAAAAATTATGATAGGTGAT
Organism: Otolemur garnettii; assembly: GCF_000181295.1. Classification (NCBI taxonomy): domain Eukaryota; kingdom Metazoa; phylum Chordata; class Mammalia; order Primates; family Galagidae; genus Otolemur; species Otolemur garnettii. The sequence continues at coordinate 12,980,767 of NW_003852445.1, forward strand.
GTGATTATTATAGAAACAGGCAAGGATGAATTGCTCAATGAGTGGTAGTTATGAAAATTGTCGACATCTGGGAGAGGTACACCACTTCTCCAATAGAACACATGTTGTGGTTTTTGGTTCACTGCATCTGGTCGCAACATGGATAAGTCTTACTTCAGCAGCTCTCTAGAGATCTGAAATGGCACACCATTAAGAGACTAAGTGAGGAATGATTATGCTGGCAGGGACTTTACACACATATAATACCACTTCACGGGACATCATATTGCACCTGCTTCTTTCATACCCACTGTAATATGCAGACAGGTTGTGATTCAGAGGAGGGCACACAGTTCCAGTTAAGACCACTGCTTGCTAACAAATAACTTTCCTCATCTCTGGAATTCCACATAAATTATTAAGGGATTGAAAATGGAGAAAAATTTGAAGACCCCTCAACTTATCTCTCAAAAAGCAACTCAGCAAAGTATTGGCTTAACAAACCTGACAAGGCCTCATTTTCCAGGGGAGGGGGAATCTGAACAAAGCTTGAAAGCATAATTTAATTATCACTTAGAAGCACTGAGATGGCTGGATATCTGAATCATGCAAGACGACCTCTTCAGTTGTGAAGTCCCTGATTCTGAGAAGTCACTATCCCAAGTGAAAAGCTGTCATCTTCCTGTGGTCATGGGGCTTTCCCTAACATGTGGCACTGTTACTAGGAAGAAATCCAGACACAGCTATGGTACCAGTCGGTTCAGAACCTACACACAGAAGGATGTCAACTGACAGCCAGCCCAGGAACAGAGCTGTCCTCCAATAGAAAAAATTAAAGTTGACAATCCAAACAACTCTAAAAATGTTTATTTTATAATCCCATCCTACTTGTACTTTTTGTTCAGAATAGTAATTAGAAATGAAAACAGGGATATAATGGCAAATTGTTAGAAGATATTAAATTTAAATCTGTTATCAATTTTAAAAATATTTTGGATTATTTAATGACATTGGATAAAATTGATATCTTTAAATAGTAATTTTGGTAATTTCTTAGTAAAAAGAAAAAAAATCTAAATAATTTATTTCATCCTAATTTAGAAAAAAAATTCAAAGTCATCACCAAAAGCTTGAAAATATAATAAGAATTAATGATAAGATAGTGGGTTAATATTTTATAGCTTTCAAAATCTGCATTTTTATTATTTTAATATGTATATGTTTTGCATCATATATCTCTATATTTTCCCAAGAGGGAAAAACAACAAATGCTATTCTAAAAATCAAATTAAATCAATAGAAAGTCCTATAGCATCCCACAGTTTAAAAATACATATATCTTAAGCCCTGCACTAAACATTCCATGGTGTTCTATTCCTTTCCTTTTGTACAAAAATTACTCTCTGGTGTTATCATGTCCCTGGATCAGCACATGCCAAACTAAGCTGAGAAGTACCAGAGATTAACTGGGAGGAAGGAAACACCTGTGTAAGGTGTGGACCCCAGGCAGGAGAAGGCAGGGAGACCTCTGGGCTAAAGTCAGACACCTGGAAAGAGGACAGGAAGGAGTATCAGGTGTAAGGAGTTTCAACGGTAGCACAATTCTAAGGATATTTCAGCTGTGAAGGGATCAAGTCCACGTGGCCCATTAGAGGCAGCCCCCTCCTGTAGGCTAGTTCCCTGCCTGCCATGCTCAACCAATGGCTGGGAACAGCAGCAGAGAAGCATGGGTGGCTTCCCCAATGACTCACAGGTGGATTCAGGACAGGGTTGTGGTCCACTGTGCTCTCAGAAGGATCATGGGCAACACATTTCCATGACCTCCACAAGCTGACTATGAGACTAACCTTCATATCACTTTCAAAAATGTTCAGAAATTTTTTTTCCCCTCCAACTATGACCTCTCTCTTGAAGCTTCTCTCTCTATTACCTGTATGCACAGAAACTGTCTTTCCCTAAAAATTATCAGAAAAGAAAAAAATATTAGTATGTGTCTTTCATCTGTGAATTTGGAATGGAAAGGGTGTTGAGCATGAGAGTCCTGAGGCTTATCCTAGTTTTGCCACCTGGGCTACAGGTTAAATAAATCATGTAAACTCTCATCTTATTTGCTCAAGAAAAGACCTTACCAGAGCAATAAGGTGGAAACTTTCAAGCTTAGTTTCTCGGGGAAGAGAGACTTTCACGGAAGCTCCCTACAAGTGCTGCTGTCCTTCTGTCTTGATCCTGAATGCTGAAAGCATGTGGGGAGACACTTGACCCACTCTGTGCCAACGAGAGAACTTTTTCCAGCAATTTGGGATTGGGTTACACAAGTCAGAGTCTAAGACATTTGAAATTGGAAGAAAAGCAAATTTATAATGAAGGTTGTCACTGTAGGGTGGTCAAATTTCATCACGTACATAGCAAATCCAAGGGACAAAAAGAAAGCAGACTGAACCCGAATACAAGATGCAAAAGTGAGCGATCATTAGAACGAGGTACAGCGAGATGCACGTGTTGAGATGATGCTCCTTGGTGACTGATTTTCCCATGTCCTGGTATCAGTCCTGTAAAACCAGATATACATTTTCCCCTTAGGTCCCAGGGCTTATTTCCTAATAAATTCTCTTCTATACATAAGTTAGTTTAAGTGGATTTCTGTTGCTTTTTGCCAAAGGAGCATTTAATCAAATAGACAGAGTCCTGATTAATAGATGCTTTTCAGAATAAATGCTTTTACTTTAACCTTAGCTTTCATGCAGTCAGCTATTTTCTGAAACCCATTTTTCTTGAACCTTCATTTAGCTTACGGTGGTGATATTAACTGATTACAACAAAGTTGATATTAACTGATTACAACAAAGTTAGGAGACACGACCAGGACTCCTATGCACATAACACTTAACAGAGAGAAGCTTAAGGCAGAATAAAAGAAAAATTAAAACATACACCTGAGGGTGCGCTGTGAGCTAATGAATTTCAGAGGCTTGCCAAAAACTCACCCGCCTCAGTTTTCCTTGCACAGCATTAGCATAAAAATGAGTTGAGGAAGTCAACTTCAGAGATGATCTAAGCAGTATAAAGCCATCCTCTGTTCAGCAAGGGTAAATTAATTGGATGCTGTTTTTAAAATATAACATTGCTTACCAAATATTGCCCTCTTTAACTTTTAAGAAATGCCAATGTTGTCATGATAACATTGTGAGCTGTGTCATTATAAATGACCATAATCAGGTCGATGCAGTATTGAGGGCTGTCAGTATAGCAGGACCAACGGACTCAGCAAGCCAGTGAGTGAACTTGCATCCTTCACACATAAAACCGTCTACTATCCCCAAATTACCAGAAGGTGATCTTTGTGTTGTCTTTTTAGCAATGGAGAGAGATGTATGCTTTCTCATTCTAACTGGAAGCATCCTTTGCCAAAGAGATTGCAAGGATTAGGCAGCAGGTTGCTGACCACAGAAAACGTAACTTGTCCATACAGACTAATTCTCCAATGCAATTCCATTCCTCACGTGATGAATGTCTTCATCCTGCATCAAGGTATAAGGAATCCTTCCCTTTTAATGATGTGTGTTGTCGATTAAAGAAGTCACCTTGAGTTCCCTCAGTTAGAAATAATTTTTGCAAAACAACTTGTTGGTTCTTTTGTTATAGCTCTCATCACAGTTTGCCTCATATTTTAGTTAATTGTATGTTTCTCCTTGATTATTGCTTTTAAAAGAAACTGCTTCTATGTCTTAATCATTGTACCTACCACAGAATATACCAGTACTTGTACATCATAGATGATAAATTTGTAAAAAAAAAATTAAATAGTAAGCAACTGATAAACTTGATAGCCTTTTAAGAGAAGGAACAAAAATACTTGGCTCTTTGGAGGTCAAGGCTCAGAAGACAGTTGCTAATAGCAGAAATGAGGTTCAGCATAACCCTCTGGATATGTCTAGACTTATTCTTTAAAATAACAGAAATTTTGAAAATATTAGAGCAAAGACTCTATGCACACTGATAAGGTTATGAAGTTCATAATGGGCTATAAAATGAGGAAAAGTTTCCTCACGTTAAATATGACTTTAAGTATACTAATTAATGGAAGCATTTCATGTGAGAATCTGCCTCAGTCTCCAGATAAGGTGGATTATATCTCAAAGATAATGCTTAAGAAGGAGGGATCTGTTTAAATGTCACAGGAGAGGAAGGGGGGAAGTTATATCACATTGTTAATAGCCTTTAATGCTCAGAATCTGATTACAGTAATTATAGCCTGCCTGATAATTCAGAGAATGGAGAATATTTCATTTTTACAGTTACATCAGACATGAAAAAATGCTCATCATCCTTAATCATCAGAGAAATGCAAATCAAAACCACTCTGAGATATCATCTAACTCCAGTAAGGTTAGCCCACATCACAAAATCCCAAAACCAGAGATGTTGGTGTGGATGTGGAGAAAAGGGAACACTTCTACATTGCTGGTGGAAATACAAACTAATACATTCCTTTTGGAAAGATGTTAGATCACTTAGGGATTTGAAAATAGATCTGTCATTTGATCCTACAATTCCTCTACTAGATATATATCCCAAAGACCAAAAATCACTTTATAACAAAGATATTTGTACCAGAATGTTTATTGCAGCCCAATTCATAATTGCTAAGTCATGGAAGAAGCCCAAGTGCCCATTGACCTACGAATGGTTTAATAAATTGTGGTATATATACACCATAGAATATTATGCAGTCTTAAAAAAACGTGGAAACTTTACCTCTTTTATGTTTACATGAATGGAGCTGGAACATATTCTTCTTAGCAAAGTATCTCAAGCATGGAATAAAAAGTATCCAATGTACTCAGCCCTACTATGAAACCAACTTATAAGCACCCACACTTCCATATGAAAGCTATAACCCAAATACAGCCCAAGATGAAGCAGAAAGAGGAGGGGGAGGGGAGGAGGGAAGATGGGTAGAGGGAAGGTAATTGGTGGGACCACACTTATGGGGCATTTTACAAGGGTACATGTTAAATCTACTAAGTGTAGAATATAAATGTCATAACACAATAACTAAGAAGATGTGGCAATGGCTATGTTGACCAGTTTGATGAAAGTATTTCAAATTGTATATAAAACCAACATTGTACCCCATAATTGCATTAATGTACATAGCTAAAAAGAAAAAGATACAGAAAGAAAGATACAAATTCTATATAAGATATTGAGTAGAAATGTTTGATAATATTAAAATATCTTGACATTTACTAAGAGAGGAGGCTTAACGGGGACAAATTTCCTTTTTTTTCAATGAGAAATACTTTAGTTATAACTTTTCATATTGTCATAAAAAGTAAAATTGCAAATATGTATTGAATATAGAAAATTTCTAAAAACTACAAAATAAGATAACAAAGCTGTCATCCCCATAATCTACAAGTAACTATTATACACATTTTCTGGATTTCCTTTAATATGTTTTCTCAATGTGTATATCAATCTTACGTAATACATAATATACTATAAGTAGTTATATATCCTGAATTTTAATGTGAAACATTTTTCAAGACCCTGAAAAATGTTTCACATTAAATTTCAATGACCTTTGGACATTCTATTAAACAAATATGCTACATATTTATAACAATTCCTTTATTAGCATTTGGATTTTCTTCCAACTTTTATTATAAAATTTTTTTCATATAGCATCATCCTCATAAATTTTGTTTGCATTTATTTATTTTCTTAGTAACATTACTGGTTGCAGTGATGGCCTTTTCAAAGCTTTTTTTTTTCCTCTTGAGACAGAGTCTCACTTTGTCACCGTTGGTAGAATACTATGGCATCATAGCTCACAGCAACTTCAAACTCTTGGGCTCAAGTGATTCTCTTACCTCACAGAGTGCTAGGACTACAGGCATGAACCACCGTGCCTGGCTTCCACGTCAAAGGTTTTTGACGTAATTTGCCAAGTTGCTTTGCAGAAAAGTTGCCAAAATCTATCCTCCCTTAAATAGTAACATAAATTTGACTTTACTGTATGCTTTGATTCCTTTGAGAAGATATTTTTATTTTAAATTTGCTTGTTTACTAATTATACCTTTTCTTTTTGTTAAATGCACTGGAAACTGATAAATAAGAGACGAAAATATAGTGACTCAGATTCTGGTTTATTTAGCCAATATTCTGTTTTTATCAGGCTCTTCCATTTTATCAATCTTGGAAGTTAAAAACAAATTACCCTAATCATATACAGTTTCACTTTTTGTTTATAGAACATTGCATAGTTGGCATAAATTATTATGTTTACTGTCTTGGTATTTTTTAGACAAAATTATTTTCACAAAACATATAAAGATTGTGTTCAAATATCTTATCATGAATTTTTAAGTGTATTTATTCCCTACTAAATAAAAATGATGATGATGGTAGAATTCCCTACTAAATAAAAATAAGAAAACTGAGAGTAACTATTATGCTCTTTCTTTGTGCCAGTCTCAGTATTAAGGTTTTGCATTCACTATTGGATTTAACCCCAAGATAGAGAAAAATAATGTAATACTTTATTGTAAACACTCACATTTTTTGTCAGGTTTACTATCTGAAAAATATTCTCTCTGTTAGTTAAATCATGACTACGAACCTCTATCAGCTGTTGACGAAATTTCTTGGGAGCATATAAAGGATACAGGGAGACAGAATTTGGAGCAAGTTGGTCATCTAGAAGATTATGAGAGAAAAAGCAATGGTGGGAAGTTTGGGGAGAAATTTGACTTGGAGGTACTAAAGAAATAATCATAAACCACATTACCTGAAGAACCTTCTGTTCATATTTGTACCCCTTCTCCTGTTGTAGTATCTATGTCTTGTAGCCTTCAATACTTTTGCTAGGTTAGGTTGTTAGCAGTCCCATTGAAAAAAATCTAAGCTTTAAAATTTTAATTTTATCTCTCCTGGAATATAATATTAATATATGTATAATTGCTTTTTATGGATCAGGTATGTTAAATCTAGCACATGCAAATAAATAACTAACTGGTTAGTGCTTAAACCAGAAAGGTATCAGGAAATTCTGGTATACATATGGCTGCATAAAACATCATCTTTTTTATTTTCCTTTTAGAAATTAAATTAAAATTCTTCTAGGGACAAATAATCAGAAAGTCTATTTTCAGAGAAATTCTGAGATATATTTTATCTACAGATCACAAATGCATGATAAGGTGAGACTGGACAACGGCAATATGTAGAAAATATGTAGAAGTTAGTTTACTAAGGGCGGACCTTAGGAAACCCCAGGAAAATTTACATTTCTCCAAAATGAGGCACTCACTTTGGATTGCAAAACCTTATCCTCTCATTGTAACAATAAAGGAAGGTTGAGAAGGGCTAACAGCAAAAGCTGACAGAAGAGGAGAGTTTGCAGAGGTGAACTCTGGCTTGTGGCTTTAGAAAAGCCATATTTGAAGGAAGCTCTTTGTTCTTGTGGTAATAAAGAAGGAGAGACCCCTTTTGGAAGTGCAGTCTGAAAGGCTACAAAAGTATCTTCCTGCAAATAGATATTTCCTATATATTATTTTTCCAGAAATATACATAATTTATTAAATGACGAATAATAAAAAATAAACTGTTATATAGTATGAACAAAAAGATATTTTAAGAAAAAGATATGAAAAGAGAATCCAATTTAAAAAGGAAGAAAAATATTTCTATGGGACAGATAAAAAGGGTGCAAATATCCTATTGGGCATCTTTTAAACATCTTTATAAAAATAATTGCTTCTCTGAAGAAAAAAATACAAATAATAAAATCAGTTTAAAGATAAGAGAGCAAGACAATTGGATATGGAAAATGTAACTCGGCCACATGAGAGAAACAGAAAAATTAATCACCGGGAAGCTGAGGCAGGAGAATTGCTTGAGTTCAGGAGTTCAAGACCAGCCTGGGGAAGAATAAGACTCCATCTTTACTAAAAATACAAAAATGACCTTAAGTAATTCATGTAGCCTAAATATTTGTATGCCCAACATATTCTAAAATTAAAAAAAAAAAAAACAGAAAAGAAAATTTAGCCAGGCTCAGTGGCATATACCTAAGTCTTAGCTACTTAGGAGACTGACACAGGAGGATCATTTGAGAGCCCAGAAGTTTGAGTTGCTGTGAGCTACAATGATACCACTTGATGCCACTGAGTGCTATGTAGGGAGACAGCAAGACTCGGTCTCAAAATGAGAAAGAAAAGAAAAGGAAAAATTAATGAAAAGGAAGAGAGAATTGAAGTAAGCAGAAAAGATAATATCCTATGGGTAACCTGGAGTATCAAATTATATGTGTACAAAGGGATCAGGTAAAATGGAAATAAAGATTTTTAAAAGACTGACTAGAAAATGATAAGTGCAATGACAATTATAACTTTAAAAAGAAAATTTTTTAAGCATGAAATGTAAATATTTAAAGATTTTTAGGGTTTTCTAAAAACAAACAAAAAGTCCCTGAGTATTCATATTGAAAGTTAAGACTTTGAAGGGATATCTTAGATAAAATCAACATAGGACATTAAACAGCACAGCCTACTCTGGTAGCCTCTTTTAATTTAGAGGAATAAAAATGTAGTTTTTGATTAATTAAGCAGAAAGCCAAGTTACTTTTTAGGGAAAAAGGTACCAGGCAGCCTTTAGATTTTCCCACAACAGTGTTCTATGCCACAAAAGAAAGGGGAGATACTTAGAAGATACTTAATAGAAGAAAGTGTGGACCCAGGATTCAGCCAAGCCAAGCTTCAGGTAGAAAGACTAAAGAAAAAGTGTGTTAAATTTGCCACGAGTCAGGCAACATTTTTCCTAAGAGTTATTCCTTGGGGGGTGGGGGGGAATGTTTGAAGAAGGTACTTTAGAAAACTAATACAGACTTTTGAAGCTAGACCAGGGCTGGTGATATGGATAAATTATATTTAACTTTTCAGCAAAGTGTAAAATAAATGTGCATATTATAATGAAGGGAGCAGAATAAAAATGTCTGGGATCTACATATAGATATATGATTTCTGTAGTGTCAGATATATCTATATAACTGATCAGTATTTAGGAAGGGGTAAAGAAAGTGGAAAACAGAGTAAGTAGCTAATTGCTATTTCTGCAGCACTTCACAATCCAGAGGTTATCAAAGCTGAAAAATATGTAAGAGAAGTTTATACATACTTTATAGTTTCAAGGTGAATTCAAAAGCTATAATATAGAGGGCAGCACCTGTGGCTCAAAGGAGTAGGGTGCCGGCCCCATATGCTGGAGGTGGTGGGTTCAAACCCAGCCCCGGCAAAAAACTGCAAAAAAAATGAAAAAAAAAAAAAAAAAAGGTTACGATATAGATTAAAATTGCTGGACAGGGATGTAAGAAAGAAAAGCTTTTAAATGTTATCACCCATTATAATAGGGGAACAGTAACTATAATGTGTAGACATATGTTGTTACTTGCCACTTAACCCGTTACTGAAACAACTCTTTGCCTGGGCTAACATTGCAGTTTACACACACACACACACACATATGATTCTTTTAAATGAACCTGTGTTATTGGAGATGTATTTCCAAAATGTGACATATTATAAGAAAGAGTGCTGTAAATTTTTAACATATGTTTTATGTATTTGTGTGATTACTTTTTATGTTAAACTCCTAGAAATAGAATGCTTGGTCCAGTAGGTTAGTAGATTTTGAAGGCTTTTGAAATACGTTGTCAAATTGTCTTCTGAACAAAGAGTGGCGATTATTCCTCTTGCTCCCTGCTAACTCTTGGTGGTGTTATTCCTTTATGCCTTTACAGGATTTCTGAGCAAAGAACATTACCTCATGTTTAAGTTTATATTTATTTTGTTATTCATAAACAGACATGAATTCATTATATATTGACTATTTTTTATCTGTCTTTTGTCAATACATTTTTTATTCCCTTTGTTCATCTTCCATTGAGGTTTGCACTGTTTTTCTATTGATCTGTTATTATTCATTGTACATTAAGACAATAATCCTTTGTCATATTTCCCCCACTTAAAGAAAGGCATTTTAAAAGACATCGGTAATTATTTTGTTAAAATCTATTTTGCGTTTTGTCCATAACTTCATACTTAACGAAATATTTCTGATTCCAATTTTCCATAAACTTCTTTTAATTTAGACTTTCTCATTCTCTTGCCAGAAGCATGAGGGAATTTTTCTTCAGTCTTTACAGTAATAACTTGATAGAACTCCTTGGAAGTAAAAGCCAGGAGAGTGTTGGCGAGCGCTCTAAAATGAGGTCTCTATCATTTTTATCTTTCCCCAAGCTAATGCACACTGAACCTCTAGACACTCCATGATTACCAGATAAGTGTTCCCACCAACACTGGCTCTGCTCTAATAAACCATGATTCTTGACATCTACCTGTCTGTGAAGTTTTCAAGACAACACTTTACTCTGTAGGCTCAATTTCTCAACAGATCTAAGAATCATTGCAGATTTTCTGTTTTCCTTTATTTTCTCATTGAGAGAATGAAAAGTGATGATTCCCAAGCTCTTTACATGTTGGAGCCCAAATTAGAAGTCCAAGTTAGTGTTTAAATCCCGAGAACTTTTGCACTTATTTTTTAAACATACCAAAGCACCGAAAGTCCTCCAAATGATTAGCCAGTGGTTGACAGAAATTATTTTTTGTTATTCATTATTTTCTGTTCTATAATGTCACATTAGGTGGGCTTTTTGAAGGGAATTAAAATGAAATAATTAAGTATGGACAATTTTCTCAGGTATTACTGCAGCTGTGCAAGGAAAAGCAATATTATTTCTTAAAAATTATCTTCCCAGTAAGTCCTCTTACTACTTAACAGGTATCTAGTAAAAGAGGGAGGCAGACAAGAACTGTCTATTGTTTTGAAGCATTTTAAACAGGTCTTTAAAAATTCAAATTCATTGCTAACTAATATCTTGCAAAGCCAGTTGAATACTGTCCAAGTACGACCTCTTTGCTGCATTCTTTTACTTCATTCCTGTATCCCCTGGTGCAAGTTCAAAATATCATTTCCAAGTGAACATGCATACATAATGAGTTGAATGGTGTTTTCTTAATTAGGCTGTTCTTTTACTTGGCTGAAAACTAAACCTGCAATTAGCACAGAGGCAAAGGAGCAAATAACCTGTGTGAGTTACTGTCGCAGTGACATCAGTTCATTCCTCCTTGTGGATGGCTTTAAAAAAAGGTCTTTGACTTCCTAGAAGTCTGTCCAAACTTTATTGCCTGTATATAAAGTCAAAATTTGATGACATTTGTAAAAGTTATGGAGCTGTAAATAAGGTATGGGAATTACATTTATCACAAAGAGGCATTGACATATAAGGTGCACGGGAAGAAAACAAGATCTACAAAATATAATAGCACACATGGAAGATGTTACCATGTGGTTCTTTCAAATTTGATTTCTCAGTCTTTTTTTTTTTTCTTCTTTAGACAGATTCTCACTTTGTCACCCTTGGTATCGTGCTGTGGCCTCATAGCCCACAGCAACCTTGAACTCTTGGACTCAAGCGATTCTCTCACCTCAGCCTCCTGATTAGCTGGGACTACAGGCACCTGCCACAATACCTGGTTATTTTTAGAGACGAGGTCTAACTCTGGCTCAGGTTGGTCTTGAACCTCTGAGCTCAGACAGTCCATCTGCCTTGGCCTCCCATAGTGCTAGGATCACAGGAGTCAGGAGTTATGGCACCCAGCCTCCTCAGTCTTTGTATCTGCAATCTTTTTTTTTTC
>NW_003852445.1:12997319-12997538 GCF_000181295.1 Otolemur garnettii
GTTCTGAACTCGATTTCTGACATTTCAGCCATTTGCTTGTGGATGGGGTCTTCAATTACGTCTGCCCCATTTTTCCTTGAGGGAGTTGATCTATTCTGGTTATTCAAGTTGCCAGAGATTTTCTGCTGATTCCGCCCCATTCTGAGTTTACCTTGTTTGGAAGCCTTATCAGAACTGTTCAGTTGGTGGCTTCTTCTGGTTGCCCAGAGAGAGAGGCAG
>NW_003852445.1:12997691-13002545 GCF_000181295.1 Otolemur garnettii
CAGGAGACTGACAGTAGCCGGATCATTCCTAGTTCAGCACCCTGGAGCAGCCAAGGGGTGGGGGAATGGCAGCGGTAGTGTAGGGTACACAAGAGACCAGATCAGTCTTAGTTCAACCCCACCAGAGTAGCTGGGGGGAGTGGAGGACTCCTTCACTGTGGCCTGTTGGACGTGTGCGGCACTAGCAAGCTGATCTATTCCCTCCCAGCCTGGGAGCTGGAGTGGAGAACTCCTCCACTTCTGTCTGTAGGACACACGTGGCTCTAACAAACAATTCTTGGCCCACCCAGAGTGCTAGACTCCTCCACCACCTCCTGAAGGGCACTCGTGGCTCTAGCAAGCAATTCTGGGCCCACCCAGCACAGGTGCCTGGAGCAGGGAACTCCTCCGCTGGCCCCCGTGGGGTGTGTGCGTGTCTCTAGAAGGCTGTTTGGGGTCTGCCTGGAATGAAGGACTCCTCTGCCACTGCCCGTAGGACACCCGTGGCACTAGCAAGCAGTTCTGGGCCCACCCAGAGCCCTGGAGTGGAAATCTCCTCGGCCACCTGTGGGGTGCACGGCTCTAGCAAGCAGTTTTGGGTCCTCCCAGAGTGGGGGACTCCTCTGCCACCGCCCACAGGGTGTGCGAGGCTCTAGCAAGTAGTTCTGTGCCTGCCCAGAGCAGGGGAAATCCTCTGTGGCTGCCCGCAGGAGGTGTGCGGCTGTAGCAAGCAGTTATGCCCACCCAGAGCCCTGGAGCAGGACCTACTCTGCTGCCTGTGGGTTGTGCGGCTCTAGCAAGCAGTTATGGGCCCTCCCACAGTGGGGGACTCGTCCACTGCCACCTGTGGGGGTGTGCAGGGCTCTAGCAAGTGATTCTGTGCCTGCCCGGAGCAGTGGGAAGTCCTCTGCTGCCACCTGCCACCAGCAGGAGGTGTGCGGCTCTAGCAAGCAGTTTTGTGCCTGCCCAGAGCCCTAGAGCAGGGATCTACTCTGCCGCCCGTAGAGCATGTGGCTCTAGCAAGCAGTTCTGGGTCCTCCCAGAGTGGGGGACTCATCCGCCGCTACCCGCGGGGGTGCGCTAGGCTCTAGCAAGTACTTCTGTGGCTGCCTGGAGCAGGAGAACTCCACTCTGGCCACCCGCCGCCCGTGGGAGGCTTGCGGCTCTAGCAACCAGTTCTGGACCTGCCCAGAGCCCTGGGGCGGGGTTCTTCTCTGCCGCACATGGGGTGTGCGGCTCTAGCAAGCAGTTCTAGGCCCTCCCAGAGTGGGGGACTCGTCCACAGCCACTGGCGAGGGTGTGCTAAGCTCTAGCAAGTATTTCTGTGGCTGCCTGGAGCAGGGGAACTCCACTCCGGCCCCCCACTGCCTGCGGGAGGCTTGTGACTCTAGCAACCAATTCTGGACCTGCCCAGAGCCCTGGGGCAGGGTGCTTCTCTGCCGCCCATGGGGTGTGCGGCTCTAGCAAGCAGTTCTAGGCCCTCCCAGAGTAGGGGACTTGTCCGCTGCCACTGGCGGGGGTGCGCAAAGCTCTAGCAAGTACTTCTGTGGCTGCCCGGCGCAGGAGGCTTCTCTGAGGCCACCCGCCACCTGCAGGAGGGGGGCGGCTCTAGTAAGCAGTTCTGGGGCCTGCTTTGTACCTGTATTTTATGTTCTTAAATGATCTTCCTTGGATTTATAGCTTGCCGAACTTCTTTCTGGGCTCAGCTCCCCATCTTTGGCTTCATAGATTCTGATTCTAACCAGTTTTTCTTCCTTTGCTCAGGAGCCTCTGACCAGGGTTGCTACCAGTCGGCCATCTTCCCAGAATCTATGTATCTGCAATCTTAAACAAAGTACCAGGAAAAAAAATTATTTCTGTATTTATTCATTCAATCAATAAACATTTATGTATCCATGTATCAGACTCAGGGGATAGAAAGTAAATTCAAATCCCTTGCCTCAAGATGTATATTAGTCAAGGTTATTCTCCAGAAATACAGAACCAATAGAATTCATTCATTCATTTATTTATTTATGGAATTCAGACCAGGTCACAAGGACTGAGAACCAAGCAGGTAAAATGATGTCCCACAGCAGGAGTGGGTGAATATCCTAGCTTAAACATAGAAAGCAGATCTCCCATTCCTCCACCTTTGTATCCTATTTGAGTCCTCACCAGATGGGATGATACCCACTTGCAGTAGTAAGGGCCAGTGTTTTCACTGTGTCTACTAATTTAAGTACTTGTCTCTTCTGGAAACAGCCTCACAGATAAACCTAGAAATCATATTTGGCCCTGGCATATTAACACATAAAATTAATCATCACAGAGGGTTTAGATCATGAGAGAGAGATAAACAAAGAAATGGAATGAAGAGTTAAAGAGGCTTTCATAGTGGCACATTCAACTTGGGCTTTCAGCCTGGGGCTTGTGGGTATAGGCTTATGAATAAACTGGAAACTGTGGTAAAATCTACTCCTGGAATAAGGAAATCTTTCATAGAGGAAGTGATTCTTGAGCTAGTTTTGGAAGAAAAGTAGATATTGATCAGATGATGAGGATGAATGGATGGGTCTTAAATTTCAGCTGAAATAAAAAATGCCAGGAAATATATAAATGAGAAAGCACTTGATGTGTTAAAAGGAAAAAAATCAAACATGCAAACTGTTTTTCATGGTGGAAGCATACCATTACAGTCTGGATCTGAAAATAAGTACTAAACAATTAGATACACAGATACAAGCCTGGCATGGAGTAATCCTCACACCTGTTATCCCAGCTCTCTGAGAGGCTGAGGTGGGTAAATTACTTGAGCTCAGTATGAGACCAGCCTGACCAAGGGTGAGACCCCATCTCTACTAAAAATAGAAAAACTAGCTAAGTGTCATGATGGGTGCCTATAGTTTCAGCTACTGGGGAGGCTGAGGCAAGAGGATTGCTTGAGCCCAAAAGTCTGAGATTGCTGTGAGCTGTGATCCCCAGGGCAATAGAGTGAGACTCTGTCTCAAGTTAAAAAACAAATAAACAAACAAACAAACAAAAAAACAACAACATGGATACAGGCCTATAAAGCTAGAAAAAGTTCTGGGCATCTAAGATTTGAGAATCATTTACATATTGATGAACACATTGGAGCCACAGGCATTACTGAGGTTGCTTAGGAATAGGGTGAATTGAAGATTTGAGCGACAAATGGATAGCCTATGTATATGTAGTTATCAGTTGCCAACATTAAAATTTCAAGAAATCTCACTTAAAAAGTACAGATAGCTAGTGTTCCTTGATAAGTCTCCGTTTGAGGTCTGCATCCCAGCATGGAAGCAGTTGACAATGTCAAGGAAGCCCATAAGGAAAAGGAATGTAAAAAATAGATCTTAAAGCAATCTTCAATGAATTATTCCAAAATTATAATAAACTTAAATGCAATGTTGGGTGATGTTCTTTCTCGCAGGGAGAGAAGGACGGCTTGGCCGTGGGTGCAAGCTCGCTCCTAGAATTGTTTAAAAACAAGAAACGACTATACACTCCTAGGTGTCGTGTAGCAAAATGTCTTTATTTTCTACTCCCTTTTATTGGGAGCTAGTCACATACACCACATTGATCAATAATCCTAACATCCTCATTTCTTATCTTAAACTATAGAAAAGAAAGAAAGTCCAGGAATGTGAGATAGCCATCATAAGATTAGCCTAAAGAAAGAAAGTCCGGGAAAGTAAGATGACCATCTTAAGCTAGCCTCAGACTATTCCTCTTGGAAGACCTAAAAGAACAATACGTTCTCTGACTTCTATTGTTAAAGTTAAAGGTTAGGATAAACAGAGGAGTAAAACCTTTCTTTTCTATGTACTCAATTAAATTTCCGAGAAACTGGCTTCATGAATGTTTTTTTATGGTTTTGGAGACCCTGCAGCTACGATGGAGTATTTTACATCACTACGATGGAGTTTTCCTTTTTACTCACATCAACCTTTGAGTCATGTCCTCTGCACAGATAGGCCGTTTCAACCCTTATCTGACAGGCTGACTTGACTGCACAGTCGGGGTTACCTGTAGGAGGTTTTTACGCCTGGCTTGCAGGCCCCCATGGTGTTTTCCCAGGTCATTTAGGGCCTTGACAAAAGCACATAATACTCACAAGTCTTTTCGCTCAGTTCTGGAATTAAAAGAGCACATTTCATTTAATTTTTGTGGGGGTTTACCCCACAATGTGGTTTTTTTTTTTTTTTCCCATTTGCTTAGTTCCAGGCATCGAATGATTTAGGCATGCCAAAGGAACTCTATTGAGGAGGGTCTTGCATTAAGTAGTAATAATGTTGTGCCTGGATTTTTCCCAATCCCCCAAGAGTTAGTCCGAGACACACTCCAATGTAAAGATCATGAGGCAAGTTTATTCAAGCCCGGGCCTGGACTCTCCTGGTGAGCACACCAAGGAAGAGCCCCACCCCGGAGGTGCAATCAGTTTTTATAGGGTACAGAAAACAAGAAGGGGAGGGGTAAGGTACAGGTACAATTTGGATTGGTTGCTAGGGGAATGGGCAGATTACAGGTTAGGCATTAGCTCGTGATTGGGCATAGGTTTTGCACCATGGGGTGGTGCTATCTTTGGGATGGGCGGGGGACATTATGCTGACTCGCTGGGCCTAAGATGGCGGTGGTGGCCATCATTAAAATGGCGTCGGCTCAGCCCCTACAATAAAACTTTGTAAGTTTGGCAGTTCAAGTGGTGTCATTCTTTCTTCTTAAAAGAGCACAAGTATGCAAAAATGTCATTCTTTTTCTCCCTCACCTTTTGATATACTTATTTTCATTATCTGTTCTTTCATCTGCTGTCCGTGTAAATTGGCAACTTTCAGGTGTTCTGGTAAAATTCCTCTATCGTTGCTTTTTCCTATT
>NW_003852445.1:13002668-13012294 GCF_000181295.1 Otolemur garnettii
TGGGACCACAGGCGCCCGCCACAACGCCCGGCTATTTTTTGGTTGCAGCCATCATTGTTGTTTGGCAGGTCCGGGCTGGGGATTCGAACCCGCCACCTTAGGTGTACGTGGCTGGTGCCTTAGCCGGTTGAGCTATAGGCACCGAGCCACTTTTTCCTATTCTTAATGTCTTCTGGCATCTGCTTAATTAGATTACTTAAGAAGAGAAGTGACGCTTCCCTGAACAGTTTAAAAATCTGTCCTGAATGTACCATTGTATATTTTATATTACTCTTTTCTCTATTTTTTTTTCTACCGCAGCTGTGGATCCATCCATATGGCACCTTCTCAAAACTGCAGCCAATTTTCCTGGATCATTGTCTAATTTAGAAGTATCACAGCTTTTGTGTTTTTGAGCTTCTCATATTTCTGAAATCTGTG
Organism: Otolemur garnettii; assembly: GCF_000181295.1. Lineage (NCBI taxonomy): Eukaryota > Metazoa > Chordata > Mammalia > Primates > Galagidae > Otolemur > Otolemur garnettii. The sequence continues at coordinate 13,003,089 of NW_003852445.1, forward strand.
TGTTTGGGTGTTGCCGTAAGGGTCTTGCAGAAAAGTGATATCGTGGAGAATAAGCACGCTTATTGAAATTGAGTTTTAAATAAAGGTGACCATCTGCTCGCTCAGGCAGAATGGCGAGCTTTCTTTATTTGCTGTTGGTTTATATAGTTAATCTTATGCATGCACACTATACAGCAATGACCTCATTAATATTCATTACAATCCCTCTGCACATGCGCATTGGACATAAATGACTTCATTAATCCATTTGAACATCTTGTGACCCACCCGCCCTGTAAGTAGCTCCTCCCTAGTAATCTGATAATCCACCCAATATATACCTTTATGCATAACCCTTTCAATATAACCTGGTTTAACATAACTTAATGAAGAACATGTGGTCAGTCATTACTTTCTTTGTTCTTATCTGATGAAGCCTGAGGCTATGGAGGAACAAGGTTAATGGAATACCTGCCCTTGCTGGCCTTGCCTTTTGGAGGCTGTTACTTTGAATCTTTAAGCAAGGCATAAAGAAACTTCTTGGGCATACAGGAATTTGTGTGCAAACCTCTGCTCCTATGTAAGCCTGAAGTCGGGATTTTGCTGGAAACTTTTATAAGAAATTTTCAGGCTGGACTTCTCAAAAGCCTTTCATGAGCCCAGGTTTCATCTGTGCCATTAGATACCTGTATGCATTGGGTAAATTCCTCTTCTCTTGAGGTCCCCAAGCACATTTCCATTCCTGGACCTGTCAGCAAGTGACCTTCGTTACTTATCACAGCTCAGGAAAGGTTACTAATGGGTATCTGGCCAGTTTTCCAAAGGGCTTTTTTATTGGCCTTATAAAATCAACCTTAATTCCTTAATGCAGTAAATGCTATTCCAGCCAAAGCTTTGGTCATGTTAGGCCCACAACCAACCCAGCCACATAGGATTATGCCTCAGTTTCTCACAAAGTCTTTTCACTGCTCTCTCTCAAACGGCTTTTCTGGCCAGAGGCATATAGGCGGTTTGCCTATATTTGGAGATTCTATTTCTACATTTCTAGTCATTGATCTCTTTAAAGAATGCATTGTTTCTAATTGTCCATGAGGCTGGAAATAAGAAAGTATAATTGGATTGACCAAAAGAGATTCAAAAGGAATCATCACTACTTTCCCTGATTGGTTAAGTGATATTCATATTTCAAAAATCACTCCAAAATACCTCTAAACCTAAACTGAGTAACTACCCTTTGACCTAGTTTTCTCTGTAAAGTGGAAACACATAAGCATAGGCAGACATGGGTTAAATTCAAACTCCATAGTTTAGATTTTGCATTTCAAAGGAAGTGATCAATCATATATAAATTTTGCAAAGACAAAAATAGCTTAGCAATTTTTGAACAGTACATTCACATCAAGATTGTTATCAATATTGTAATGTTGTTGTTTGCTTATGGTGGAGCAAGGGTCTGTAGGGGATTTTTATGAGGGTCTTTTGGATAAATCTGCTACTATGCTCTTAACGTATCCTCTTACCCTATCCTCAACACACACACACACAAACACACACACAAAAGGATGGAAGAGATGAGGTATTTATTTTTTACCTTAAGCCTAGCAAGAGTCTTCAACAGAACCATTCAGAGAATGTGGTATGTGTCCTAAGTATTTATAAGGCACACTAAGCTAGCGTCTTGCTCCTACCTAGGAAATGTGCAGCGTAGGAATGAGCAAGCTAGTAGCATTGATGGCAATTTAAAGAAGAGCTTCTGATGCACTAGAATAATAAGGGATGCACTAGAAGAGCTAGTGGCAAATTAAATGACTGGCTTCGTAGGGGCTGAAAAAGGATAGTGACCTCCAGAGTAGAGTGCACTTGCTCAGATGGAGAAAATTACAGATAAGCAAACATCAGCAATCATATTTAGGCATGATGGAGATGATTGCCAAAGTCTCCATGAAAATGCCAGAGCAGGAAAGGAACTTTAAATATCTCCCAGGCTAGAGAGGAGAAAGCCAGTTTACAACAGTACCAGCCAAAAAAATAATTCTCCTCCACCCTTTCACTCTCCTGCCTCATTGTGTTTCTTATTACCTTGAAATGATCAAAGCCATGGCTACACAGTGTGAAAGGAAGTGAGCGGAAGAAATGAAGCTGACTGCAGCCCATTCTCTTACACAACCGGCTCTAGACAGAGAATGTGGAAACAAGCTTTACTTTCCATCAAATTGAAAACTTTGATGATTATATGAGATTGGGCATTTTAAATGAAAATTAAACTGTTTTTGAAACATATGGACCTGGACTGTCTACTACTTACCAGTCACCAAAAAAGCTCGTTGCTGTTCAGGAGCCATGGAAGGACTGTATCTATTGAGATGGTTTAAAGAGACAATAAGAAATAGAAATAAAATTGCTTCTATGTTTAAACTCCATAAGTCATGTTTAATTAATTCCGTTAGGTTTATGGCCTTGAGCAAGTTACTTAAACTCTCAATTTCTCATGTGTAAAGTTAACTAGCAGAACTTCATAATATTGCTCTAAAGATTCACATATTTCTTAGAAAGTTGCAAGAAGGATTATTATGTAAATAATCTAACACACTACCTGGACAGATTTCTCTGTTTTCTTGGACATTTCGTGTATGGCCGAGAAATATTTTGCAACATTCACTAGACTCAAATACAGATAACACATTCACACTGCTTGACAACAAATATTTATTGAGTATTTACTTTCTACAAGGCATTATATTAAGTACTTTTTCATGTATTTTTTCATGAAAATGCTATTGGCTCTTGTGTCATCATATATAACACCTTTTGAGAGTTAGAGATGTTAAGAAATGTGCTCAAGTCATAGAGCTAGTAAAAAGCAAAGCTGTAATTCTAATCTTTTTCCCTATACTACACGACCAGGACATTTTTCCAATATCTCAAACTATGAATAATCATCTTAATGGATGTTCTGTCCAAGTGCCCGATAACAAAGGACAGAAGAAAGATACCACTGTTTTCTAAATAATCACAGGATGAAATAATTCACGTTCATGTGTTATAAGCACCCCTATACCTGTAGAAAATTCTTCTTCTCCAATAAATATATTAGGATTCTGAGTCTCCAGCCCTGAACATACTACTTTGAATGACAAAAGAGAAGGTATAAGGTTTTGGCCCTAAAGTGATTTAGTCCCCTCTTAGAAAAAGAAAATGACTGGATAAAAACTGCAATCAAATATAAAAAATAGTGACAGAAGCAGTGATTGACAGGGAAGGAAAAGCCAAAGAAATACTTGTCTGAGACAGAATTCTAGCTGGAAAGCTGAGCAAAAGAGGGTGGGTGTGAGGTGGGCCTGAGTGAATGAGAGTGCTCAGAGATCAAAAGCTCTCACAGAGGAGAGGAATGGAAAAGGAGCCATTTACTTTGGGTTCAAGTTTGTGATGGCTCTGAGATTTTTTTTTCCTCTAAATCTATTTAATCTGGAAACTCAGTCTGGTTCAATTATAAAAACAATCATTTCTTAGAATAATTCAGATAATAAAATTAGATAGTCGACATCACAAAGGATAGCATAAATGTTTATCCCACTAAAGCTAAATTGTTTCCTTTTTTAAAAGTCAGCTATACAGAAGTAGGGCTATGTCATGTTTTAGTTATCATACAAGATACTGAGTCGAGAGCATTTACTCCAATCAAGAAAAATACATTTTGTATTTAGAGTCAAATAATTAAAATACTGAGAATAATGCTGCCCAGATATTTTTCAATTCATGTTTATCATAGCTAATAAGAGTATACAAATATATTTTTGAATAAAATGTTTCATCAGCTTTAGGCATGTATGCTTTTTTAAAGTAAAGCCACAATTTAAAAGTACATAACATCTGCAGGCCTAACTTTTAACAGCCTCTAGCTAAGCTCTTAGGGCTAGTATGGAAATAGGTGAGGGGAATGTTTCTCACATTTTTAAACATATAAATTAGAATGGGAGAAAGTGGGAAGATGACAGGAGTAAAAGAAAAGATACTATGTTTGGTAGGAAAAATTATAAAGCACACAGGAGCTCTGTCAAATTATCAGAACTTTTTCAATGGTTTCAACTTCCAATTATTATCTAAATTCCATTCAGTGATGCACTAAAATATTAACATTAACACAAATGCTTCCCTGTGTTTGTAATCATGCTCCCAAGGCATATAGACTCATACCTACATATAATACCAGGTAGGTATTATATATATATATATATACATACAAATATAGATCATAATCATATATAATCTGCTCAGCATGCAAATTACATGGTAGAACTCTACTTTCACTGATAGTTTCTACGTAAGTCTAACTCTGATTTTACAGACCTAAGATTCCAGTAGAATCAAAATTTAGAGAAGGAAAAGGGACCCCAAAAGATCTAACCTTCAACTAAAGTGCCTAAAGTGCTTTGATTTCTATTCATGCTTCATAGAAGAACAAATTTATAAAAACAAAACACGATAGCAATAATACCTGTGTATGGGATTCATATGTGGCTAAAGATCAGCAGCTAAACCAAGCGAGGCTCTACCACATATTAGCTATGAGTCCCAAGAGAGTGACCATCAAACTTCAGCACATACCAATCTTCTGGGAGTTTTGCTAAAAAGCAAGTTCTAACTCAACAGGTGTGAAAGGGTTTCTGAGATTCTACCAAGCTCCCAAGTGATGTGCATACTGCTGGTCCAAGAGGTCATGTGCCTAAATGAAAGGTCCTACATCAAGCCAGGTAAGATTGCCAAGCTTGCTCCCACCCCCTCAGGAAGATAGCACACTCCCTTTATGCTTGGTATGAAGAAGTGAATGTGGTAATTCAGTTGCAGCACCAGTGTCTGGTGTGCCATAGATTCTCAATAGATGCCTTTGGCGAAACAGGTATCGTTTAACATCTTTCCACCATATTTAATAAGTTTTTCCTTGGAGCAAGGTTGCTTGAATCTAAATTTTCCTTTCAAGTCAGTTGCTGTCAGTTGTCAGTAAATTCTATACAATCCTCCAAGTAACTGTGATTAGGGTATTCCAAGTTCTCTGCCAGTATTAAAGGGATAATTAACAATTCAAAGCTTCATGCCTTACTATGGCCCTCACCTTGGGCTATTAATAAAATGACCTTGAGAAAACAAGCTGTCACAGAGACAAAATGCCTTATAAGGCCTGAAATAATGACACCACATCGTATCACAGCCAAATCTGCATTTCAAAACCAGCAAAACACAGCTGTCTGTCAGCCTGTCTGAAATCATTCAGCTCCAACCTAAATGTGTCTTTACGCTTTTCACCACTGACTTTCACAGTGACAAATGGAGGGATGGCTTCTTTAACCTAACGGAACTCTCACCACCTCTGAGAGAGCCCCCCTCCTCTTAATGTTTCCCGAAACAAGATATACAATGTCTGTGCCACATAGGCTGTCACGGCTCATTAGTACTCTAACCTCGGAGCTGCCTGGTACCCCCGTGGGGGGAGGGGAACAGCTCCCTAAGGTGGTGAATCTCAGTGCTTTGAAAGTGTGTTTCATTGTGTAACTCTATGTAAGATATTCTCAGCTTTTTCATTTCAAAGTAAATCTTTACTGTATTAATAACCATGAAGGTGCGCCTCCCTTGAGAAGAGAACAAATACTCGTTTTGTCATGAATCTGAATTCACTGGTTCCCCTTTAATATTAATGCCACTAAGTTTGTTTACTGAGTGTCGCTTCAGCACACCTTTTTATAAAGAAAGACTATTAATACTATAACTCATGAATGAAATGTTTAATATTTTACACTATCTCATCATAGCAGTTCCCCATCTAATATATTAATAGAGAGGCATCATTATGCTAAAGGAAATGCCTCCCGATGTTAGAAAATGTTATGGGCCCAAAGGAACAATGTCTAGTTAATTACAAAAGAGTAATCTCCATCTGGTAGATTTTGTCTTCCCTGGTTTATTTTCTGATAGGTCTCCAGATGATCTCTTAAACAGTCTCCTTAAGCACGCAAAGGTTTCAGAGGTTATTAGTAGTAATTGTGTTGCATAACTGAGGGGATTTTGTTGGGCGTGTGGAAGCAGCAATGTCATTATTAGTTGATTAGTGTGAACAATCTTTGACAATAGGTAGCACCTACTATGACTCTGATTGGTGGCGGCTCATTATTCTGATTGCTATTTGATTTGTTGTAGTATCAACCACAAAGTGAGCAACATGGACGAGGGAAGAAAAAGTAATGATCAGAGGAAATTTGTATGAGCATAGGCCAGTGGGAGATGTGAAAGCTTCATTGTTTAGGCAAATGCATTTGTACTAAGCAATGGAGATTTGGCAGTTAGAGTTTGAAGCTAGAATTTTAGTACAATGTTGCATAAAGCTTACTATCATTCACCCTACTTTTAGGATATATATCAGGGGATCAAACATACTCTGTCAAACTAAATATAAGGCAGTGTGTCCATTGCTAGTAGTGGCAGGAGACAATTTTTATAACAAAACTAGTAATAAGGCAAGAGAAGGAAAATGCAGTGAAAGAAGAACTGCTGGGAGAAGTATGGAATTAAGTACTGGAGGAGGTTTTGAGCGGGAAATATATTTTGCAGGTAGATGAAAGTTAACACCCTTGGGAGAATCTGAATGGAAACATCTTATGTTGAGTTTATAAGGCAAATGTCTTCTTATGAATTACAGTGCCTGTACCACCTATGCTAAGAAGGGTTTGGTTTGGTTTTGAGACTTTTGAAATGCTCCCAATGATATCATGTGGGGCTTATAACATTTAAAAAATTACAGATACAAAAAATACCAAACATAGCTGGAGCTTATCAAAGAAAAATTATACCATACACAGGGTTAAACCAATAGGGAGACCATGACAACAGGGGCAAGGCTACTGAAATAGCAGAGATTGGACTCAAACTTCATTGAAACAAAGGAGAGAGAGCTTGTAAGCCCTGGGTGAGCTGGTGGAAAGGTACATGTACTAGAAGGCAGGAAGCAGTGGATGTGACTGGGCCATTTTTGTTGGCTGGTTGTCCTTACAGAAGCCAGGGTCCTACCTTCCCACAGGAACTGTGAGATAGGGTCTTTATCCTTCTTCATCACCTTTTAAAGGATGACTCCCAAGTCCTGAGTTGTAAAACTGGCATGAGGCTGGGAAGAGATTTACATCCCAACAGGTCAGAGAAAAAAATTATAATTGCAAGTTTTCCAAAGTAAATTCTCCAAGCAAAGGGAGATCAAGGCACTAGTCAGGAAGATACTTCTCCAAGGTATAATCAAGGTGAGGGACCCATTAAGGCCATCCTGGTCAAGTCCCAGTATTGGACATACATACCACTCAACTTTTGAGAACTTTTATCCAAACCTGAAACTTTTTTCACACATGAACACACATTGGGATGTGCGATGTTACCAAATCAAAATGTGTGTATTTTTAAAAATACATGTGATTATATCCTGATTGGTATTTTTGAATCTGTTTATTTGTAAATATATTAAGGAAATATTTTTATTATAAACATACATACACAGCATTCCTTTTAATTATTTTATTGTCTTCAATCTCATGATGTAAGAGATGAAGTCTTAATCTTGTCAGCTTACTCTCTTTACCTCCCCTGAATGCCCAGAGCATTTTCCTTGTGCCTTTTACCTCATTTTCTCCCTCATGCTATATATTATTGTCTATTTATTATGCCCTTTCTTTTCTAAGTGTATTAGGTTGAAAGTTCCTATGGAGTAGGAATTTACCTCTTATTTCTCTAGGGTCTGTGATTATACTTCCAGTGGTGAAACTCTGTGTCACTCCCATCCTCCCTCCAGGTCTCCTACTGAAATTAAACATCTTTACATGACTTTGATGCTATCCTTTTTGAAAAAACAATTTGCATCTTTTACCTTTGACTTCAAGATTTTGTGCAAAAGGAAAAAGTATCTACTAGAAAAAAATGACCATATCACATTGCCAATGCATTTGTTCTTAGATAATTATTTTGTTGATTTTAAATTTCCCCTTTTCTTAGTTTATCCTTGATTTTAATATTGCCATTAAATGATTCAAAACTTAATCATTGGAGAGGATAATTGCCTAATTCCTGAGTTGTGCATCTATTTACATGTCTACTTTGAAAGCTAGATTTGAATATTTGACGTTCTCAGTTAATTTGCCATGGAGCTAAGATCATGTTGACTCACCTGCTGAGACTGATCCTGGCTGTGAAGTGCACTCAATAAAATTACAAAAGGTTTATGAAATGCACACATATGAATTCTAATAATGGGCTTAAGGAAGAAGGTTTTGCAAGTTTTTCCAACAATGGTTTAAATAAAAGAACTTCAGGGAAAAAAAGATTTTTTTCAAATAGTTGAAGATCAATATTGTCCTTCTTTCACAACTCTCCATTTTCATCCTATTGTTTGTTTTCTCCCAGATTCCAGACATTATAGACTTGTTGTAGGACACTTACAAGATATTTTCATGTGGAATTGAAAAGGATTGAGAAAAAACAAAACACAGCTGGATCTCCCTCTCTCTCATTAATGCTATGAAAAATATTAGTGAATATCAGAAATAAAACAGCCATCATTTTCAGGATTTGCAGAAAGCTTATCAGACAGAGAAGATTCGTTAGTTTTGAGGTTTTTTTAAGTTTGAGGCATATTCAATCGAGCATTCAGCTTGGAAATAGCACTTTAGTTTGGTCCTCCGGGATGTTAGGGTCACATCAATAGAATCCAGCCAGGCCTCTTTTCTGACTGGCCACTTTGGTTTGTCAGTATGAATTCCATTCAATAGCGATAATGTGAAAACCTCCACTCTGTGTAGGAAAGGTATTGTCATGCTCCTTGGGGGGTAAAGCCTTCCTGACTCCTATTTTTTCATGAATCTTTGTTATTCCCTGAGATTCACACTCAACTGTGACTTTATCAAACTTTATTGATGAAATAGAGCATGGAAATTGAGGGGGAAAAAAAAACCTGAAAAACTAACAGCCAGGTAAGTCAACAAAGCTGTACTTGGTTTGGGCTCATGGTACCATTCACCAGTCCAATCAATGCCCTAGCAGTGGGGGAGAAGCAGGGACAAGATACACGGGGGCCTTTTTCTTGCCACAACAATGGGGGCCTTTACCCTGCCTATGGTGAATGTATCTGGCTCTATAAGCCTATCAATTTTTCTTTTTCAATAAACTTTGTCTCATGTTTGCCTCAAAAAAAAAAAAAAAAA
>NW_003852445.1:13012314-13027603 GCF_000181295.1 Otolemur garnettii
AAAAGAAAAGAAAAAACACCCCCGAACTCAAAAAAAAAAAAAAAAAAAGCACAATACCATTCTTAGCTAAGAATTCAGACAAGTATGGTAGTGAAGATGGCCCATTTTTCAAATAAATAAGGGCAGTTTGGAGATAGTATATCACCACAGTAGAGCAACCCTCAGGTGTGCTGGAAGACCAAGAAGCCGAACCACTTTAGGAATCCTCCCTTTTCTAAAGTTCATTGACTTTAGCTATCATGACTATTTGTTTCATTACCATATTTCAGTTTTTCAAAAATTTAAGATTAATTGTAATCCCCAGGAAAAAATATTGCAGCAAATTCAGAGATTTGCATAGGTGTAAAAAAGATTTTATTTCTTGAGTTATTTTTTCCTAGTGCTACATAAGAGTTGACATCTTTACTGCTGTTCAGTTCTTGGTTTTGTTTTTTTTCTTCCTGGAATGATAGAGGCATCAAGTTCAGGTTATAAAATTTAATCTATCTGGATGGGATTTCTGGATCCGCCAGTTCTAAGGTATTAAGCAATGCATTTAGCCTCTCTCTGAACACAGGTTTCACAGTGATACAGTTGGGCTAATACTGCATGTGCTTCATTTAGTTATAAGATGAAAAAGAAAGCAAGAAACTGGCTAGGGGCCATCATACAAAAATAGCTCTATGAATGTAAGCAATAATGATGATTGGGATTATTATTATCGTCACTATTACTAGCAGTAATGATTTTTTATCACCGTATTACTACACAAAACCATTTTTAATGACATCCTCAAGTGGAGATTTCAAAGGATTTGGAGAAAATCAAATACAAACTTGATTATTGCCAGAGGCAACATATAGTGGACTCTAGATCTTAATGTGGGCAGGGGCTAAGTGAAATGGGAACAGGGAGAATCTTGAAAGTTGGCCCCTTGGAAGATACTCATTGTAATAATTTTGGGGGAGGGACAGAAAGTTGCTTTCTAAAGTCAACTGGAAGATAACTTCCCAAAAGTTATCAGAAACTGACAAAAAGGCTATAGAGTGACATGGTAATGAGACAAAATATATTTATTTTTCAGGATGAGAGATTAATATGGAATCTAGAAAATATCTATAATGTCTCATGGAATCTAGAAAATGTCTAAAATTTTCAATATTTGGGGGGGGGGTACATCACATAATTTGCCAAGGAGGAAGGAGAGAGCCACAGTGGGGCAGGTGGCATATTTACTAGTCAGAACCTTCTTGTTGTTGTATATTTTCAATAGTCAGAGTCCTCTAATTTTAAATAAGTTTCTCAGGCACCTGGCACCTCAAAGAATCAGGTAGTCTTTCAAAATGTGTCCCCCTGATACCCTGTATTTTCCTATGAGCATATTTATAGCACTGTAAGATGTCTCTTAACCTGCTAGTATTTATTAAACAGTGCTTATAAAACATTTCTCTCAATTATAATCACTGAAGACTTTCACTAAAATGAAGCTTTATATTCATGGGTCTGTGCATGACCCCAGATCCTGCATTTCAACAGGTTCCTCCCAGGTGACACAGACGCTGCAAGTTTGGGGCCCACATTTGGTGCAACAAGGCCTGAATACAAGGCCAAATTCACCAAGGTCAAAAGGAAGGCTATCTTGAGCCCCCTTGTAGCACCATGATCTCGTAAGGTGGCTGGCACAGAGTAAAAGCTCAATAGGTATGAACTAGGCAAAAAAAGGACAAATGACTAACATGATTCATGCTCTACACAGGACTGCTTATTGAAAATAAATTGAGAATATTAATTTTTTGACGTATCTGTGGTCCATATCCTAGAATGGCTATATAAGAATCTGTTCTACTTTGTTTGTGGTGTAGGTGAAACCATTTCTCATTTGTACCAATGGGATGATGGGTGCTGCTTGCTTGTCTCCAGCAATGAACTAAATCATAAACTGCTTTCCTGATTTATGGAAAGTGGACTATGGTCCACTCAGATGGACATAGTTTCTTCTTAATGACTCCTAAGTGATGTAGGTAACCTAATTAAGGGGTGAAAGGCTGGCAGATGGCATGTATGTTTCCCTTAGATCCATGAATCAGAAAATGTTAAATCTGTTTCTTCCTAAGAAAAACACACACCTATATTCATTGCAAATAATGTTAAGGATCTCAATGTCAGTATTATTGTCATCTGTATATATTAAAGATTGTGTGCAAGAAAAACAATATACTGAATAATGTCATAAAGAAAAAATAGTTTTTAAAAAATGAATAATTCTATCTTATTTTAAGTTCAAAAATTTGTACTATGAAGGCCACCACTATGGCTGCACTCTTGTTTGCCTTATTTTTAGACTCACTTCATTTCTATTCTAAGTATCATTTTAGAATCACTTCCCTAATTATGTGCTCTTCCAAACTTTTTAATCCTTTACTTTGAGTCCCCAGACTGCTGAACTCTGCGAGAGAATTACACACTGTTCAAAGAACATTTGCTAGTTTTACACACACGACTTCACAGAGATTCCTCCATTAACTCGACGTTGGTGCCTAGTAAATGTTCCCAACATTGTGAGGAGCAAATTTTGTCCTCTGGGCTCAAGCCCCAACTTGATTGTGCCCACAAATTTGCCTTCTAATTTAAAGAAGTCAATTTCTTTTCCCTTCGTCCTTTTCAAAACATCTCCGTATTTCCCCTTCTGTGTTTTTCCTACTTTGGTCTTTGAGGCAAAACTGTCTATTTTCCTCACCCTGACTAATTGTTTCATCTGCATTTCTGGCTTCCTAGTCTCTTCTCAATTATGGGACTATAGTTTATGAATTATCTACTAGCGTTTATGTATGTGATTAGGACATTCTGTAGATAATATAGAAGCACCTGTAAACATTTTAGCATCTTCAGTATCCTAATAAATTACATAGATCAGATGCTACCATATCCTCTCATACATTTTAATAAAATTTGCCTGCTCAAGCTTCTTAAATAGCCATCATCTTGTCCCTTTGCTTTACTTTTATATGTGTCGCCCTGCCAGTTTCTCCTGATGTCCTCATTTGCCTCTGGTGTATTGTCCGTGAGAATTTGCCTTCAAGACCTTCAAATAACTGAACAAGGGCCCTAGTTCTGAACCTATGCCACAGTTGCTCAAAGACAAAGCGTCCTATGAGCTGCTCTTGGGCAATGATGGAGTGTAACAGGAAAGCTAAGGCAGGCTCTTTCCTGGGAGCCAGAAGATTCCTCTAGTGGCCCGAGGGCTTTGCTGAGCCACGGGAATCTTGAGAAATTCTTATCTCTTTGGCCCCCTCTCCCCCTTACTTGGATAAGACTTGATCACTGTCTCATGATTCTTCCATCTTTCTCCTGTTACCTCTTCATTATCTCTCATGAACATTTCCTCTGATGTGAATGTTTAATTCTGTCTTGGTGTCTGCTTTTTGGAGGACCTGAACTAAAACCACAGGTCATCCTTACTCTTTATTGTTCCAATGAATACTTTATCTCTAAGGTCACCAAGAACTCATCAAGAGCAAAACTTCTTTTTTGCCACTCTTCCATTTGCACTCTGGACCATTTATCCATCTAAAAATGCTGCCCTCTGTTGACTTGATATGGATTGTTCCACTCTACTTATGGTATTTTTTTTTTTCAGAGTCCCATTGTTTGCTTCCCCTTAACCCTTAAGCCAAGATGTTCTCCAATATCCTGTCTGACCTTGGCCTCAAAGAATTTATTTTGTCATTCATTCTCTGTTCTCATCTTTGTTGGTACCGTTCATGTCCACACTTTTCACCATAACTTCCTACCAGAAGGGTCTTAATCCTGTACCATAGTTTTGAATTTTCTCTGTATTCATTATTCTGTTATTCTGAACTTCAATTTTCACATTCAGCATCCCCCAAACTAAACTGAATTTCTGTAAGCAGAGTTCCAAATGCAGCTTCTACCCCTGATTTTTCTTAGAGCACCCCAAATTTCATCTCAAGTAATGGTAGATATAGTGGATATTTTAATTTTTTGATTGTAGTCTTTGAATATCTTTTCTATATTTGGATCAATTGTATACATTATGAGGTCTGCTTTCAGAGAGAGAAGTTTGGAAATTCATATCCCCATATATCCTCCACTGTAGCCATCTGACCTGGGCTCTTCCAATCCCAGGCTCTTCTCTGGGGCTTGGCTTCAAAGATGAGGGAAGTACAGCAGCAGTTCCATACATGCAATTGTAAGACACTTTGGATCTCTCCTTTCATGGGCTCTGCTCCAGCTGAGCTTCCAAAGGATATTCAGCCCTTGTTTAATATGCACTGTCATGCCTTTCTACATTGTGGAGGCCACTTGCTCTTGCTTTTTCAAGTGTCTCCACTTTCAAACATGGTAGCCATCCCTCAAGACCCCACTTGCTATGTACCTCTCTGCACTGACACTGAAACAGCTTACAGTAATCACCAATGGTAATTTTGTGGTTAATCAAACGACAACTTTGCTTCTAACATTACACTTTATAATTGAGCATTGTTGATTATTCTTTATTTGCATTTCCTTGGTTGTTGTGACACTACATACTGCTGTGTTTCCTACATGGGTCATTCTTCTTAAGTCAGGCTCTTAAAGCTTGAACTTCTTCATGGTTTCTTCCTTTTCACTGCTCATTTTATTTTAGGAGACTCACATTCATTTCCATGTTCCTGATTTCCAAAACTATATTTCCATTTTGGTTCTAATTCTAAACATTACTTCTTGATTATTACATTGTTACTAACAACTCAAATTGGTTATATTTCCCCCCCTTTTCCTTGTATTCTTTTTCCTGTCTCACAGAACCATTTCACCAGCTACCATTACTCTGCCAAAATATGTGATAACATTTCCTTCTGCTACAACCTGTGCATTTCTTGGGCCACCAGTTTTTATATCCTTTATCTCTTGACTCATTCGTTTCATTCATCTTGCCCAGGCGCACTCAAACTACTGCCTGCAGGCCACATGCAGCCCGCCTAGGACATTTATCTGTCCTGCAGGGTGTTTTTGCTGCCACTACCTGTCCTGCTTAGCAGCCGACTCATCCCAGGGCCCACAGTCCGGCCCTCCAACGGTCTGAGGGACAGTGAACTGGCCCCCTGTTTAAAAAGTGTGAGGACCTCTGATCTTGCCATTACCATAAGCACGTTCCATATCAGTCTTTGCTCAGATATCCATAGTAGCCTCCTCAGTGGTATGACTTCCCCAACCCAAAGTCAACCACTCCTGCTGTGCACGAAGTGATTTTTATCTAATCACGGACCTGCTTTGCTTAAAACTTCTCAGGTTTCCAACTGCCTTAGGACAATTTCTAATATGGAATATTAATAAAAAGGCCTGGGAACCACTTCTCTTTCCTCTTTACCACATTCTTCTTCATACTCTGTGTTCTTACCATCTTTACTAACTTTATTCTGGAGGCCTCTCTTATTTCTGAATAAATGTCTTCCCTTCCCACTTCCTTCACTTAATATTTGTACTCCTGCCCTGGCACTTTCCCTGGTTGCTCCAGGATAAATTATGAATCACATGTCTGCAAAGAATTTGGTTTTTTCACCTTACAGACCCAGCACTGTGTGCTTCTAGTCGCTTTTTAGTGACCTCCTCCATACTGCACAGTGTGTGAATTTGCCATTAAATACTCCCACCACTCCCTTATTACCAGACATGTTATAGGCAATACACATTCGTGGAATGAATGTTGAATTATTTCTAATCCCACATTTGGCTTTTATAGCTTATTTCTTTGAATCTTCCTACCAATTTCTATATCTGCTTTATTTATTTGATTATACTTGGAAGTTATTATTTGTGAACTGAACTTACTGTCACTAACATCAACTCTTCAAAGCAAGTCACATCCCAGAAGAATGCAATTCCATTGAGCTGTTGCATGAATCTTTGCAAACAGATCTTTTCCTGATCAATATTAGAATTAATGAAATTCCACAGGGAAGGTAAAAGGTCAAGCACTGATCACACGTTACTGATCACAGCGTCGGCTGATGTTTCTCTAGAATTTAAATCTGTAGACAAAAATACCTTCTGGATCTTAACATGCTTGAGAAGATATGGAAAAAAAAAAAAAAAAAAACTTCCCAGTCATGTTTGCAAAGCCAAATATAATCTTTTTAGAAATCCTCACCTGGTAGGATTTTTCTGCAGTTGTTCTTCTATTTGTGTAATGCATATGCATTTAGGTACATAACAGCTGAAATTTGAAATGTCAGTTTTTATTAACGAAAGCGATGGAGTAGCAGACTTGATGAAGGCTGACCTGATGTGCACTTCAAGTGACTGGTTAGGTACACAGAAAGGAATTTATTCCACAAATGCAATCAATTCCGAAGATGGCTGTGCTTTCGCTAAAGTATCACAGAGGAATATTGTGGCTCTGTTTGAGATAATGAGCCAGTTATTAAGAATCCCAGTCTCCGAACTGAGTGTAATAGAAGCCAAGTTAAACCACATTTTAGAGAACAAGAAAGAAATTGGCCATTAAAAGGAAGCTGCTACTCTTCACAGGTATATTGCCTGTTCACATTCTAAAGTTTTAAGATTATCAGACCAATGCTTCCCTGGCTAGGTCCCTACTAGTTAAATACTACATAACTGTTGCTAAAATGGGGGACCCTTGGAAACATAAATTGAACCGATAGATTTTTGATTATAAAATATTCTCTTTTGTGTTTTTTGTTATTTCAAAATATTAAGGGGGTACAAATATTTTTGTTACATGAACAACTTGTAAAATGCTTAAATGGAAGCTTTTAGGGTGTCCATCAGCAGAATAATGTTCATTAGACCCAGTAGGTTAGTTTCTATTCCTCAACCCTCCATTCCTTCCCCTTCTCAGATAAGAATGACTTTCACAGCTCCTTGTGCTTGTGTGTGCCTATGGTTTGGCTCCCAATTATTAGAGAACACATGTGGTTTTGTTTTTCTATTCTGGAGATACTTTTGCTTAGGATAATGGTCTCCAGTTCCACACATGTTCCTGCAAAAGAAATAAAATATTTTCTTAATTTTAGAGAAGCAAGGATTTAGAAATTAGGATGCAAAGCAAAGGGAAAATAGCTAAATAGGATCTTGACAGCATATTGGACAGAACATAAATAGCACTTACTATAATTACATATATATGTTTCTATCTTCTATTAGACGTAAGTTGACCAGACATCCCACTTTTGGTGGGACAGTCCCAATTTTTAACAATTTGTCCCATGTCATGTGGTATTTTTAAAAAGTCCCAATTTTTGGAAAGAGTGCACAACAAGCTAGGAAACGGCAGGAGAACAGTAAGGGAATATATGGTTTTTGGCTGCCATGTGGCTATTTCTCCAGGATATGAGTTTTATATTATTTTTGTTAATTTTATAATGTTAAACTTTAATCATAACAAATAATTGTTGAGAACTGATTATCGAGAACTGCTTATCAAAGTTCACATTGTTGATCAGTTGTTAGAATTTGACCACCGTTGTTTGGACTTAATGAACAATGGCATTTTTTGGCACTGGCAATGATGAAAACATTTTGTAACTGTCTCTCAGATGATACACATGGTACTGCATGGTAGTGCTAGTTAAATAAGTGATATCAACAAATCAGCTATTCAGATAATTTAGGTAAGTAATTTATTTCATGAATTTAGCAGACAGTACTTGTATTATTATATTTTATAGTGGTGGCAAAAAGTCTAGCTCTGGCCTTGAAAGTGACACGACTTATGAGGTATCACTATTAGAAAAATAGATTGATAAGGAAAAGGTTAAATCTTGGGCATCAGCAAAAATCACAATAGAGAACAAATGGTTAGAAATATTTTATCATTTTGAAACAAACCATGTTCCATACAATAATGGACTAAAAATTGTGGGATACGTGCTGTCCTTACCAGGAACTAATGCTGTGACTGAACATATTTTTTCTATGGTAAATAAAGTGTGGACATCAGAAAAATTACAATTAAGTATTGAGACTTTGAAAGCCATTTGCGTGAAATATAATTTAACAAATTCTTGTGAAAAATTTCATGACCTTTTAAATGACAGCAATCTACTAAAAAAATTCACTCAAATGAGAAATATGCCGGAGAATAAAATAATACTATACATAATTTTTAATGTATTATATTTGTAAATTGTACTTATGTTGAAATTTTAAAAAATATATTATAATACTATTTTTGCATTCTATGAAAATTTTTGTTGCTCCATATAGACCAAATTTTTAATTAAGTATCCTCCCCCCATCAATGGTGTCCCACTTTACCAATGTTAAAACCTGGTCACCTTAGACTTAGGGCTTCTTTTTTTTTTTTTTTGAGACAGAGTCTCACTTTATTATCCTCGATAGAGTGCGGTGGCATTTCAGCTCACAGAAACCTCTAACTCTTAGATTTTTAAGTGATTCTCTTGTCTCAGCCTCCCAGGTAGGTGGGACTATAGGTGCCTGCCACAATGCCTGGCTATTTTTGGAGATTTGGCCTCATTCTGGCTCAGGTTAGTCTCCAACTCATGAGTTCAGATTATCCATCCACCTTGGCCTCCCAGAGTGCTAGGATTACAGGTGTGAGCCACCACACCTGGACTAGATTTAGGGCTTCTTAAAAGCCAGGAGTGGAGCTCCTTATTTACTTGAGTTCCTGTTTGCTCAAGGACTGAAGAACCAAAAAATATGTACCCTTATTAAGACACTATTAAAATAACAGGAAAGAGCAATATATTTATAATAAGCTAGGAGAAGAAATGGGGATGTGGTTTTTTGTTTTTTTTCAGAGTCTCACTATGTTGCCCTCAGTAGAGTGCTATGGCATCATACCTCACAGCAACCTTAAACTCTTGGGCTCAAGCAATTCCCTTGCCTCACCCGCCTAAGTAGCTAGGACTACAGGTGCCCATCACAACACCCAGCTATTTTTTGTTATAGTTGTCATTGTTGGATAGCTGGCCTGGGCCAGGTTTGAACCTGTCAACTTCAGTGTATATGGCTGGCACCATAACCACTGTGCTATGGGCAATGAGAAGAAATGGAGATATCTTTAGCTATTCCATATATCAGTGTTAAAAACTTACTGTTTCAAAAAAGGCTTTCATAATATCATTCCCCAGATGATTCAGGAATAAGGTTAGATGTGAAATTAATCAAGTATAGAAATTTTTAAATTTTAAATAATTGAATAAATTAGATGTTCTTTTTATATATAGTATGTATAGACTTCTATACATTATATTACTTAATTCAATCTCTTATTTGCAGAACATCTTAATGCAATAGATAAATGGTATCTGAATGCAAAATATAAGTTAACAGAACTTAGTTCTAGCCCTAGCATACCATTGCATGGGCCAGTCTTGGACTTCATGGTTAAAAGAAAAGTAAAATTGAATATGTCTCAGGTGGGAGAGTTCAAAAAGTCTCCGGCAACTAGATAGGAGGGGTCTGCTGACAGCTCAGATATTACTCACTCCAGTGCTCCGTGAGGGCAGAAGGACCCACCCAGCAAATTAATTAGACTGGGAAGTTTAATGCCTCCTTCCCCACCTTGCACCCAGTCACTGGTAATCCCATAGGGGTGTGACCCAGTTCACTCCAGTCAGCAACTGCTCCCAGGGTTTACGACTGCTTGAGTCACCAGGAGATCTGAGTCTGGCAGGGGGATCTTGGGTGTTTAATACAGGATGGGGCAGTTCACTCAGTTCCAGCCCTGCACCTGGTTGATGTTGCTGGCAGAAAAGGACAGAGAAACTTCACAGGATTTGTTTTTGTCCTGGTTAAATTCATCTGTAGGTCAGACACTGCTAGAGCTGATAAAAAAAACTCAGCCCTGGACAGCAAGCAATTAGAGTTTACACTCAGGTGTCAATTCCAGCCTCTGCCTGCCCACTGCCTTTGTCTCAGCTATATTCCCCTGAGAGCTAGGTGCTATTATGGTCAGATAAGCAGTCTTTTGGTTCAGCCCCTCCCTGTAAGTCTGTGAGCTGCGCTATTCTAGTCCCCACACTCCATCCAGGTTGGTACCACTCTTAGGGCTTCTCTTTACTCACAGAACTTCCCAAATCAGCTGTGCCAGTGGCTGCCACCAGAGAAAATGCCCAGAACCTCTGATTGCCCAGAGAGACATGGCATGTCTATCCAGAATGGCCTCAGGGATGTGAGCCTTTCCCACTGCTGTGGCTGCCACTCTGCAACTCAGGATACCACAGCTCCTATATAGTTTCCTCTAAGTTGACTGTCCTCTCCTCGCTCCCATGCCACAGAGTCAGCACAGACCAGCACCAGCCCTTTCCCCCTTCATTCCTCTCAAGGAAATGCACAAGAATCTGGACTCCATGGGTGACAAACTTCTAGACCTTGGAGTGAGAGTGGGGGGGAATCCTGGGAGTTCAGAGTTGCAGGTAGAGAATATATACAGTTTTAAGTAAATAGTTCTAAAAGCAGAGTATGAATGTCTTAACTCAATAACTAAGAAAATGACATGAAGGCTACATTAACCAGTTTGATGAGAGTATTTCAAATTGTATATGAAAACACCACACTGTACCCTGTGATTGCATTAGGTGTACATAGCTATGATTTAATAAATTAAAAAAAAAAATGTCCTTTTGCCAAACAGCAACAACCAAAAAGACATTTCTTATCTCAGTTTTTGGTTATTGGTTCAGTGCTTTACTCGTGAGAACTAAGGGAAGAGAGAGAGACAGAGAGATTGGTTAATCAAGTCTGTCTTTCATGGACCAAATAATCCCAGTGCTTTTAAATTATTAATACAAAATTCTGGTAAATGAATATGACTACACAAAAATGAAGGCTTATACCTTGGCACTACATATCAAAAAAATTGCCTGCAATGCCAAAAAGACATCTATCAACATATTCCCAGCATAATGATCCCAATTTGAAGGCTAATAATTCAAGTGATTTTCTGTCATTCTTTTAATTTCAACCTTCCATATTGTACCATACAGGGAAACACATCACATTCCAATACTATGTCCCAGGGAAATTATTGGATTTCCCTTTTTTCTCAAGTCTGGGGGACCCCTGAGCACCTTGCGGTGAATGGCAATCATACCCACTGACCTTGTCACCTCTTACCCAGTCCTTGTTACCTTCTCTAGTAACAGGATACTTTCAGCACAAGGATTATTATGCAATTTGGAAGACCAAAAAGTTGCTGTATGACAAAGACTTTTAACTCACTTATATGTAAAATGTTTATAAATGTACATACATATAAATCAGTGGATAGGAGGAAGTATTCATAGTTTTAAGCCCATTTTCAGTGTTCATAACTCACAAAAAATATTAAGAACTTGTTCTTTGAGAACATAAAAAGTTACCCCACTGCCTTTTGCATTGCTTGTGTATGAAGAAGAACACGGTGCAGGGCAGGAAAGTGTGTCTGCCGTTTGTTGAGCCTCTATAACATGCTAGGTTAGGGATCATGCGTACAATGCCTCCTGTTAATACAAGGTCATTCTCATTTTTTGTTTGTGCAAATAGAGCACAGGTAGGTAAAGTAACTGGCCTGATACCTCACAACTTATAAGAATGAAATTGGTATGTTTTCACATAAATACACACCCTGCATGCTTTTTCCACTGTGCAATCCAACCAAACCATGAGATGCTTGTAGCTTGAGCAGGCAACAGCGCCACCCAACTCTTCTAGCTGGCCATTATCCATCACATCAGGAACTTCCTTTTCAGATCATTTATAACCAAAAGACACAAACTGCTGCTCATATGTATCTATTTAAAATTTTGAAGCAGGGTCTACGTTTTACTTCAAGTTAGATCACTTTTTAAGTTTGACTATTGATTTTCTTTAAAGGCAAACAATACCATCAGAACGGTTTTTCTTTTCCAGAGAGTGGGTCTTTGGGGGAATGAAGCGCTGGCACTACACGTAGACCATATCAAAGGGGACACATAAAAGTTGATATTTTCTTTTTATTACTTGAGAAAAGTGCACAGTGGCAATTAAAGTGCCAGAATCTCTGAGCTCAAATCTATTTATTGTGGCTGATAATGGGCACAATGAGAAGATGTGCTCTAGTCCAAGAGCAGAGAAGGCCTTAATAGCTTTTTAAGTGAAAACAAATAGTAAGGAAAGGCATGCAGGAGAGTCCCCCTTTGGAGGTACAGGGGATGTACAAATCTCATTATTTGCTAATAGGGTTTGTGCCACTGCCTCCCCCTCATCACTTTGAACTGCTCCCTGCTTCCCACATATTGCTTAGAAGTGAGCCTCCTGGGTGGCTGTCAGCAGGACATCCATCTGTTTCATGACTTCTCTTTAAACAGAGTCAAAAAGATCACACAAAATGCTACTGGGAATTTCTAGTCAATATTAAAGGAATAAAATGAATTTTATATAATCATGATATGTATTTCAACCTTGTTTTATGCCATAATTACTATCTGGAAAAGTTGATAGTAATAAGCCCTGACAAAGGGCTTACTTTTACAGTGGATAAAAACAAAGCTTTTTTTTTTCTTGAGAAAATCCATGTAACACTGAAATCCAAGCTGTCTGCTATTGTTGTGTCCTCTTTATTTGTGTTACTCAGCCTGACTCTGATGGTGGGAGAGTGGGGTTAGTGAGGGAGTGGACAGAAATGGCTAAAAGGCAATCTGGAAGACATGCTCAGCTAGTCTCTGCTTTCACATATATTTGCAAAGATGGCAGCTACTTCATGAAGAGGAAATGGGAGAACTACTTCTAAGTCAAAGCAAATACAACAAACAACAGCCCAGAAACGAGGTACAGGTTACTGCCAGTTTTATATCCAGCTTGTACTCAGTGGTTCTCAGTCTTAGCAGAAAATTAGAATTACAGGAGGAATTTTTTAAAATACTGAGTCCTGGGCCACACCAATACCATTCAGAATCACTGGGGTTAGACCCCAGACTCAGTACCTTATAAGTCCCCAAGCGATTCTAATGAGCAGTCAAGACTGGTACCCACTGATCCAAGACCCAATTGTAAGCAGCACCAGTGTGGACAATATCTTGTGCAAATCTTAAGAAATCTGGGCCAATGCAATTTAGTCTCACAATAACAGTGCAATTTTAGTCCACCTCAGATCCTCACATGGTCTGAGAAATAGCTAACCCATAAGGCTGACCCTGCCCTCTCTTATTCAGAGATAAGACTTGTCTTCATCATCCACTCTGTTTTATGACTCCCTTGTTTACCTGCCTCTATAAAATTCCAAACACCTTTTCTTTTCTTTGAGAGGTTCCTCTGCACTGATGAGCCTCCTCCCAATTGTAATGGCCTTAATAAATCATCTACTTAATTGTCTGTTGCATTTCGTCTTTTATATTTCTCTATAAATAACTTTCAGGAGGAAAAAAAAAAGCCTGCACTGGGACAATTTGTCACTAGATGCACCTCTGGTGAAACAAGAATAAGCCCATATATTTTTTATATATTTTTTCATTTCTGTATACTCCTTATCTCCATTCTTCCGTTGTTTTATTTTTCATGTTTTTGAAATAGCATCTCATTCCATTGCCCAGGCTGGAGTGTAATAGCATCCGCCTAGCTCACAGCAACCTCAAACTCCTGAGTTCAAGTGATCCTCCTGCCTGAGCCTCCTGAATAGCTGGGATTAAAAGCACCCACCAAAATGCCCCTCTAATTTTTCTACTTTTAGTAGAGACAGGGTCTTTCTCTTGTTCAGGCTAGTCTTGAACTCCTGAACTCAAAGGATCCCACCCACCTCAGCCTCCTGGAGTACTGAATTACAGGTATGAGCCACTGCATGGGGCCTACATCATCCCTTTATTAACATCTTATGTTACCATAGCACATTTGTCCAAAAAAAAAAAACCAGACAATGATACATTACTATTAACTAAATTCCAGACTTTATTTGGATTTTACCAGTTTACACTAAGAAACTCCATGCCCTGGCAGCCACTCCACACATTAGATGATATGACAGTTCAGCCATAAAGAAAAAGAAAAAAGCAGGGCAGTGCCTGTGGCTCAAAGGAGTAAGGCGCTGGCCCCATATGCCAGAGGTGGCGGGTTCAAACCCAGCCCCAGCCAAAAAAAAAAAAAAAAAAAAAAGAAAAAGAAAAAAGCAGCATCCCATCAACCTTCATTTGTTCCAGGCCAGGGTCAGCCACTGAAAACTCTGCACCCCTAATACTGAACAATCCTTTCCCTTTTGAAATGTCCCCAAACTGCCTCCTTGCCCTTTTGTCAGCAAACAAGGATACTTAAACCTAACTGAAGACCAATTATAAAGTTGCTTCATGCCCAAAATTTCACCTTAAAAAATTCTTGTCAATTCAAAATTATCTCAATATTTCCTCTTTTTATTTTGTAAATTTTTCTCTACTTTTTAACATTTTTGAATCCATGCAAAAATAAAAATGGTGGCAGATATATTCTCTTGCCACAACTTCATAAACAAAGTCTTTGTTAATTTTGCCTCAGACTGACTTTTGTCATTGGCACCATTAACATTCTTTCTGTATTTATGTTGCTTGGAGTTTGCTGTGGTTCTTGAATCTGAGAGTGGACATGTTTCATCAATTGTGAAGATATTTTGTATTATCTTTGCATATTTTTTCTCCATTCTTTTGTCTTTTTCTGGGATATTAATTAAATGTGATTTATAACATTTATTGTTTTCCTACATCTTAGATAATTTTACTCTTTTTATTTCACTTCTTTTATGTGCTTCAGTTTGTATCATCTCAGTTCAGTGGTATGTTTTCTGCTGTTCCCAACAGCTTCTAGGTGTTCTCAATAAATTATTTATTTCAGAGTTTGAATTTTTCAATTCTAAAATTTCTATTTATCTGTTTTCTAAAGCTTCATTTTTTCTGGCTAAATTGTCCATCTGTTTATATTACACACATTCTTTTTTCTACTATATATTGAACTCATATATGTGTTTTAAAATCTATTAAAATTGTACTAACTCCAGCATCTAAATTATCTGTGGCATTGTTTTATTGTCTTATTGTCTTTCTTTTTTGTAGATAGAGAATCACATTTTTCTGCTTAATTTGCATATCTTTAAGTTTTGATTGTATGTTGGACAGTATGACAGAACCTTGCAGAGATTCTTCTTGATCCTTTCATCTTGCCCTAAAGAGTTTTTTTGTTTGTTTGTTTCATTCTGGCAGGAAGTTCTGGTAGTGGAGGGTATTGCTGATCTTGTTGGGGTTCAGGTTATAGGCTTTCTTAATTTTGCCCTTAGTTCTGTGAGATAACTCTTACTCCAGTGTGGTCTGTACCCTAATATAAGATCTTTCTGGAGCCTAAACTGAAT
>NW_003852445.1:13029866-13041115 GCF_000181295.1 Otolemur garnettii
AGCCAATATTGTACTGAATGGAGTTAAATTGAAATCATTTCCACTCAGATCAGGAACCAGGCAAGGCTGCCCATTGTCTCTGTTGCTCTTTAACATTGTAATGGAAGTTTTAGCCATCACAATTAGGGAAGAAAAGGCAATCAAGGGTATCTATATAGGATCAGAAGAGATTAAACTTTCACTCTTCACAGATGACATGATTATGCACCTGGAAAATACCAGGGATTCTACTACAAAACTCCTAGAAGTGATCAAGGAATACAGCAGCGTCTCAGGTTACAAAATCAACACTCATAAATTAGTAGCCTTTATATATACACCAACAATAGTCAAGCTCAAAAAATAGTCAAAAACTCTATTCTGTTTACAGTAGTGCCAAAGAAGATGAAATATCTGGGAGTTTATCTAACAAAGGATGTGAAAGATCTCTATAAAGAGAACTATGAAACTCTAAGAAAGAAATAGCTGAAAATGTTAACAAATGGGAAAACATACCATGCTCATGGCTGGGGAGATTTAACATTTTTAAAATGTCCATACTACCCAAAGCAATATATAATTTTAATGCAATCCCTATTGAAGTTCCATTGTCATACTTCAAAGATCTTGAAAAATACTTCATTTTATATGGAATCAGAAAAAACCTCGAATCACCACAAATTCTAATTGCATTTTCTGACCCACATTTCAGCTCCTTCCTCATCTTAGCCATAGTTCTTTTGCCAAAAGCAACCTATGGTCTTTCCTTGGTTTCATTTGTTTTGATCTATCACTTTCAGGCAGAAAACAAGGTTGAAAGTCAAACACAAATTTAGGCTTCTCTTCTCTTGGCAATATCAGTCCTGACCTTTTTGCTATGCAATACCAGAAAAAAGTGAAATCATATACTTTGGCAAGTGTCATACTTATACGTACAGAGTTCAGCAGAAGTAATGCCCTTTTGTACTTTAGTGTTGATGTTGTTATGTCCCATAATTAAATACAAATACTGCAAATTACAAGTAATGGCACATATAATCCCCCTTTTATGAGCTACTAATCTACATGCATCTATATCAATCTTATATTATAAAATCATAGCTTGTAAATCTGTAACACAACAATATCACACTCAAGCACAAAAGAGCATTACTTCTGCTGGACCCTGTGACATGAGGGTAAATCTAATACAACAATGCCTAAAACCCCAGTTCCCTGTCTTTACATTTTAATGCAATATTATCTTGCACATACATGTTATGCTCTTACAATTGTTTTCTGATTTTTTTAACTTAATATCCAGGTAAAAGGTCTTTTTTATCTCTTATGATAGTGTTCAAATATTCTTCAAATCTTATGTCATCTGAACTTAATATTGAAAAATGTGTGTTATTTCTCTGTATGCATTAATTTATTTCAATACCTTGAGTATTACTTTAACTTCACAAAATTTTCTTCAAATAACATCAACATCTGTATGGTTGATCCTGTTCAATTAGTCAAGTTTTCATTTTCTTGTGAAGAATCACAATTTTTATGCTTGTTCTTTATCAGTATCTTTCTTATGTATTGTTTTCTCTCATTATTTGTTGAATTTGGGGGGATTTTTAAGTTATCAAACATTTCACTGAACTGACTTAAAGGAGTATCAATTATTTTTCTAGTTTATTCCATAACAAATTTTAATTTTGTTTCAAAATTTAAGTTCTTCTATAGCACCATATTCTTATCAACTATATTATTCTTGTGCTTTTCTCTTGGATCTTAGGTTTTCTTTTTATAAACGTCAGCTTTATTTTTTTCAAAAGCCACATCTTGACAGCAACTGTAGATATAAATGATAAAAAAAGTTTATTGTCATCATTCCTAATTTAAATGACTCCTACAGTATGATTTTTCTATGGTTTTTAAAATGTTTCCTTTTCCTGGGATAAAAGTAATTTGTACATATCATACTGTGCTTTGTACTACCTTGCTTCTCTGCTTCTGTGTTAACTTCCTAGAGTCACTGCAACACAGTACCACAAATTGGCAGGCTTGACAGAACAGAATTTTTTCCTCACAATTGTGGAACTTTGAAGTCCAAAATCAAAATATCGGAAAAGTCATGTTCTCTCTGAGACAGTCCTTCCTTGCCTCTTCCTAGCTTCTGTTGGTTGCTGGAAATCCCAGGTGTTCCTAAGCTTGCAGCTGCATCACTCCAACCTTTACTTCTGTTGTCACTTCTGTTGTTAGGCTCTTTGCATGTGTCTCTGTGTCTTCACATAGTCTCCTTCTAAGAACAGAGTTTAAGGATCAAGGACCCCCTTCCTCCAGTATGACCTCATTTTAACTAATTACTTCTGCAGTGACACCAGCTCATATTCTGTCAGGACTTCAAAGTATGTTTTCAAGGGAACACCATTCAATCCATAACTATAAATAAGAATATATTTATCAATGTGTCTTTTTTTAAGAGAAAGGAAAAGTAACACATGCCCTCGATCATAGGTCCCTTATATTAGTTGCCAGATGGTTTAAAACAAACAGAATAATTGCACCTTCTTTTATCTATACAGCAAATCAGGACAATTCTATGTGACAAACGTTAATCAATAAAGAGGAAAGCTTGAAATATGTTATATTATAAAATGTTCTTATTGTTCAAACATCTCATGTAATAGAGTTTTATGTTTAAAATACTGATAGCTAATAACTCCACAGCTAGGTTTTGCCAGAGCTTTTCAAATCTTTGCCTGGAGGGCAAGGTGATGAGGATGGGTGGTTCCTAGAACACCTGCTGGCACCTAACAGGCATTCTTCCAGTGCAACTCCTCTGGATTGAGATATCATTTTTCCCTGCTTGTCTGTGTGTGAGCTATTGGTCTAGAGACAAGACTATTAACTCCAGAAAGCTCTATTTGCAGAGGTCTTGTCTACCTGTCTCTACAACCCCACTTGGTTAGCAGTACACCAACAGCATTCAGTGTGTACCCACAACCATTGTGGGAAAAAGCATGTCCTATTTTTCCCACTGAATTTATATGAATTTCTGTCTTTTAATCTATTAAAGGGAGGTAGCACATAAGGAGAGTATCTCCAGATATTGCTAAAAGTCTTTCTGAGCTTTGGTAGATACAGAAACAAAAATGTTATTTCCAAACAAATGCCATGAATAAGTTGGAATACATATATAAATTTATATACATACTATATTCTAATTTTTATAGACATATATAATTATATATAACTACATAAATGACTTCAAATTTTAAATATATAATTTTTATTATCTCATATAAGGTTCATTAAATATATTTGCAGATTCCTTAAGCTTTCTATTTATTTTAATATCATATTAACTTTTTCTTTTTTGTTAAAGGATGTCTCATCAGCCCCAGGAGATTTAACGGGCTAATTGGTGACACTGGTAACTTCCATTTCAAGATATTCAACAGAACTCTGCAGCTGAACATTAGGTAATTTATGTGGCTTTTTACTTAAAATATTACTAATATAATATAGTATTAGATGCTGACACTTAACATGCTAACACTCATATTTATATTCTTGTTAAATAGTACTTAATTAACTAAAGGCTGTATTAAAGCTCTTCAGTATTTTTGATGCATTTTTGAGCATCTAGCTCATAAAAAAGATACTAATCTGAAAGCACTGGCTTGGAAGAATTCTTCTAATATTGATTAATTAGCGAACAACTTTGATTCATTGTGGTGGCTATTATAAGTATTGTTGCTCTCAGCGTTGCTGCTTTCTGGTTTCTATGAAATTTCTGAAAAAATTCAGGTATGTAATACTAATGGGAAAACATTTGGTCAGAAAATGTGCTTTGTGACTTGTCTTTGTTACTAGCTGGGTGAACTTGAGAGGAAATGAATTCTCTAAGCTGGATTTGCTCTTTGGAAAGAAGCTTAATATTGCTGCTGTATAGAGTGGTTAAAAATCAGAATAGCATGGTGTATGTGCAAGCTCTTTATAGACTGTAAAAAGTAGATGAATGCAGGACACTTTGCTTCTTATAGTAATGAGAATGATAATCAGACAACTGCATTTATTAAGCATGTAAAACAAAAGGTTTTGTTACTTAAATGTGGGTTAAGCGAAGCTGATTTGCATGAATTTACTGAAAGTATGTAACAAAAGGCTCCAGTACCCCTGATGACAGCAAAAGCATGGCCTATTTTCCCCACTGAGGGCTCTCAACAAGATAGACATAAAACATAAAGTTGCTATCTCTGGACTCTGAAAAATGTAGTAGCTATCTATGCTGGGAATGAAACTAGAACTGTGGCAAAATCAAACCCATGGTGCCTACCCTTCTTTCACTCTTGTACCTTTCATCCTATACTCATGGTAAGTAATATGAAAGCCGATTTCTTTACTAGATGCAGACAGAATGAGTTCTGAGAGAAACAAACCTTTCTACTCTGAACAAGGGAAATAAACAAAACAAAACAAGAACGCTGAAGATCTTAAAGGTCAGAAAGAATTGAGGAAATCCCCTGGGTTCTGCTGTTGTTTTGTTCTCTCCTACTTCCGCCTCCGGAAATCCCAAAGTGGTAGCAACAGCAGCAACAGCAGAATGAGGACACTGGAAACAGGGCAAAGGTCTACAACTGTGAGAGAGGATACTTCTCTGTGAGCACAGCAACTGTGGTCTGAGAACATGGAGAGAATCTACATGGCATCTCCCTTTCTCTCTGCTCTGGCATTGATACCGGACTTTTGATATTGGATTTCCAGGTTCTTGGTCTTGACGATTTGATGAATGAACCAATAGACCACAGGATGGAAGTTAGATTTTATTTAACAGGTATTACAGCTCTTACAAAGAGCCAAACCTTGCAGAGCAGGATAAGGTAGGTTTTATACAAGTGTCACAGCTCTTACAAAGAACTAAACCTCCTTGCAGGGCAGGTTACAAGTGTTACAGCTCTTACAAAGAGTCAAACTTCCTTTACAGAGCAGGATCCAAGTGTTACAGCTCTTCCTCTCCTGCTCTCTCTCCCTCGAAGGTCTGCCACGATCTGCCCCTAGGCTCTCTACTCAGGGGTTTATATAGGGGCAGTTGTCCAATGAGCTGAAAGCTGAGCTGATTGGTCTATTTTCTCCTAAAATAGACCAATCAGGAGCAGGATTGAAAATGGACCAATTAGGGATACACTGGAGGAATCGTTTTCCCCTGCTCCTCAGGTCTTTTTTTGCTACTAGAGCCTCTGGTGGGAGAGATAACCCCCATCTCCTTGCTCTAGCCTGCCAGTTTGTGTGCCAGCTGCTGCCAAGGCAGAGGTGGCAGGTCCTCCAGCACTGCTCTACTGGAGCCTCTGGTGGGGCAGGGAAGCTCCCTTGCTTGCTTCAGCCTGCCGGTTCCTTTGCTGGCTGCTGCCGCCAAGACAAAGGTGGCAGGTTCCCCAGCCCTGCTCTGCTGATCTGGCTGGGGCGCCACTTTGTTGGTATCAGTGTCATGGCCCTAGAGGTAAACTCAGTAGTCAGAGTATATGAATGAGTAGAAAAACTGAAGGCCAAGTTGTATAACCAAGAAAGGGGTTACCAGGAGGAGGAAAATGTCAGGAACATCTTAAAGAGGAGAGATGTTAGGAAAGAGATCTCGTAATGCTGTCTGTAACACTCTAGGCTCACCCTCACACTGCCCATGCATTTATCTACCTTAAACGACATGGCAAAGGCTTTGAGAGTAGTAACAAGTAGACAGAACCACTCATATCCCTGAATGGACATCAAATCATTCACATGTCTTACAGATGTAAATAATAGGGCAGATGCTAAAATAAAACTGAACTGCCAAATGTGGGTCAGAACTTGTGGGTTGATCCTAATTGGATTCTTGAAGGCAAAACCAAATATTCTCCTTAGCTCTTAAGCAATATGATGAATGGCAGAGTGTAATATTCAAATGTTTAAGATGCAATGCAAACTTACACAGCATATGAAGAACCAGGAATATCTTAATAATGCTCAGAGGAAAAGATAACTAAGAAAGCAAAATCACATTTGATATAACCAAGCTGTTGTAATTGTCAGGCAAAGACTTTAAAGCTACTATCATGATGAATTACATAGAGAAATTATCATCGGGGAAATAAGTTACATTACCAAGAACTAAATGTAAATTTTAACTGAAAAAGTGACTAACTGAAATAAAAACTCCCTGGATGAACACAATTGAACAATTGAGATGACAGAGGGAAAAGTCCAGTGAACTTGAATACAGATCATTAGAAATTATCCAGTCTGAATAATGGAAAGGAAAACACTATAGAAAGAGTAAATGGAACCTTAGGGGTCTGTGAGGATATAACAAAATGTCTGACATCTATTTTCCTAGACTCCCAAAAGATGAGGAGAAATACTTTAATGCCAGACCCAAATGGCAGAATAGAAGCAATCTGGTTTAAGTCTTCCCTAGAGAAAACCAAAATCAAATATTTGGCACCAAGGTTATCACTAGCAATATCCCAGAACTCAAATCTGAGACTGAGGTGACTTCCAGAACCACAGAGAAGTAAAACACTCTGAACAAACAGTAAGAGAAATGGATCTCTCTATCTATGATTCCCCTCCTCCAATCTGCCAGACACTATGCATGGAAAATTTCTTGTAAATTCATGTTTTTCTCCACTGAAGTAAGTGAAACTGAGGCAGATGGCTTGACTCCCCCCATGTTAGGTTCCTTTGCAAGAAATGCATCTCTACCTCAACCCCCAGAAAGCATCACAAAAAAATGATGTAGGGAGAAAAAAGCCTGGCAATTAAAAACAAAGAGGAAAGCTGAGACTAGCAACCCTAGCCCACTCTTTATCTCAACCAAAAAACTCAAATCAGAGTTACTGTTCAGGAACATTACCCTGTAGAAGGCATGCTCCCTGGATCTTCTGAGCCCAATCCCCTAGCCAGCCTTTTCACACAATTCCAATTATTGCTTTTGGGAGTCTTCCCCTTTTAGGAAGAGCAATGATCCAAATGTTTGCTAGAGCCAGCACAAACCTGGGCATAATGCACTGTCTAGTGCCAAAACTGAGGCAGTACTCTAGCATTAAGGGTACTCAACAGGCAACAGCAAAGAACGGCTAAACAAACATACTCTAGTAAGACCAAAATAAGCCAGATATTGAAGACTGGAATAAATAACTAATCCACCAATGTGAAGCCTTAGACGTAGGTTCATAAGAAGCAGCAGCTACTTGGTAACTATGACCTCAAGTGGACAAAATAAGAAGCCGATGATGAAATGGTAATGTGTGAGCTCCCAGATCAAGAATTCAAAGTAGCAATGCTAAAGAAACTCAGTGAACTCCAAAACAATACAGAAAAACAATTCACATATATTAAAATAATTTTAAAAAGTCAAATAGAAATTATGGAACTGAGAAATAGATAGACAGACAGATAGAACAGGTAAAGGTCACTAAACAGATTTGACCCAAACAGGACTACTCTCATGGCATATAAGAATCAAACTCTCAAAGGTCAAGGATGAAGATAAATTTTTAAAAGAAGCAAGAGAAAAGAAGCAAACAACATGTAAAGGAGCTCCAATTTATCTGGCAGAAACCATGCAGATGAGGAGGGACTGGAATGACTTCCAAACTGAAGACAGAAAAAAATGACAATTAAGAATACTATAAGCCCTCAAACATTCCATCAAATGTAAAGGAAAGACAAATTCTTTCCAAGAAAAACAAAAGCTGAGGAAATTAGTTACCACTAGACCTGCCCTGGAAGAAATGCTTAAAGTATTCTTCCCTATGGAACAACGCTGACATGCAAAGAGAAACACTTAAAGGTATAAAACTCACTGCTAAAAGTAAGGACACAGACAAATTTCTGCTCAGATACAGTAATTGTGGTGTGTAATCTACCAGAAATCCATCAAAACTTGCTAAGAGACAGACAATATGAAATGTTGTAAATTAAGACAACACAAAGTCAAAATTTAGAAGGATAGGGATAAAGTGTAGAGTAATTTTTAGTTTTTCTTTTGTGTGTTTGTTTTCTTATGATCAAAGTTGGCATCTGTTTAAAATAACTTGTTTTATCTATAAGGTATTTTTGTAAGTCTTATGGTCACCTCATAGCAAAAATGCATGACAGATGCACTAAAAATAAAAGGCAACAAATTAAGGCTTCTATCAGAGAAAACCATTGAACTACAAAGGAAAGCAAGAAAGGAAAAAAGGTAGAGAAGAGTTACAAAACAATGAAAAAACAAGTAACAAAATGGCAATAGTTAAGTCTTTACCTAACAGTAATAATATTGAATGTAAGTGGGATAACTTTGCCAATTAAAAAACATTGAGTGGCTGAATAAAAAACAAAAACATAACAAAAGACTCAACTATATGGTGGTTACAAGAAACTTATGTTACCTATAAAGACATACATAGACTGAAAGTAAAGGGATAGAAGAATGGTTGATGCAGGCTGGACGTAGTGGCTCATACCTATAATCCTAGCACACTGGGAGGCTGAGGCAGGTGGATCACTTGAGCTCAGGAGTTCAGGACCAGCCTGAGCAAGAGTGAGACCCCTTGTCTACTAAAAAAAATAGAAAATTTAGCTCAGCCTGTATTCTCAGCTACTTGGGAAGCTTGGGCAGGAGGATTGCTTGAGCCCAAGAGTTTGAGGTTACTGTGAGCTATGATGTCATAGCACTCAAAATGAGGTGACAGAATGAGACTGTCTCAAAAAAAGAAAGAAAGAAAGAAAGTCAATGCAAATAGAAACTTAAAGATAGAAGGAGCATCTATAGTTATGTTTACCAAATATAGACTTCAAGTGAAAGACTATAAAAAGAGACAAAGAAAATCAGTATATAATGATCAAGAGTTCAGTTCAGCAAATGAATATAATAATTGTAAATATATATGCATCCAACACTGAAGTGCCAACACATATATAAAGCAATCATTAATAGTTCTAAAGGGAGATACTACAGTAGAACGTTTGTAATTTAACCACCCAAGGGACTGTAACAAGCTGGTCAACATATGGAGGTGGTCACCATAAGGAACTAGGCCAACTGCACCATGATGTACATATGATGTATGTCTGGTCTGTGAAAATTAGGTCAACTTAAGGAAATGGTCAGTATAGGAAGGTGGTCAACTAAGGAAATTCTACTATATTGCAACTCAATAGTAGTATATGATTTCCACATCCCACTTTGAGGAATGGACAGATTATTCAGACCACAAAATCAACAAAGAATTATTGTATTTAAACTATACTATAATATAAACTAAGTAGATCTAACTGGCATTTGCAGAACATTTCATTTAACTGTTTCATAATACATATTTTTCTCAATAAGACATGAATTATTTTCCAGAATAGACCATATGGCCAAGGAAATAGAGAAGTTTCTCAAAAATAAGGAAAATAAAAAACACAGCATAGCCAAAAGGATAAAATATACTGATATGGCTAGCCTCTTTTCTGCTGATCTCCAATGGGGGATCCTCCTCTCAGGGCCCTTGATAAAACCCAGGCAGAAGCTAGAAAGCGAAGAAACCTACAATGCCATCCATGCAGGTCGACATTGAGCAGGGGGAATATGAATACAAAGGAGATCTAGTGGTCATAGGAAAGATGCCCAGAACAATGGACCTTACTCATGCTTTAAGAAATACAGTAGAACCTCTGTAATTTGACCATCCAACGGACTGTAACAAACTGTTTAACATACAGAGGTGGTCAACATAAGGCCTA
Organism: Otolemur garnettii; assembly: GCF_000181295.1. Taxonomy (NCBI): domain Eukaryota; kingdom Metazoa; phylum Chordata; class Mammalia; order Primates; family Galagidae; genus Otolemur; species Otolemur garnettii. The sequence goes on from NW_003852445.1 coordinate 13,039,575, forward strand.
CTATGGTGACATGTACATGTGTACATATCTGGTCTGTGAAAATTAGGTCAACTTAAGGAGGTGGTCAATGTATGGGGGGTGGTCCACTATGGAGGTTCTACTATATTGTAAATCTACTCTCAAAATTATTCTATCAGTAGAAGGATGTATCCTTTGGTTTTACCATATATAGAAGGAACAATATATTTTCTTGTCTCCCAAATTTTTAACTTTTCTTTTTTTTTATTTTAAATTAATGTCAGGGTAGAAATTTTCAAGTCACATTGTTCTCACTTCCAAGGTAAAGTTCAAGTTGTAGTTGAACCCTTCAACCAGGGAAGATGCTGAACACCCTCACATTTTGTACATTAGGTGAAATTCTACCAGTTGCTCTCCCTCCTATAGTCCTTCCCCTCCCCTACCCCTCTCCCTCCATTTCCCTCTCCCTTGCTAGGCTATATTTGTGTTTTATCATTCACGTGGATGTCCAGCTGTTCATATATTGGTTTCATGTTGGAATTGAGTACATTGGATATATTACTTTCCATTCTTGAGATAGTTTACTAAGAATGTGTTTCAACTCAAACCAGGCAAACATAAAAGATGTAAAGTCTTCAACTTTTCTTATGGTTGTATAGTACTCCATGGTATACATATGTCACAGAATGTTGATCCATTCAAGGCATGATGGGAATTTAGGTTGCTTCCACAACTTGGCAATTATGAATTCATAATAAAAACAGTAAATGGTAAACATTCTGATTCAGATGATTTTGTAGTAAAATGATTCTTGTTCTTCTATGTAAATACCTAGTAATGCAATTATAGGATCAAATGGAAGGTTGACTTTTAGTTCTTTAAAAATTCTCCATACTTCTTTCCAAAAAGGTTGTATTAGTTTGCAATCTCAACACCAGTGCAAAAGTACTCCTTTTGCTCCACATCCACACCAGCTTCTGCAGTTTGGGGACTTTGGGATGTGGGTTAATCTTACTGGAGTTAGGTGATTATCTCAGAGTACTTTTGATTTGTATTCTCTGATGATTAATGACAATGAATTTTTTTTATGTGTTTGCTGGCCATTTGTCATCTTCAAAGAAGTCTCTTTTCAAGTCTCTTGCCCACTTGGAAATTGTTTACTCTTTCCTTGTTGATTAATTTGAGTTCTCTGGGGATTTTAGCTATCAGGCCTTTGCCAGATTTGTAACATGCAAAAATCTTCTCCCATTCTGAAGGCTGTCTCTTTGCCTTGGTTATGGTACTCTTAGATGTGCAGAAGCTTTTCAGCTTGATCAACTCCCACTTATTTATTTTTTGTGTTGCTGTAATTTCCAGGGGGGGTCTTCTTCATAAGGTCTTTTCCCAGGCCAGTATCTTCAAACATTTCCCCCAAACTCTTTTCTAGGGTTTTTACTGTCTCATGTCTTAAATTTTAAATCTTTTATCCAACAAGAATCAATTTTTGTCAGTGGTGAGAGGTATGGGTTCAGTTTCAGTCTTCTACATGTGGCTAAACAGTTATCCAAGCACCATTTATTAAATAGGGATTCTTTTCTCCCATT
>NW_003852445.1:13041276-13052742 GCF_000181295.1 Otolemur garnettii
ACTCAACTACAAAGCTCTTAGAAGTGATGAAGGAATATAGCAGCATCTCAGGATACAAAATCAACACCCACAAATCGGTAGCTTTTATATATGCCAATAACAGTCAAGCTGAGAATAAAATCAAAGACTCTATACCTTTCTCAGTAGTTCCAAAAAAGATGAAATACCTGGGAATTCATCTAACAAAGGACATGAAAGATCTCTATAAAGAGAACTATAAAACCATGAGAAAAGAAATAGCAGATCAGATGTTAACAAATGGAAAAATACACCATGCTCATGGCTGAGAAGGATCATCATTAATAAATCCTTTCTACCCAAAACGATCTATAGATTTAAAGCAATCCCCATCAAAGCACCAATGTCATACTCTGAAGAATTTGAAAAAAATAGTACTTTTCTTCATGTTGAATCAGAAAAAACCCTGAATAGCAAATAGTATTCCTACAAATAAAAACAAATCCGGATGCATCACCTTACCAGATTTCAGGTTATACTATAAGTCTTTAGTGATCAAAACACCATGGTACTACCACAAAAATAGAGATATAGATCTAAGGTTATTTTTCTAATTAATTCTTAACATATTCATTTGTACCAAGTAAGTAGTCTTCTTAGTTGATATTGTGTATAGGCAAAATTTTTTAAGAGTAATCATCTCAATATATGGAACAAAGAACACTAACTCTGGAAGTCATCCCATATCTTCTTAAGATACATTTCTTTCTTCAATTCTAAACTATGGATAGTTATGTTTATACTATACCACAAAAGATACATTGCTTTTCATTTTATCCCATGTCCAGGCCAAGAGCAATTTCATTGTTTCTTAATGATCTTATAATATTGAAATATTACAGAGAATGCACACTTAAACTAATCTTGAATATAGTTTTATTTGCTTTCCTTTGCTCATTAACAATAGTAGAGTATTTCATATAAAACCATTTTGAAATGAATACAGGGTAGACTAGAAATATGTGTCCACAGGCTATCAATAGAACATGATTGATTGCATTATTTTTCCTCAGAAAAAGGAATACACTTTCACTAAGTCCCTTCACAAATATTTTCAATGGTAAGGTGAGGCAGGCTTAGGTTTACTTCTCTCTCTCTCTCTCATCTTTATAATCATACCAAGATTCTCTTCCATAGAGAAATCCATGTCTTTTACTCTGATTTTTTCTTATGTATAATAGTGTGACCTGGCAATGGAAGGTTCTCCTAGGTTTTGTTAGCAGAGAAATCTTTTTCTTTTTCCCTACCTTATTCATTTAAATGAGCTAGTGTCACAGTGTATGATAATGCATTAAAAAAAAAGAAAATGGGAAGATTCCTGGTGTTCATATGGTATAAATATTGGTAAGAAACAGGATTTTTGAAAAGGAAACGTATTTGTACAATGTTATGGTTCCTTTCCAAAAACTTAGTTTTTATCCAAGCTAACAGTTTAGCTGGACATTCAGCTAATCAATAAAGATACTTGCATTGGGAAAGATGACAATTGAAAATAATATGGTAAGAGAATAAATATCTAATTTCATAAACTTTACAGTCTGTAAGTCAATAAAGGCATCAGTGAGTACTTGGAATATATGTGCTTAGGAGGTAAGAGAGTAATCAACTGAAAAAACTGACAGCATGCTTTTTGATAGAGTCACTGCTTTTCTACTATGTACTCTGTTTTTCCATTAAAAGCTAAATGTAGGTGAATTACTTATTAAGTTGGTCTTTAGCTACTAAATTTAAAACTTTGAGAGCCAAGTCATAGTGAGACCCCGTCTCTCAAAAAGATTTTAAAAACATTAGCCAGGTGTGATGACCCCAGCTTATAGCCCTCAGACACTGAAGCAAGACTAGTGCTTGAGCCTAGGACAGCATCACTGTACTCCAGCCTGGGTGACAAAGAAAGACTTACCTCTTAAAAATAAATAAATAAACAAATAAAAATTCTGATGGTGGTGAATAAATCTGTACTTTATTAACTTTTTGTTAGGATGACAGAAAAGAAATTAATGGTTCTAAAAATTTGTTCATAATTTTAAAATTCCTAAAAAGGAAAGTTGGTCTCATTTGTATAAAAGTTGAGTGTAGTAATTGTGTAGATATGAATTAATTTACATAAAGATAGCAAAGGTCATATAAATATGCAAATGTAAACTTCAATAAAATGATCATAAAGAAAAAATTGAAAATAGTATGGATATTCAAAAGACATAATAGAAATAGGTTTTAAAAAATGATGAGCAGAAAATAAAATAGTGAAATCAGTTCACATACATGGGAGTATGTATCACAGCAAATGCTATAAAGGACCTAAATCCACTGTCAAAAATGCAAAAATGTCACATTTAACTTAACCAAACAAAACATAAATGTGAATTTTCATTACAAAGATAACTTACATTATCTACCAAAAAGCTAAAGATACTCAAAATTTTTAAAAAATAGTGAACCATTTCAAATTTAAATAAATGCTAGTTATGTTGTTATTTGTCATCTGGTTCACAAAGGCACAAAATATAAATAGATGCCAATGACATAAAATATAAAGAAAAAAATCAGAACAGTTTTAGATATGAGGAAACATCTTAGAGATTATTCTCTCACTTTTTTTTTGCCCAATATATATTAATAGAAAGTAAAAATTAAATGCAGATAAAATATATTGAAAAATATTAATGGGATGAAACTAGCATATTTATTATCATATAACGTCTCAAAGGAATTACACTTTTTTAATGTACATAATTTAAATACAACATGTTCACATGGTAAGCTATAATAAATTTCTACAGATTTGGCGCCCATAGCTCAGCGGCTAGGGCGCCAATCACATACACTGGAGCTGGTGGGTTCAAATCCAGCCCAGACCTGCCAAACAACAATGACAACTACAACCAAAAAGAAAAAAAAGCAGCCAGGTATTGTGGCAGGCACCTGTAGTCCCAGCTACTTGGGAGGTTGAGGCAAGAGAATCACTTGACCCCAAGAGATGGAGGTTGCTGTGAGCTATGACGCCACAGCACTCTACCCAGGGCAACAGCTGGAGACTCTGTCTCAATAAATAAATAAATTTCTACATATTCATAAGATCTAAAATACAATATGTTGTCAACCCAGTAATTATAAATTAATATTATAAATTTAAAGTAACAATAATAAAATAATAGAAAAATAAGGAAAATCTAAAAATTAGTTAAAACACAATGATAGAAAATTCAGAAAATAATAAAAGTACAAAGACTATATGTAAAAATCAAAGGGACATAGCCATAGTAGATCTTAGGAGAAAGCACTTGCCTAATTATTTTTAAAAAATCAAACAGAGCAAATATATTAATGATTTTTAATTAAAAACTAATGATGAAAGAGCACAATGAAAATTAAAACATTTTTCTGGCCTTTCACTTGTTTGGGGGGACTACTACCTTCTGGAAAACCAGCCACACTCTAAAGAAGGACATCTAAATATTTCTGATCTCCATTTCAACCTCACCCTTACCCTTGAAGGCCATTCTTATACACGATGTCATAAACTTCTCTCTCATTATATACACATTTAACTGTAGGACTTTTGAAAAATTTTGAGTTCAAAAATCATATATTTTCTGCAAATATGTTGTTGGATGAAATATTTTTACCTTAGAAAGAGTTGGAGTCATCCAAAATTAATCCATTAGTACAGTCCAATGTCAATCAAAAGTGGATGGCTGGGAGAAGTACTTCTGGTTGGGGTGGTAAGAAATCAGTGATTCTGACAAAACAAAGAAGTCAAAGTATTCATAATCAGTTATTTCAGGGTATGAGAAATTGAGCACAAGCAGTCAACAAATTGGAAAACATGTATTCTTGAAAATCACAGCAGCTTTGAGTCAGAACGGTGGAATCCGTCACCTTTTGACTACAGTGGCTGACATCTGACCCCAACTCCCCCCAGCCTTTTCCAGTTTAGCTGGTGAGAATGGTAATTTTACCTGCACACAGTTTGCCACAAAACTTTGTTGCCAATGAGGTGGGATAAAATATGGAGGTAGGCGTGAAAAGCACATGACTTTGCTAGGTAAATATCATGGAATTGATTGGTAACAACTGTAAAAACTTGTACCTTGGTATCCTAAAGTGTCAGTGACTATTGGAGAGCTGGAGAGCAACATGCCAGCCAGATATTTTGTCATGGCTGTAAGTAGAAATCAGAAAGCCATAGGTGGGTGACATAAGCTCTGATAAGGTCTCCACAACATCCCAGGTTGACTAGAAGCCTATGCCTGCACAAGAATGAACCAAATACGTGTAGTGAAAACTGAAAACAAAGGAGACAGGAAAATTGGCTGCAACTCTGTGTATTCTCCACCCCATACAAAGATGGCTGAGTAGAGTGAGGAAGACTTATGGGGTCCAGGGTGTTGAGCATGACCTTCACCAGGATCATTGTCTCTGATTGTTTATCTCTGTGGACACACAAATGATCTCTAGGAAGCCAAGTTAAAAAGGAAAAGTAATAATTTTTTTTAAAGTGAATGAGCAGAAACATCGGAAGATGCACTCCATAGAGGAGACAAGTTCCAAAGTTTTAGTCTCAGCAGTTTCTAGGCATTAGTATAACAAAATCAACATTCCTGAGAAAGATAAAACATAATCCAGTATTGATACAATATATCATATTACCTAAAATACCTATTTTCTTTATTTTTTTAAGAGACAGAGTCTCACATTATTTCCCTCCATAGAGTGCTATGGCTTCACAGCTCACAGCAACCTCTAGCTCTTGGACTTAGGTGACTCTCTTGCCTCAGCCTCCTGAGCAGCTGGGAGTGAAGGCACCTGCCACAATGCTGGGCTATTTTGTTGTTGTTGTTGTTGTTGTTGCAGTTTGGCCAGGGCCAGGCCCCTCTCAGTATAGGGGGCTGGCACCCTACTCACTGAGCCACAGATGCCGCCCTTTATTTTCAATAATAATTACATAATACTACATATGTCAAGAAACAGAAATGTATGACCCATACTTAAGAAATAAAAAGAAACTAATAGAAACTAGGTGAATTAAAGTAAAATATATAAAAATGACAATAAAGGTGAGATAATAAAGGTAAAAAATCATCTCTAAAAATATTCCATAAAAAAGTGGACATTCTAGAGTTGAAAACTATAAAGAGCCAAATAAAAAAATGTAGTAGATAAACTGAACAAAAGATATTAGATGTCAGGAAAAATGCTCAATGAATTTGAAGATAAACCAATGTGTTCCAATTCATAAAACAGAGAAAAACAATAGGAAGAAACTGAACAGACCCCTCAGAACTCTGTCACCTTGTCATGAATATTAAAACATACACACACAGATCCCCAACATGTTATTATCATGAAAATAATAAAAGGCTGCTGGAAAAAAAATATTGGAAGGAACAATGGCTAAAAACTTCAAAACTGATTTAAAAAAATGACCCTACTGATTCCAGAAGCTGAAAGGACCTCTAATAAGATTAACACAAAGGAAACTACTCTTAGACAAATCAGAGACAAGCTACTAAAAGCCAAGCAGAAGATCATTAAACTAAGTTTCTACCTCAAAAACCTTTGAAAACAAAAGCAAGTCAAACTCGAAGGAGAGTAAGAAAACAAGAATACAGAATAAAGCAATGAAATAACGAATAGAGATGAAAGAAAATTATTGAAAACAAAATCTGTGTCTGTCAAAAGATCACTAAAATTGTCAAACCTTTAGGTAGGTAGACTATGGAAAACAGAAAAAGGCACAAATTACCATCAGGAATGAGAGAAGGCATGCCCCTCTCTCTCCCTCTAAAATTAAAAGACCGAAAGGGAATGTGATGAATCACTTTATACCAACACATTACAACCTAGATATAATTGACAGATTCCTAGAAAAACACAAAGTACTCACATTAATTAATTGTTGAAGTGCGGAAGATAACAGGTAATTTGAATGTATTTCTTATGTAGATTATAGATAGAGTTCAATGATGCACAAAAGAAAGACACAAAAAAGAAAGTAATATTTTAATGACTCACTATGTGTTAATTACTGTATTTGGTGCTGTAGGTATGATTTTTAAATTTAATCTTCACAAAACTCTATGTACCAGCTATTAGCTCCCATAACGGTTGAGAAATTGGTTGATATATGTTGTAAAATATTACACAACTTCCAAGTCATAGGTCTAGATTTCTCTGCCTCTACAGACATTTTTTTTTTTTTTTCTAATGCAACTAACTGCCACCCCAATGCACAAACCCTGTACTATGTGTTAACAGAACTCCACATGATTTGGATTTAGAGAATAATTCCAGAGGTGAAACTTGGACTTGCACTTTGAATGAGGTGAGAATGGTTCATGGGAATAAATAAACAGCAAAATTATCAGATCAAAGATAAGTAGGGGGGACTGTGCGTGATGGCTCATGCCTGTAATCCCAGCATTCTGGGAGGCTGTGGCCAGTGGATTGCTTGAGCTCAAGAATTTGAGATCAAGCTTGAACAAGAGTGAGACCCGGTCTCTAGAAATAGCTGGGACTGTGGCAGGTGCCCGTAGTCCTAGCTACTTGGGAGGCTGAAGCAAAAGGATCGCTCTAGCCTAGGAGTTTGAGGCTGCTGTGAGCTATGATGCCGTGAGACTTTGTCTCAAAAAAAAAAAAAAATGATAAGTAGAACTAGCAGAAAAGATAACGTTGTGGAGGAACTATGATGGGACTAGACAAATACGTGGAAATATTAGGCACTGAAGTAGAGGAGAGAGAAGCTTATAGTGAAAATGGAGCATTATAAACTCATGCCCTGGAGATCTCTAGATAATCACCGGAGCTGAAGACTTAATAAGTAGTACAAGGACAGTATTTTTGCCTTACTGAGGATCACATTGTTCTTCCTGTTTTTCTTCTTCAGTGCAGCGGGAAAGCTACTCATTTCAAAAGGTGACCGTAGGGATGTTTTAATCCTATTTCAATGTAATGCCTTATAAAATGTCTTCACTAATCAAATTACTATAGTTGGTGAAAAACAAAAACGACAATAATAAACCTACAAAGAATACTCCTATTATTGAATTAAATCTGCCCAAAATGGGCAGAATAGGCTGTAATAAGCTGCCTCAACACCACAGGGGTTTTGTTAGCAGTGATAACAAAGAGACTTGACTTAGGACTGACTTTAAGTGACTCCATTTTACATTTCCATGAACTAAGACTCTCCTTTAATACTTAGGGATATGGTAATACCTATTACCAGCTAACCCCTACTCTCTTAGGAACACACAGGTGGCAGGGACCAGAAAAGTACATATTTGGGGGAAACCAAGTCTCAATATCTAATTACTTAATGACATAAAATTCAAACTATTAAAGAATCTTAACTCTAACATTTAAAACACCCTTTCCCTATTACTCAGAGACACCAGGACCTGTTACCTGTGTTAAAAGAGTTCAGATGAAAAAACTTCACTGGTAACAGTACAATAAATGAGAAAGAATTTCTCCTTCAACTGGAAGGAGGCAAATAGTGAAAGGAACTTAAGAAAGTTAAAATTGTTTCAAGGTTCAAAACTTTGAACCTCTTAGGATGAATATTGCCGAGAGATAAAAATATCCTTTGTTTCCTAGAATAATTGAAGATGGAAAAAAAAAAAAAAAGAATAGCAACTGGCTAAAAAAAAAATGGCTTTTATCTTTTAGATAAAAGATATTCAGATATTTAGCTATTTCTAAAACGTATGTTTGGCCTTACATATACACTTATTATGTTATAAAGATTTTACTATATAAAGACATTAAAATATGTTTAAAAGATTATTTAAAGTAGCAAAGAACTTTCTATGGAATGACTTTAAATCATGGTAAGATAAAGAAATGCTTTGTGTTTAAAAAAGAAACATACTAATTAGGTCACCCGAGGAAAGTGTGTTTGACAAATCATTGTCCTTTATAAAGACTTAACCGTTTGCAGTCTTGTTCAGAACTGTTTGCATTTGGTTCCAAAAAGATGATAGCAAGTACATGGAAATCTGAGACTACAATTATTTTTGAAATGGCAACTTACTCTGGAATATTTAGTATAGCACCAGCTTGAGCTTGCAACCTGGGAAGTCACAAAGGACGTGATCCTTACAAGGTCCCACACTTGGTTCAGTGCTCTGCTGTTGCTTAACTTTTGAAGAAAGACACAACATTTTCATTTTGTTCTTGGGGCCATGAATTATTTAGCTGGTCCCGATTTTTAAGGGAGGTTTACTTTTAAGTGATTGTGATCCCTTCACAGCCGTTGCCATCATACAGTCCCTCTTCCATGAAGTCTGTCTCTTTTTCACATTAACAGAACCACTACTATTCAAAAATAATTCCAAAAAGCAGCAACCCTATTCATCTCCTTAAAGTAATTAAAGATTTTTAAAAATAACTTTTTAACCTCTTCCTACTGCTGAAATAGAAATTATTTGGTGCATTTCTGGCTTACACCATTAATGGGAGCCTGTCAGATGCTTTTTTTTTTCCCTTGGCTGGGGCCAGGTTACAACCCACCACCTCTGTTATATGGTACATGGGGCCAGCGCCCTGCTCACGAGCCACAGGTGCCACCCCGTCAGATGTTTTTTTAAATTGAAAGATGATATGATGCTTCGAGAATGAAATCTATTTGCTGCTATCCAGGTGTGTAATTTTTTAAATTTTCTTAGGTATATGTGTTACTATATAATCATATTGTGAATTGTCTACACACATGATAGCCATCAGTGATGTTTATTAAAAATTTTGAATTCTGGGCTTTATCTCCAGAGTTTCTTATTTTCTTATTCAGTAGCTCCACTATGGTAAGGATGGTAGCCTCTAATTTTAGTAAGTGCTCTAGAGTAAATATTGATATACCCTATGTTAAATTCATCATTTTCTTTTCTTTTCTTTTCTTTTGGTTTATCCTGGACTTTATATCATATAACTTTTGCCTTTGATGCTTTTTTTCACCCATTCAAATTTCCTTTATTATTTCTTATAGCATAACTGTGTACATTAATGCAATCATGGGGTACAGTGTGCTGTTTTCATATCCACTTTGAAAGACTCTCATCAAACTGGTTAACATAACCTTCATGTCATTTTCTTAGTTATTGAGTTAAGACATTCATACTCTGCTTTTAGAAACATTCACTTATACCCTTGTAAGATAAACCATAGAGGTGACCCCACCCAGCACCCTCCCTCCCCCATCCACCCCCCTCGCCGCCCCTCTCCCACCCCCTTCCCACATTCTAAGGCTATAATTAGGTTATGACATTCCTATAAAAGCTATGAATTAGTATCAAAATAGGGCTATGTACATTGGATACTTTTTCTTCCATTCTTGAGATACTTTGCTAAGAAGAATATTTTTCAATTCCATCCGTATAAATATGAAAGAGGTAAAGTCCCCATCTTTCTTTAGGGCTGCATAATATTCCATGATGTACATATACCACAATTTATGGGTTGATGGGCATTTGGGCTTCTTCCATGACCTAGCAGTTATGAATTGGGCTGCAATAAACATTTTGATACAAATATCTTTGTTGTAATTCGATTTTTGGTCTTCTGTATATATACCTAATAAAGGAATTGCAGGATCAAATGGCAGGTCTATTTTTAGTTCTCTCAGTGTTCTCCAGACGTCTTTCCAAAAGGAACATATTAGTTTGCATTCCTGCTGGCAGTGTAGAAGTGTTCCCTTTTCTCCACATCCATGCCAACATCTCTGGTTTTGGGATTTTGTGATATGGGCTAATCTTACTAGGGTTAGGTGGTACCTCAAAGTAGTTTTGATTTGCGTTTCTATGATGATTAAGGATGGAGAGCATTTTTCCATCTATTTGTAGGCCATGTGCCTATCTTCTTTAGAGAAATTTTTATTCAAGTCCCTTGCCCACCCTAAAATGGGATCACTTGTTTTTTTCTTGCTAATATGTTTGAGTTCTCTGTGTATTCTGGTTATTAAACATTTGTCAGAGACAGAACCAGAAAATATCTTCTCCCATTCTGAGGGCTGTCTACCCACTGTATTTACTGTGTTCTTGCCTGTGCAGAAACTTTTGCGTTTGATCCAGTCCCAAAAGTGTATTTTTGACATTGCTTCAATTTCCCAAGGGGTCCACCTCATGAAATTTTTGCCCAAGACGATTTCTTCAAGTGTTTTCCCTACACTTTCTTCTAGTATTTTCATAGTTTCATGTCTTAAGTTTAAATCTTTAATCCTGTGAGAGTCTATCTTAGTTAATGGTGAAAGGTGTGGGCCTAGTTTCAGTCATTTACAGGTTGCCATCCAGTTAGCCCAGCACCAATTGTTAAATAGGGAATCTTTTCCCCACTCAATGTTTTTAATTGGCTTGTCAAAGATCAGGTAACTTGTAAGTAGCTGGGTTCATCTCTTGGCTCTCTATTGTGTTCCATACATCTACCTCTCTATTTTTGTGCCAGTGCCATGCTGTTTTGATCACTATCAATTTATAGTATAGTCTGAGGTCTGGTAACATAATTCCTCCTACTTTGTTTCTGTTCCTGAGTAATGTCTTTGCTATTCGAGGTTTTTTCTGATTCCATATAAAATGAAGTATTATATTTTCTAGATCTTTAAAGTATGATGGTGGAGCTTTAATGGGGAGTGCATTAAAATTATATATTGCTTTGGGTAGTATGCACATTTTAACAATGTTGATTCTTCCCAGCCATGAGCATGGGATGTTTTTCCACTTGTTAACATTTTCACCTATTTCTTTTCTTAGAGTTTCATAGTTCTCTTTATAGAGATCTTTCATGTCCTTTGTTAGGTAAACTCCCAAATACTTCATCTTCTTTGCCACTACTGTGAATGGAATAGAGTCCTTGACAGTTTTTTTCAGCTTGGCTGCTGTTGGTGTATATAAAGACTACTGATTTATGAGTGTTGATATTATAACCTGAGATGCTGCTGTATTCCTTGATCACTTCTAAGAGTTTTGTAGTAGAATCCCTGGTATCTTTCAGATATACAATCATATCACTTGTGAAGAGTGAAAGTTTAATCTCTTCTGATCCTATACGGACACCTTTAATCGCTTTTTCTTCCCTGATAGCTATGGCTACAACTTCCATTACAATGTTAAAGAGCAGTGGAGACAATAGGCAACCTTGCCTGGTTCCTGATCTGAGTAGAAATGATTTCAACTTAACTGCATTCAGTACAATATTGGCTGTGGGTTTGCTGTATATGGCCTCTATCAGTTTAAGAAATGTCCCTTCTATACCAATTTTCTTAAGTGTTCTGATCATGAAGGGATGCTGGGTATTATCAAATGCTTTTTCTGCATCAAATGAAAGAATCGTATGGTCTTTGTTTTTTAATTTGTTTACGTGATGAGTTACATTTATAGATTTATGTATGTTGAACCATCCTTGAGATCCTGGGATAAAACCCACTTGGTCTTGGTGTATGATTTGTTTGATGTGTTG
>NW_003852445.1:13053908-13057659 GCF_000181295.1 Otolemur garnettii
CACTGCCAAAGGAGTGTTGAAATCTCTGACTATGATGGAGCTGGGAGAGATCAAGTTGCTCATGCCAGTTAGAGTCTCTTTTATAATTTGAGGTGCATTCTGGTTGTATGCATAGATGTTGATAATTGAGATCTCATCATATTGAGTATGGCCCTTAACAAATATAAAGTGGCCATCTTTATCTTTGGTTACTTTTGTGGGTTTAAAACCTATTGTATCTGCAAATAATATTGCAACACCTGCTTTTTTCTGCTTTCCATTAGCCTGGAATATAGATGACCATCCTTTCACTCTGAGTCTATGTATGTTCATCTTTTAAGGTAAGGTGAGATTCTTGTATACAACAGATGTCTGGTCTGAGTTTCTGTATCAAATCAGCCAATCTGTGCCTTTTTAGGGGACAGTTTAAGCTATTCACATTGATTGAAATTATTGATAAGCCTGATAAAATGTTAGATACTGAGTTGTTCAAAAGTCCAGTGGACATTTTTGAACCTTTCACCACTGTATAAGTTGGAGTTTGATCAATAGTTTCTGAGTTAATTTACTTTTGTGGTGGAGGATTGCACTTGTCATTATGGAGAATAGGTCTGAGAATATCCTGGAGAGCTTGTTTTGTTATGGCAAATTTCTTCAACGCATGGATGTCATTAAAGTATTTAATTTCTCCATCATAAATGAAACTCAGTTTAGCTGGATATAGGATCCTGGGTTGAATGTTATTTTGTTTTAAGAGATTAAATGTCGATGACCACCCTCTTCTGGCCTGAAAGATTTCGGCAGAGAGATCTGCAGTTATTCTAATATTCTTCCCCTTGTAGGTTATGGTTTTCTTATCTCTTGCTGCTTTCAAGATTTTCTCTTTCATATTAACTTTGGTGAAGTTAGGTATGATGTGTCTGGGGGATGTCTTATTTGGGTTGAGTTGAGCTGGGGTTCTGAAGCTGTCTGCAATCTGAATTTCAGGATCTCTTGACATATCTGGAAAGTTCTCTTTCATAATTTCATACAGAAGAGCCTCTCTGTTTTGCGAAGCAACTTTGTCTCCTTCACAGATTCCTATAAGGCAAATATTAGTTTTCTTCAAATTATTCCAGAGCTCTCTGAGTGAATGATCCGTTTTTGCTTTCCATTTCTGATCTTCTTTGGATACTTGGACATATTCAGAAGCTTTGTCTTCCATGTCTGAGATCCTTTCTTCTGCCTCCTGCACTCTGTTTCCAAGAGTATATTTTTTGATCTTTTAGGCCTGCATTCTCTTGCCTTAATGTTTTAAAATCTTTGGTGGTTTTGTCTTTGAATTCATTGAATTCTTGAGTAAACTTTTGAAATGCTCCTTGAATTTCTAGTTCTATCTTTGCTTCTATTCTATTAATTTTATTTGCAATCCAAATTCTGAATTCAATTTCTGACATCTCAGCCATTTGTTTTATATAGGGGATCTTCAGTTTTGTCTGCCACATCCTTTCTTAGAGGGGTTGATCTACTCTGGTTATTCATATTATTAGAGCTTTTCCACTAATTCTGCCCATGATTATTTTACCCCATTTGGCTTTTCCTCTTGAGGTTTGTCAAGGACCTGTATGGTGTTATGGCCCGTGAGACTGGGGACCTGCTTGGTATGGTGGGGCTAAGTGGCTCTATCTTATTTTCAGCTGTTCTCTGTCCTACCCTAGTGGTTCAGTTACCCTTGGTTGAAGCCTCTGCTGTGGAGAAATACCAGCAATTAAGTCCCCCTGCCCCCCACAAATAATAATTTGGCAAGGAAAATTCAAACCTTCCCTCAACCATACACCCAGGGTGCCCCTTTGAATAGTCCTTGGGTGGTCTGCCCCGTTTAAGGCATCCAAATCAGATGTTCCAGTCAGCACCAGTTTCAGGTGGAAGAGTTCAAATGTCCCCAGCAGCTAGATAAGAGGGGTCTGCTCACAGATCAGATATAACTTGCTCCAGTGTTCCATGAGGGCAAGGGGACCCACCCAGCAAATGGGTTAGTATGGGAAAGTTAATACCTCCTTCCCTAACTTGCACCCACTCACTCGTAATCCCCCAGGTCTGTGACCCTATTCACTCCAGTAGGCAACTGCTCCCAGGGTTTATGAGTGCCAAAATCACCAGAAATTTGAGTCTGGCAGGTGGGCCTTGCATGTTTAAATTAGTATGTGAAAGTTCTCTCAATTCCAGCCCCTCACCTTCTGTCCCATCTAAATTCCTCTGCAAGTCAGAGGCTGCTAGAGTTGATGAGGAACTCAGCTCTGGGCAGCAAGCAATTAGAGTTTACACTCAGGTGTCCATTCCAGACTCTGCCTGCCCACTACCTTTGTCTCAGCTATATCCCCTGAGGGTTGGTGCTAATGGTCTCTTTACTTATGAAAGTTACCAAGTCCTTTCTGCCTGTGGCTGCTGTCCAGAACTTCTGGTTCCCCAGAGAGACAGGGCTTACCTATTTGGAATGGTGTCAGTTTGCAGCTCAGGATGCCACTGTTACTGTATGGCTTCCTCTGAGTCAGCTTTCTTCTCCTCACTCCTGTGCCACAGTCAGCAAACAGCAACACCAGCCCTTTCCTCCTCCACTTCTCTCAAGGAGATGCCCAAGAATCTGCACTCCATGGGTACCAAACTTCCAGACCTCAGGGTGAGGGAGGGGGAGTCCTCAGAGTTCCGTGTAGCAGGTGGGGAATATATCCAGTTTTATACAGTTTTACAGTTTTATGCCTGGCAGGAGGGTGCTGTGGCATACCAGCAAGGGTAGGAGGTCCAGTTTTTAGGGGATCTTTCCCATAGGATAGAGTGGGAGGATGTTTGAACTCTGCTTGCTTGTTTGCATGAGAGCCCTTCTTGTGGGGGCGGGGACTCCCGTCCTCTTGGTGGTGGATTTTGTACCTTTTGATTGCATTTTGGGGGGCACAGCTCACCTCAGGAAGGTTGAAGTGCACTTTTCAATCTTCTCTCTTGGCTCTGCTCCAAACCATCAGCTCCCTTGCTAAACTTCTGTCCTTTAAGCCTCCTTCTGGATGAGAGCTTCTGTAAAAAGCTGGTTTCAGTCCACCATCTTGGCTCCGCCCCCTAAAATTTCTCTTTTTCCTGTGTACACACCCTGTTAAATGGCCACATATTTTGCAGGCTTGGAGCAAGAGTTCCATCATACATTTACCACCACATTGCCACAGATCAGGCTCCTCCTTGGTCAAGGAGCTCTAAGTCTGCAAACTGAGTAGGGCTGGGAGTCACCACTGTGGTGACTTGAGTCAGGCTTCTTCCTATTGCACCTACAATTGATCTGTTTAGATGAGCCTAGTCTGACCCTTTATTTCATTCCTAGATTTTCCTCCCTTGATTGATTGATACCTTCTTCACCAACGCAGAAGCCTAGGAATAAAAATACCCCAAATTCCACTCTGTTAATTATCTGGGCGAACAGGACCCTCTTGTAATGAAGTGCTTTCACCTGTTCTCTATTGCTCTGAGATCCATGTATTTCTAACATAACTGGGGGCACAAAATACATGCTGCATCATCTGTGATCATCTCTGGATGATGACAAAGTCTGAAGAAGAGCATTTTATAGATGTTTATTACTTTTTTGTCATAAAGGAAATGGTTCCTAGGTTTTCTAAGACTTATAAAGTAAATGAGCAGGTCCCATATAATAGTTCTATGCCAATATTCCCATCTCCTTGAGTTTAAAAAACTTTTCCTTTTAATTTATGCTTGGGAGGTACCACCATGTCTATTCCCTGTAGGTCACTTT
>NW_003852445.1:13057822-13062622 GCF_000181295.1 Otolemur garnettii
TGGGCCCTGAATGCAATTTATACTTCCTTATGAAGCCAGATTCCCATTTCGAATTTCTTGATATACTTTTATTCAAGGAAATCTAATATTCCCTTTTGGGTAGAAAAGGGCTGTTTTCATAGGCAAGGAAGATTTTTGCAGTAATTTCCAGTTTAAAATTCTCAGCTGTATTTTAGTATACCCAAATTGTTCCTACCCCATATCTCAAATCTGGTCATTTTCTGTTTATTTTACGTTAGCACAAGAAGCCTGGCAAGAATGAGATTTAAATGATTGTATGATACTGTGACATGTACAATCAAGTTATGGATCTGATCCTCCTCCATATCTGCCTTACAGCAACATATGAAAAGGGAGTCCTTTGCTAAAAGCAACCATGTGGAGGCATTCTGATTCTGCAGCTGTGACTTGAACTGAGAGCACAAGGCCTTAGCTTAGCATTTTCTTGTTATGCGCTCCCCATGGTAGTCATAAGCACCTACCAAAACCCTCAAATCTTGTCATCACCCTTGCCAGTAAAGCATTCATTGCCCCAGGTCTGACTATTCATTGACTCTTCATCCTCCACGAACATGTGTGATTGCTTAACCAATGGTGATGCTATTCAATCCCTGAAGAACTTCTACTACAGCAGCGTCCTCGGAAAGTGATAAGACCCCCCCCAAGGCCCAACTGCATCAGGTTTCCAACCTCACTGAACACCGTCCGATGTCTAGCAGGGGGCATTTGGAATGAAAGACTGGCCAGAATAAGGGGATTCTGGGATATTGGACAATTAGGATATCCATGGCATTTATTGTGAAGCAAAGATCAATTTTAAAACTATCCTTATTTTAGAAGTTTTACTGTCATTTTCTGTTCAGACACTAGTGCAACCTTAGAAGGAAGTGGAATCCCAATAAAAATGGCAAGGTGGAGGGTGGGTGCCCAATTTAAACTGATGAGAAACATCAAAGTATTGAATAGTTTTTGTAGCATCTTAGGCCTTAAACTAACATACAGAACATACCTAAGCATTTTATATTTTTCATTAAAAAGATGTTAAACTTACCTTTTTCTGATGAGTGTTGGGAATGAACTCAAAGTCTGAAAACACTAGAGAACAACGCAGGGCAGGCTAAATACTTATGAGACAGACCAGTTGTGAGACCAATTTTTGACTTCTAATTCATTCCCCACCCTACATCTCAGTGACAAAAATAGAAGTGAGTAAGGAGGCAAAGTGATACTCCAGCAGAAGGAGACAATGATTGCCAGTTGGCAGAAAGCCAGCAACTGAGATGAGGTGGAGGAAAATTTACTCACTACTGAATATGCCCCTAAAAATCCCTGTGCTTTTTGTTGGTTGGTTGGTTTTGTTTTGTTTTTGGAGACAGAGTCTCACTTTGTCACCTTTCATAGAACGGCATGGTGTCACAGTTCACAGCAACCTCAAATTCCTGGGCTCAAGAGATTCTCTTCTGTCAGCCCCCTAAGTAGCAGGGGCTATAGGCACCTGCCACAATGCCCAGCTATTTTTTTTCCATTATTAGTAGTACTTTTTAAAATTTTTTTATTAAATCATAATCATGTGCACTGATGCATTTATGGGTTTCAGTGTACTGATTTGATAGACAATGTGAAATGCTTACATTGAACTGATTAACACATCCATAACCTTGCTTACTTATTTGTTGTAGTAAGACAATTATACTCTTTTCTTAATAGTTTTGAAAAGTACCATTGCATCATGCACATTAGGTGAGGTCCCGACAAATGCCCTCCCTCCTCCTACCTACTCGCTCCCCTCCCCTCTCTCTCCTCTTCCCTTCTACTTTCTGGACTACAGTTATGTTTTACCATTTGTGTTAATGTGTAGGTGATTGTATATTGATTTCACAGTACTAATGAGTAAATTGGATACTTTACTAAAAAGAATATGTTCCAGCTCCATCCAGGTAAACATAAAAGATGTGAAGTCTCCATCTCTTTTTATGACTGCATAGTAATCTGTGGTATACATCTACCATAATTGGTTAATCCATTCATGGGTAATGGGCACTTGGGCTGTTTCCATGCCTTGGTAATTATGAATTGAGCTGCAATAAACATTCTGGGGCAAATGTCTTTGTTGTAAAATAATTTTTGATCATCTGGGTATATACTTAGTAGAGAGAATTGCAGAATTGAATGGTAGGACTACTTTCAGTTCCTTGAGTAGTCTCCAAACTTCTTTCCAAAAAGGTTGTATTAGCTTGCATTCCCACCAGCAGTGTAGAAGTGTTCCCTTCTCTCCACATCCATGACAACATTTGTAGTTTGGGGATTTTTGTTATGTGAGCTAATCTTACTGGAATTAGGTGATATCTCAAAGTGCTTTTAATTTTCATTTCTCTGATGATTAAATGTGAGGAGCATTTTTTCATGTGTTTGTAGGCCCTGCACCTGTCTTCTTCAAAGAATTTTCTGTTCAAGTCTCTTGCCCACATAGAAATGGGGTTATTTGTTCTTAATGATTAGTTTGAGTTCTCTGTGGATTGTAGTTATCAGACCTTTGTTGGAAGCATAACCTGCAAAAATCTTCTCCCATTCTGAAGGTTGTCTGTTTGCTTTACTTACTGTGCTCTTGGTTGTGCAAAAGCTTTTTAGTTTGATCAGATCCCAGTAATGTATTTTTGGTGTTGCTTTGATTGCTTGGAGGGCTCCTACTCATAAAATATTCTCCTAGGCTGATTTCAGGCATTTTCCCTGCACTCTCTTCTAGTATTTTTATAGTTTCATGTCTTAAATTTAAATCTTTTATCCAGTGAGAATCAATTTTTGTTAATGGTGAAAGGTAGGGGTCCAGTTTCAGTCTTCTACAGGCTGCCAGCCAGTTCACCCAGCACCGTTTGTTAAATAGGGAGTCTTTCCCTCACTGAATGTTTTTGATAGGTTTATCAAAGATCAAATGATAAGTAGCTGGGTTTATCTCTTGGTTCTCTATTCTATTCCATAAATCTACCTCTCTTTTTTTGTGCCAATACCATGTTTTGATTACTATAGATTTATAGTATAGCCTGAAGTCTGGTAACATGATACCTCTTGATTTGTTTTTATTTCTGAGTAATGTATTGGCTAGCCAAGGTTTTTCCGGATTCTATATAAAACGAAGGACTATTTTTTCAAACTCTTTAAAGTATGGCAGTGGTGCTTTAATAGGGATTGCATTAAATCTGAAAATTTCTTTGGGTAGTAAGGACATCCTAATAAAACTGAATATACATTTTTCTCATCAACCTATGGATCATCCTCCCAAATTGATCATATCTTAGGACACAAATCTAACCTCAGGAATTTTAAAAGAATAGAAATTATTCCTTGTATCATCTCAGACCACCATGGAAATAAAAGTTGAACTCAACAGCAACAGGAATCGTCATACTTAAATAAAGTCATGGAAACTAGTCTTAGGCTGAATGATAATGAGATTAAGAAGGAAATCACCAAATTTTGGGAACAAAATGTTAATGAAGACACAAATTATCAAATCCTGTGGGATACTGCAAAGGCAGTCCTAAGAAGGAAATTTATAGCACTAGAAGCCTTCATCAAGAAAGCAGAAAAAGAAGAAACCAACAACTTAATGGGTCATCTCAAGTGGCTGGAAAAGGAAGGACATCCCATCCCTAAACCCAGCAGAATAAAAGACATAACTAAAATTAGGTCAGAATTAAATGAAATTGAAAACAAAAGAATTATTCAGAAAATCAACACCTAGCTGTTTTTACAGATGGAGGCTTGCTCTGGCTCAGGCTGGTCTCAAACTTGTAAGCTCAGGCAATCCACACACCTCTGCCTCCCAGAGTGCTGGGATTACAGGCATGAGCCACAGTGCCAGGTCTCCCTGTGTTTTTTAGTTAAAAAGCATCAGCATTTGGCATTCAACACTCAGAAGACCTCATTAACAGTACAATCAGGGGGGGCACCTGTGGCTCAGTGAGTAGGGTGCCGGCCCCATATACCGAGGATGGCAGGTTCAAACCCAGCCCTGGCCGAACTGCAACCAAAAAATAGCTGGGCATTGTGGCAGCTGCCTGTAGTCCCAGCTACTCGGGAGGCCGAAGCAAGAGAATCACTGAAGCCCAGGAGTTGGAGGTTGCTGTGAGCTGTGATGCCACAGCACTCTACCAAGGGCAACAAAGTGAGACTCTGTCTCTACAAAAAACAATAACATTCACACATAAGATAAGCCTACCCTCTCCTAACCACTACTGAAGGAGCAAAGTAGCTGGTAACAAGTAGACAAAGTGGTATACACAGATGGAACAGGGGGACGTAAGGCAACTTTATTCCCAACTGCAAGCCTGCAAGTCAAAAGTGCAGCTGTAGCAATTAGGTGGTGGAGTGGTGATATCGCAGTTGGGTAGATAAAAAAGCCATAAATCATGGAGAAGCAATGTACCTCTGTACTTTTAGATGTTTTTATTTTTTAATGCCTCAAAAATACCTACTTCAGAGTGACCAGAAACCCCAGTGCACTGGTGGTCAAACTGTAGACCCCTCACCCTCCCCAGCAACATCAGCTGTGTCTGGGAAGGTGTTAGGACTATAAATCCTCTGGGCCACCCTAGACCTACTGAATGAGACACTGTCGGAGTGGAGCCCAGCAATCTGGTTGTAACAAGCCTTCCAGGTGATTTCAATGCTGGAGTCTGAGAACTATGGCCACAGTGGGAGTTGCCTATGATTTCATCCAGGTGTGTGGGAGAAAAATCAGCAGGAATTGTTCAAAGCACAGCACTAGAAAAGAGTTTCTTTTAGAGTGAGACCTTCAGAGTC
>NW_003852445.1:13062701-13079795 GCF_000181295.1 Otolemur garnettii
TAGCTCTAAAAGTTTATCTTTGCCATCAGTCTTATTTCTTTTTTTTCTTTAGTATCAGCTTTATATCCTGATACTTTTGTGATTCTGACATTTTTCTCCTTCTGATAAATTCTTCCTTGCCCTGCATGGTTGCCTTTGAGTTTTGTAATCCCACTTCTCAGCATCGATGCAATTATTTCATGATTCCAGTCATTATCTGAATCCTGTGATGGCAGTCAGTTTCATTACTCTTGAATGTCAACTCCTTTTTTTTGATTTGGGAATAAAAGCTTTCTATTTGTTTTAATTTTAGTAACAAATCTTTGAACTTTTCTTGGGTTATATTTACGTCACAGATAAAGTTCTTAGGCAGGAATTTTTCTATCCCTTATTCAAACTATATAAACATTATGATCAAATATTATTCCCTACTTGCACATATTTTCAAAATGATTATTTTTATAATCCTTGAAGGACAGATTTCCATGAATGTAGCTTTGAAACCCTGCTTCACAGCTCAACTCACAATTTAGGGTGTGTCTGGAGTTTCTTGAAAGGTCAACAGCAGAGCAAAGCCTGCGACAGAAATGTGGGAGAAAGCATGCCTGAGGAAGGCCGGTAGGACAATAAAGCTGCTTGCCACCACTGTACTCAATGTCAAGTAGGACGCATGCATTTGGCATAAGCACCAAAATCACTTGCCAGGCACTGTAGAATTGTCACACATGTTGCACTTTGATGAAGAAAAAAAAAAAAGCCCCTTATAATAGACTGAGAGAAGCATTTTGGAACAGGGCACGTGAAGGAGAATCACTATGGGTATGGGTGGCTCATTGAGACCCAGCTCCAAATTCAAGTTCAACCCAAGGACAGAAGCAACAGCAGCAGCAGCAGATTTAGAGGCACCAGGGTCAAGTTTCAACACTTGATTACATCATTCCAGAAACTAGTTCTGAATTTCTAAAGTCAAACAATGACTTTCAATTCTTCTTTGTCTACCCCTCCCCTAGCGCAGGACTTTGTAACCATTTCCAAAAGGTGTTCAAAGAGACTTTCTTCTCTTTTTAACTCCAGGGTAGTCAGAGTAAATTTACTCAGGGCAAGTAAGGAGTTATGGGTGTCTGTGAAACACTGTATAAATCTGAGGGACCATTTTCCTTCCACTCTAGGGCACATCAACAATATAAATGTGAAATATTTCAAAGGAATGATCACATTAATCACACATCTACTGTTAGACAATCCCACCTTTCTGTTGTTTTTTGGGATAGAGGCAGGTGACGAGTCACTGAGCTCACATGGGAGAAACATGTGGCACAGTGGCTGGTGTGTAAATGGGCATGGTTGGCAATCTCTCCACTGGCAGAGTGTGCTCCTCACAGGGACTCCCGCTGCTCTTGGGCCCGGACTTCCTGTTTATCCCCACTTTTTACTCTATAATGTAACAATATATCACCACGTGTTCTTCCCTGTGGTTTTTTTCCAGCCCCTACCCCTCCTACCCACCCCCGACCCCACCACCCCTGCAGCCGTCTTCTTTCTGACTTTTGTTACTGAGATAAGATCTTTCCTCTTGTACTCTCTGCACCTTCATTTTTCCCTGTTACACCTCATGACTTTGCTTAAAAAGGAAAAAAAAATCCATAATTTTAAAAACTTTAATGCCTGGCGATCACCACTTCACAGACTAAAGGGTATACATAGTATTCTTTCTTCTGCCCTGACCTAGATAAAATACAGTCTCTTTTCTTTTTTCAATGCTTGGTGACATACATCAGCATTTTAATAGTAGGCCATAGATTTCCACTGAAATGTTTGAACTGTATAAAATACTACACTTTACATTTTAACACAAACAATATAAGCCCTCTGTCTAAAATATTTCCCTGGGGGACCCATCCCCAGCCAGCAGGAACTATATAGCCGTCCCTACTGTCTTAGTGAATTTATTTTGTTGCAAATATATAAGCAGATTTATTTTCAGGTAAAAGTGAAATGAATTAGAAGTGAAGGTGAGCCTTTCTCATCTGATTAAAAATATTATATAGTATTTCAGACTTTCTTTATCAAGTTCAGAAATCTTCACTGCATTTGAAATAAGGATCAAGTTTTGAATGTTGATTACAAAAATAGGCTTACAAAATAAATATGGAAATAAAGAATTATGCTATCTCCCATCAAATAACATATCGACATTTATTTCTCCATGCTTCTCTTTACCATTGTTCTTCATGTTTTCATCTGGGTAGGGTAATTATAATGCAAATATCAATTTCTATTTTGTTTTCATATCATAGTTTATCAATAACATTTACCTGTGTTGTTACCTTGGCTTCACTATTGTCATTATATGTTGTATACTTCTTCAGCAAGTATGTGCATCATGATTTAATTATTTTTAAAGTAATATTTTCTATTATATATATAGTGATGTACTTAGGGGAAAAAAGATGAGGGATTTACACATACAGATTTTAACTACTTTAAAATAAATTTTAAATACTTTTAAAGAAAGATTTTCAATACTTCACTAAATATATGATTCATGCATGTATATTCAACATGACATTATGCAAAAAAGTGTTATAGAATTTACAGAAATTCTGTAAAGTGTGACTCTAAGTGAGTGATGAAAGTCAGCAGAGGGTGCCTCGTCTTTCCTGTGTGTTCTTCATCTCTGTTATAAATTCTACTGAGTCCACATTTTCTGATTCTAGGACTCTAACCCTAGAAGCTCTTTTGTGTTTTTACCTCTGTATGACACAATTTGCCAGCTTGTTGCTAATTTAATTATTCCATTCTCAAGAGAGAGAAATAATAAGAATGGCAGAGTCCAGTTCTGATATAAACTAGAGCACTTAGTTTATTTTGAGGTCTTCTTTCCTTTCCACACTTGTCTTTACTTCAAACTACTGAAGGCCATTGGCTCATCCCAGGGCATTAGATCTGTCCTTTGCTTGAGAAGGATCTCTCACAACATTTGTGTACCTTCCATACTGACTAAAGACTTCCTGGGAGTCTTTAGGAGAGTGTAAGGAGCCCACAGTAGTTGCAGATGTGATGAAGTGGGAATGGACGGATTCATGACCAGTTTTCACTGAAGAATTTCCACAGACCTGTACTACAGTCATGGAACATTCTGGAAACAAGGAGAGCTGATCCAGAAGTGTCTTGGGCAGAGGCTAACCATTCAAAAGTGCCAAGTCCAAGGAAGAATGGCAAATTCCAGGCCAGTGATGATTGGGCCTCCCAGTGCCATTATACCCTTCATAAATGGTACTCTCCAACCCTATCCGAGTTCTTGCCTGGGCCAAGCAGACCCCACATTCAAATCTCCATGTTATTGCTCAGGCTGAGAACACAGCCTGGCATTCCCCCAATATTTCCTATGCAGAATGACATGGGATTTTTTTTTTTTTTTTTTTTTGGCCAGGGCCAGATTTGAACCCACCCCCTCCAGCATATGGGGCCTGCACCCTACTCCTTGAGACACAGGCACCACCCAGGAATGACATGTGATTTTTATTGCAAGACTTAGCTCAAATTCAGCAGTTTCCTTGAAGCCTTCCCTATTGCCTGAGTTGAGATTACACTTTCCTTTGTGGTTCTCCATCTCATTTTCAACCTTATGTTTGTTTGCCTTTAGAATGGTTTTCTGCTTCCTTACTCATTTCCCCAGTAAAATACATCCCCTGGATACACCTTTATTGTCCAGATCCCTAGGATAGAATTAACTGTATGCAATTTTCTAATACAAATTTGATAAATATTGATGGTTAGAATGATAATAAACTATTACTGAAAAACATACAAGAAGATAAGAAAAAGAATTCTTGATTCATCAGGAGTCTTGGAAGAAACTAAAATATTCTGTTTATTTCTGAATAATTAAGTAAAGATAATTATACATTTCGTATATTACATTTTGAATAAAGATGATTTTCAAGAAGGGTAATCAGCTGCCATCTCAATGTTCATTAAAACAGTGATGCATTTGTACAGTGCTTTAGTGTTTTCAAAACATTTTCATTTGGCTTATATCGTGTGATCCTCACAACAACTCTGTGAAGTTGTATATCTAGCATGTGCCTGACCCACTGCTAAGTACTTTGTCTCTCATTTTACAACAGCTTCTCATGATAATCCTGAAGGAAGATCTGATCCTTCAATCCAGAGACGATAAAGGAGGTTTAGGAATGATAATATGTCCAACGCATGTAGGAGTATAAGTTGAAAGGATTGACATTTCAACCCAGATTTATGTGGTACCAAACCGCATACGTGTGGGTAACTTGCCAATCTTGACTACCCAGAGGGTCCCTACTATGCCCTCTGCATTCTTTAGAAAGAAACTTTAAAATCACCATTTTTATAAAGCTAGAGAAAACATTTCTTCTACTCTGAGAATTCATTCTCTCTCATAATGGTGCCTCTTACACTGAGTTATGCTCACACTGATATCCATTTAAATGTGCCAACAGAATTCCCTCTGTAAACCTTTCCAGCATTCTCACATATCCCCAAGAGGAGGTGTAGAGTATGGTTATATAACCCAAAACATTGCGAAGACTTCTGTTTATATGCAGAGGCTGTTGTTGGAGAGTATTTACTTGGCCAGCCTGAACATAAGTTTGTTTTTAGGATTCTGTTTTAGGAGTCTGTTATAGAAAATTACAAAGTTTCAGGACCAGCTGAAATAAGAAGCAATGAAATTTAAAAATAAGGTACTACTATTTTCAGCTATAAGCTAACAAAGCAAATTATCGAAAAAGACTTTTTCATCAAAAGTATTTAATGATAAGATGATAGTACATTCAACTTGTATTGGAAAACCAATAAGTACTCAGCTGTTTATGTGTTATCAAGTTCATTCATTTTGGCAAGTATGCTGTCAATGTGGTTACTATTATAATTTATCCTATACAAAATAATGAAATTTAAGTTTAATAAGTCATTAATCATTGCTAAGTTATACCTGCTTTTTTCTCTTCCATAAATAAAACACTAATACTTATTAGTGCATTTAGTGGGTTATTTTTTTGTTACAATGGTAGAGATAACTAGCTATAATTTCATTCCCGAAAACTTTAGTATAGAAAACTTGTGAGTAAAGATTATATCCATCACATTCTTCATCCCAGCAAGGTGTAAGATCTTTCATGAATATTTTCTCGGGTATTCTATATCAAAAGTGATACAAGTTGCATTGGAAAATATTTTTCTGGTATTCATTTATCTATTTATTAATGTACTTATACCACTACGCATTTGATGACTATTATGCAGTAGGGAGGGTTATAGTGTTGAAAAAGTGAAAAGGATAGTTCTTCAAGGGAAATTAGAATATATGTATATATGAATATATATATGAATACGTGAATATAGAACACATGAAAAGTGAGTACATGAGAGTTTCTGTTTCCAGCAATAAGGCTGACTGGATGTTCAGGAAACAATGCTGAGTGATCCTGAACAAAATAAGAGTGTGAGGGTGTGCATGTGCACCTATGTGTCTCTATTATAAATGTGTTTGACTTGGTGGCAATCAGAAAACTTCATCAGCAATGCTGAAGCAGCATGAATGCAATGTAAGAAGCAGAGGACTAGGGACGTCAGTCATACCTGGCTGCCCATGACCTCAATTTTAATGGCTACTTCCATGGACAGGAGGCAAAGTCTACGCTCTGAGAAAGATGAGCAGTCAGACCAGAAAGCCCTATACAGCCAGATTTCCAAAGGGCAACTCTCTCAGCAGAGGAGATGAAACAACCCCCCATAGAGAGATAACACTGAGAAATGTGCCTTTATTAGCCTTTATTTTAGGTAGGATTTTAAAACAGTTTACCCCCCAAAATCTGACCACAAGTTCATAAGTATGTGGACTTAGGGAATGAATTCTTATTACCCATGTATCACAGTAAACCCTAAACTAGGGATTTAGTTTAAAAGGACCCCAGTTTGTTATTTACTCGAGGTTCTTGAAAGTTGGAAACACTAATCTCTCAGGCCACAAATAATTACAATAATATTTCAAAGGTATGAAGTCAAAATCAAAACTCTAGGCAAAGAACACAAGAACCAAGAGTGTAATTCAGCAGAAAGAACAGAGAATCAGACCTCTCGATACTGTAGATATTAGAATCAACAGCTTCACAGTATAATGAAATCATTTTACTATTTTTAAAAAGGTAAAAAAGGAATTGATAATGACATAAGAGACTATGAAATTTGACTAAACTTGTCTGAAAAGAGTTAATAACAATGGGAAATGGTAATGTCACAATTGGGTTAAGCACCTGATTGAACACATTTGAAGACAGAATTTATGAACTGGAATAGGGAGGTGAATAAATTAGTTAGAATATAACCCTGTCATATGAAAAGATACATTTGTACCCTCATATTAATTTGAAATACAAAATACTGCAAAAAATGTAGCAAAGAAGTTTTGATCAGAAATGGTCACAAATTTTATATAGAAATTCATAGACTCAGAGTACACAAAACAATCTTGAGGGAAAAAAACAGAGTTAGAGGACTAACAATTCCCAATTTCATAACTTACCACATGCTACAGTAATCAACTCAGTGTGGCTCTGGCAATTGTGTATTTCTGTTCTATACTTTATTCAAACAATCTTGAGCCAAACATTTATATTGCTTCTAATTTGTTACGTAATTTAAGGACAGTATGCGTTACTATTTCTGCATATATGGGTTTGCCTCCCAGATCTTTTGGAGAGTGGAGGCCATAACTCAATCTTTGACTCATAAATCCGTCAAACCAATATGTGGCATAGAAATTTAAACATGAAAGAAAATATTTTCCAAACACAATGTAGTATCCTGGAAGAGACAAGGGATATTAATGGAAAAACTAGTGAAATCCAAATATAATTTGCAATTAGTTAATAGTAATGCACAAATGTTTTGACAAATGTATCATTACACAAGATATAAAAATTAAGGATGACTTGGTAAAGGGTATAATATAGGGATTCTCTTTGTAATTTTTATATAAATACAAAATTATCCCAATGTTAAGAGAAAAAACCTGAAAAGTAAAAATAAAGAAAACATAAAATAAAAAAGAAAATGTGGAAAATATAAAAGAAAATAATAAAAGACATCAATTTTTAGGTTCAGGGCGGCACCTGTGGCTCAAGGAGTAGGGTGCTGGCCCCATATGCCACATGTGGTGGGTTCAAACTCAGCCCTGGCCAAATAAAAAAATAAAAAATAAAAAATTCTTAGGTTCATAAAGTTCAAAAAAGAATGCTCTTTAAACAAGACCAAGAAAAAAAAAAAATCCACACGTAGAGACATTATAGTGAAACTGCAGAAAACCAAAGACTTCTTACAAGAGGCATAAAGAAAACACAGACTGTCCACAAAGAAAAGATAATTTGATTAATATCAGATGATTTAATTTACTTTATTAGACCTCAAATAAAGAGTTAAGTTACTGGTATAATAAAATTTTATAATCATTTGATTCCCCAAGGCTCCCTTTTAGATTTTCTCTAAATAGTTTATTTGCTATTATTCCCATTTTTCATTCTCATTTTCCCACCCACGCTGATAAATATCCTAGTATATATCAAGTGAATAACCTATTATCTGCTTGTATGTGTTCTTTTAAATTTTACAAAACAATAAAATTATCCATCTATTCTGTTTCTTACTTGCTTAACTCTCTTGTTAGAATTAATTCCTTTTGTACTGTGGACATCTTCCATTTCTCCTAATCGCTGAGTAGAACTCTGTGGTATCATCCACAATATTTTAACTATCTTGATAATCAGATTGTCCCTAATATTCCATCATCATTAAAAATAGTTAAAGATATTATTATTTTTATTAGAAATGAATGTTATTAGTTTCTTAAAAATAAGATGAATGCACTAGAAAGCATGGTTGAGATTACACTGGCTTTTTGCATTAATCTGTAAAGAATTATAGTTAGGTAGATTCGTTATAATGTCTTACCCCAAAATGAGAAAAATTTCTCCCCTTAGTCAGATGACCTCCATCTTATTGTACTCGCTTCACACAAGTATTATGCATTCTTATAAGTTGATTTTTAAATATTTATTTTCCCCCATGCAGTTTCCAGTTAGTTTATACTTGTATGAAATAAAATGCTATTGTTATTTTTATGTTGATTTTGTATCCAGAAAATTTCTGAACATCTCCCTATTCTCTGATACTGTGGTTTCCCTATATTCCTGTTTTGTTTTAGATTTAGTC
Organism: Otolemur garnettii; assembly: GCF_000181295.1. Lineage (NCBI taxonomy): Eukaryota > Metazoa > Chordata > Mammalia > Primates > Galagidae > Otolemur > Otolemur garnettii. The sequence goes on from NW_003852445.1 coordinate 13,070,931, forward strand.
ATATCATGCAAGAAAAATGACAGTTTTGTCTCTTTTAAAAAATTTTTCTTACCTTGTTCAGCAACCCTGGTAGTTTATGAAGGAGTAGGAGCAAAAAATGTACATCCTCATAGCATTCTTGATTTAAAAAGAATCCATCAAAGGTTATTTCAGGGCATTTATTTCAAGGTATTTTTTTATATCCTTTGCATAATTAAGGGAATCTTGCTTGTATTTATAGTTTCTAAGGAGTTTTTCATCAATAGGCATAACAAGTCATAATTTTCAGTGGTTGAAGAAATCACTTAAATTTTCTTTTTCAGTATATTAAAATGGCAAATGATAATAGCTTTTCCCTAATGTAAAACGATCATAGAAGACCTGAGATAAACACACTGTTAACACACTATTTTCTTTGATAAGTTAATGTTCCCAGAGAATTATTGCATGTATGTTCACGAATAAAATGGTCCTATAATTTTGTCTTTATATAATTTTACTATAATAAGGTTGTGGAATTTGGACTATATAAATTTTAAAATAATCCAGGAAGTAATCTTTTTCTCTCTCTAGAAAAAAAAAAGTTTATGAAAGGAATTATGTATTGCTTTAGAAAAATTGGAGAAAACCTTCCAATTCATCTTTTCCCCCCTTTCGAAGGAAACAACCATTTCTATGTGTATAAAACATAGGAGTCTATTGTAGTTCTATATCCTTCAATGTACCAATTTTGACATTTTATATGTTTTAGTAATTTATTTCAGACTTATATTTATCATCTGAAATTGTTAATGATAATGTATTTTTATTTTTGTTTTACTATCACAAATTTGTTATAATTTTCATTTTTTATCTACAATTTATTAACTTGCATCTTACCTCTTTTTTTCTTGGTCAGTCTTGCAACAAATTTATCCATATTATTAATTATTTCAAGGAACTAAATTTTGTCACTCATTAGAGAAATTGCTTTGGATTTCCTTTTCTTTTTTTCTTTACAAGTTGAAATTTTAGGTTATTTACTTTAAATTTACCTTGTTTCCTGATATATTCACTCTAAGTAATTCATTTTTCTAGGTACTGCTGTAACTCTTAAAGAAAAGTTGGAATTTAGTGTTTTCATTTTCATTCCGTTCTAAATATTTTTAAGTTTTTATTTCCTATGTCAAACAATAATTTATAGTAAGGTATTATTTTATTTTCTACAAATGGGATATTTTTACTCTATGCCTTTTTTAAAAACTAATTAAATTTTCTTAAAAGTGTTCAATAAAGATAGTTTGATACAAATGTACACAGTTATGATTTAATAAAAAAAAGATAGATACAGTTTATTTGAAATTTATTGAGGTTTCATTTGCAATCTTTTATTAAATCATAACTGTGTGCATTAATGCATTTATAGGGTACAATGTGCTGATTTGATAAACAGTACATAATGCTTACATCAAACTAGTTAACAGAACCATCCCCTCAGTTACTTATTTGTTGTGGTAAGACAGTCATACTCTAAAACTTTTGAAATATACCATTGTATTGTGCCTATTACATGAGGTCTCACCCAAATACCTCCCTCTAATTTTTGATCTTTTAAAAATTTTTTGGGGGGTTGTTTATTTTTAATTTCAAATTAACATGAGAGTACAAACTTTTAGAGTACATTGTTCTCACTTTCAGGGTCAAGTTCCAGTTGGAACAGAGCCCCTCATCCAGGGAGTGTGTTATATTTTTTATTTATTAAATCTAAATTCAGAGACCATACACTATTTTAACTGGCCAGTTTAGTATTTTTATCAAGACAGGAACTGACTTAAAAGCTTTTTCTAATGTCACATTCTCAATCTTAAAAAGGATTAAATTATGCCCCTATGCCATATTCCCCAAATTTGAGCCCAAAGGAGAACCTCACAGGATCCCCCTCTCAGCTCAGCACCAAAACATTTTGTTTTCTTCTCCCTGTAGCTTCTGAGAGGGTCTTTATATGTAGAGAGGCAGGAAAATGATATTAGTGCATATGAACCTTTATCTTATTATTATCTCTTTTCTGGCTTACGTTCATGCTGTTGATTTTTAATACAAAAGCTAAGGATTTGACATCTTTGTACTCTCTTGACACAATGGTTACTTCAGCCCAACAACTAAATAGAGATTGATCACTTGTGGGGAGAAAAGGAAGTACAAAGAAATTTAGAGTTGTTAATGCCCACCCATTTTATCTCCTCCACAGAGAAGCCTATTCCATCAGGGCCAAAGAGAATGCGCTACGATTACATGACTATAATTTTTTTGGAATCAGAGTCTGTTGCTTATTCTTTTTCACCTCAGTACCTAAGGTCAGTGTTTAGTTAAGCAACATTCAATATGTATTACGTGAGTTACATAGTACTATGGTAGCTCGCCCTGCATTAACAACATGAAACGCCAGGTAAAAAATATAAACTCCATCAAATTCAGGATAATATTGTCAAAGGGTAATAAAATGACTAGAGAAATCCAACATGTTTTATAGACCATGTGATCCAAGAATTGGCTGCATGTTCCAAATCTACCCCATCTCAACTGTAGTTGAACGTAAATGGTGGTGACTTCCTGGTATCACTTCAATGTCATTAGAGATAATCAGAGTTTAATGTAGGACAGATCCTCCACTCCAGAAGCATCAATTTCATGAGTCCCCCAGGTATTTACACTTGACTGCTCTTTGATCTGGGACCTTTGCTCTGCCTCCATGCTGCCCTAGCCCAGGAAAGGTCTCCTACTATTCACTGAATGACCCTGACCTCTCCTCCATATTTCTCTCCTCCTCTCACAAAGACAATATTCTGCTATCTTTAAGAAAAAGCATTAGAAACAGGAGAATAACTGCCTACCAAACAAGTTCTATCCAAATTCATTTTCATTGAGAAATGTCATCGCAATATTAAACCTCCTTCGTTACAGTCCACTTATAACAAAATTAGTGAGAAAGGAAGGTTGCCCAGACTCAGTATGGAGCACACCATTTTTGTTTGAAATACTTCATGACCTCCATCTAGGAAGTTCTTATAATTTCTGATAAAATACTTGAGTAATTTTTAGTAATAGACCTAATAGAGATTAAGAAAATCTGGCAACCTAAGGTTGCCCAGCCAGCTGAGTAAAATCTTAAAAATTCAAATACACACACAACACACACATATACATGTGTGTGTATAATTGTATCTAACAATAACTAAACAAATTTTATTTTTTTAAATAAAACGTCACTTTTGAGAGCGAGACCTTTAAGGAGTCTTTCTCTTGACATAGTGATCTCAATTTTTTGGGCAAATTACCCAGAAGTAGGATTGCTAGATCATATAGTGATTCTATTTTTTTGGTTCTCCAAGGAACCTCCATTTTGTTTTCCTTATTTGTTAATTAGTTTGATATAATCATTCCATATTTTAAACATATATCAAAGCATTGCAATGTATCCCATAAAGATATACAATTATTATTTGTCAATTAAAAACAAAATTTAAAAATTGTACAAAAAGTTGATAGCTTACATTCTGCTAAATCCATTGGCCTTGAAAGGGGAAGGAGATTGAATAAGTAATATGCCTGACCTATATGAACATATGCAGTTATTTCTGCTATAACGTAATACGGTTTTACTAAAAATCACTGTGCTAGTCACAATCAGGGAACAAAAAGCAGAGTCATAACACTCAAAACACTCAAAAAAGATGGAAACTTGATCAAAATGGTATCACTGTTTTATATGTACAGATGGTTAAGAAGTATATAATATAATAAATATGGTGTTTTACCCTGGGGCGGGGAATAGTCTTTCTCAAGGATCCTCTTCCCTAACGAAAAATTCCAAAATTACTTATTCTATGCCAGAATTACTTATTCCAACACTTCAGGGATGTGCAAGGTATGGAAGGTCCAAGATAACAGAGCACTTCTTGTATTAAAGAAGCTTATAAGGCAGATGATACCTTAACTGGGTCTCAGAGTTTACTGCCCCAGCTAGAACCCAGACATGCAGAGGATACTAAGAAGTAGGGGCATGTGTTTAAAAGACGGGCGTATATTACGTCCTTAGGTCCACTGCCAAGAAGCTGGGCACGTCATCCCTTCCTACCTCAGTGGCAGGCTGCATGTAAAAATTCCTTGCTCACATTCATGATCTTCAGCCCACTCCCAGATACCCCATTTCTAGTCACCCAGAAAAAGCCTTCACGTTATAGATGGTCTCAATAGAAGAGTGAATTTAATTACCAGCTGTGTTATTCTCAGAAGATTAATTCAAAACATCTTGTAGCCTCCTAATTGTTATTTTCTTTTTCATCCAATGCAGAACCAAGGTATGAACTCTGGTTAATTACTCTCCTGACTCAGGGCCTAGAGAGGTTGTGTGTGCGGTTTACGAGCATCTCAAAATAAAAAAGCAAAGACAGAAAAAGAGATTCCACTCATGCTGAGGAAGGTATACAAATATAAGGCCAACAAAAATGTCAAAAAGAGAGAGAGAGAGATGATTCTTTGTTTAGAAAGCCCAGAAGTAGTTCTTAGTAATTCATGATTTTATTCACAGGCTCCTGATTGAAGCAGTATTTTTCCAGTGCTGAAGGAACCCATAACTTAAAGTGGCTGGTCTTGTCAAATTCAGCCTGAAAGAGTCACTTTGAAAATAAAGCCTATATTTCAAATAGTATTTTCATTGCGTGTACTCAGGCATTACAATTATAAAACTTAAACTATTTCTTTGAAAAGAAAACCAAATCAAAGCACACATACCTACCCAATATCCCATGTCATTAACCACAGGCGACTCTCTATAAAATGCACTCAAATGTTTCAAGACTTTGTAGTAATAAACAAAAAGGGAGGGTCTGAATTAGCTAAAGTAAACAGGAACTAGAATTGAAATAGCTGACTTGATATATTTTAAAGGTTATTTTATTTTCTTGAACTGTTACTCCAAAAGGATTTGCTTTGTGCCCTTTAAGAAAAATCTTATGCTGCACACACACACAAACACAGACACACAAATTGATAGCCATTCTTTTTTTGTGGCATTTAAAATTATAACTTGATTTTTTCCACTTAAAAGCTACTTATCATTGTAATTAAAATTAACCATTCAAAACAATTCAATGGAGTAAGCAAAGTATACTGTTCCTAAAATTACTGGGTCAGACTCTATTTTATCACTTTTTTTACTGTAGGATTACACAGTGTTACTTAAGTGTATACATTAAGTTACTGAAACAACCTAAAGTATACAATGTTTAGTTCAATTTTACTGAGTATTTACAATCAAATTGTTTAGGTCAACCAAATGTTTGTCAAATATCAACAAAAAGCTCAAAGGAAGCTTGGATCACAAAGAAACTCTCAACCCATACTTCAACTGTATAGACTGTTTTCTATGTCAAAAATATGTTTAAATTAGAAACCCATAACAGAGGGTGGTTCCCATGGCTCAAAGCAGTAGGGCACTGGCCCCATATGCTGGAAGTGGTGGATTCAAACCCAGCCCTGGCCAAAAACAGCAAAAAAAAAAAAAGAAAGAAAGAAAGCCAGCCATAACAGAAATGGTTGATAAACTCATGTATTTTATGCTCATTGGGCAAAGAAGAAATAATGATGAAATTAGAAAACATTTGCTAATGAATAATATTTGAAACACAATGTATAAAAATGAACAAGAAATTTATCAGAAGTTCAGGTTTCAAACTAAAAATTAATGAGCTAAGTATCCATGTAAAGAATTTAAGAAAATTAAAAAAAGGAATAAACTGACCAAAAATGATAACAAAGAACGAAAAATACAAGGTCTGACAATTAAGTTAATGAGCTCACCACCGTGCATATACATTGGCAGGGCTGTACAAGCAACTCAGTAAGGTTTCATAACCTTAGAATAGTAGTAGTTTACAATTGTGTGTGTGTGTCAACGTGTGGCAGTGTCCTGCTGAGTGGTGTTCATTATGACGGTTGCATGGTTTTCTTTGCCATCACAAGAATGTTAGAGCTTGAATTAGAACAATAAACAAACATTAACAAATTTCTTGTTAAACTTGGCAAGTGTAGAAGTGAAATTAGAGATGTGCTAGTCTGAGTTTATGGGGAGAATGCCATGAAGAAAACAGCAGTGTACAAATGGATGAAACGTTTTACTGAGGGGAGAGAAAGTATCACTGATGAAGATAGGTCAGGGCAGGCAGGAGTGAGCAGATCTGACAAAAACAATGGAAAAAGTCATTAAATTGTGTGTCAAAATGATTAGCTGGCTGTGAGAAGCATAGCAGACCAAGTGAACATCTATAGAGAAATAGGAAAATCCTAACTGCAAGTTTGGCATGAGAAAGGTGTGACTTCTGCATCAGACAATGTACCAGCTCACATGGCACTGTCTGTGAGGGGATTTTTGGACAGTAAACAAAGGATTGCATTTGGAACAACCTCCCTACTCACCAGATCTGGTGAATTTGAATTTTCTCAAAATTAAAAAATACATATTAAAGGAAGACATTTTGATGACATTCAGGACATCAAGGGTAATACAATGACATCTCTGATGGCCATTCCAGGAGAAGAGTTCCAAAATTGCTTTCAAGGGTGGAATAGGTGCTGATATTGGTGAACGGTTTCCCAAGGGGAGTACTTAGAAGGTGACTATAGTGATATTCAGCAATGAATTATGTAGCCCTTTTTCCAGGATGTTTGTGACTATAATTGTCATACCTTGTAACACCCTAAAAGACAATGTAATAACAGAGGTGATAAAAAAAAAATAGTCCAGTGTAGTGGCTCTTTCCTACAATCCTAGCACATTAGGAGGCTACGATGGGAAGATCACTTGTGTTCATGAATTTGAGACCAGCCTGAACAAAAGTGAAACCCTCATCTCTACCAAAAATAGAAAAATTAGCTGGGCGTGGTGGTGTGAGTCTGTAGTCCCAGCTACTCAGGAGGCTGAAGGAAGGCTTGAGCCAAGTAGTTTGAGGTTACAATGAGTTAGGATGATGCCATTGTACTCTTGCCTGGTAAAAAGATTAAGACTATATGAAAGTAAACAAACAAAGCAAAATAGTGGTTCTTTGGGACTTTGCTCGTGATAAAAGTACAGTAATGGTTTTAGGAAGGTACAGTAAAGACAAGACAGGAAGCAACAGAAAAATGAAGGGAGAACATACACAAAAATTAAGGGTTTACAATGTTCCCAGACTACAGTACAAGGAAGGGAAGCCCTGCGGTTTGAGGAGGTGGAGCTGATATTTTTGGAAAGAAGCAAAGGTTAGAGTTCTTAAGATGTAGTACCCAAGAAGGGAAAGCTACACAAAGAGAAAACTCTGGAGACCTGCTGAGATGCTCCCTCAAGTATTTGGCAGAGCACCAATCAGCTTACCTGTGTGAGGAAACTGAGGCAAGAGAAAGAAACACTCATCTAAAACTAAAGTGAACAGTGTCTCATGCCCATACAGGGCCAGGAACAGCACCTGTTCCTACCAGCTAGGCTGGGTAACCTGAGGATTCATGGGCAGTAGGCAGTGCATACAGAATATGCACTACCAGAAAATTTTCCTGCCTCAGTTGTAGGAAAATTTTAACTCTAAAATGAACACTGCTCTAGTCCCTTCTAAAAATATATACGAGGATCAAAAGAGTTAACCTTTTTTTCCATGAACTTAATTGAATTTCATAACAAAGTTCAAGATTTATAAGAATAACAAATTCCCAGCACCCAACAATTTAAAATTCACCATGTTTGGTATTTGCACAAAGGGTATCAAGTGTCCAAGGAGGTAAACAAGCAGACCCATAGTGGGGAGAATAATTAATAAATCAGGATGAAGGAGGGAAGGAAGGGGGATGGTTTCATAAAGGGAGGGTTAATGGTAGGACCACACATATGGAGCATATTGCAAGGGTACAAGTCAAACCTATCAAGTATAGAACACAAATGTCTTAACACTGTGATTAAGTAAATGAGGTGAAAGCTATGTTAATTAGTAGGATGTAAGCACTCCAATTTGTACAAATAATCAACACATTGAATCCCACAAAGGCGTAAATGTATTCATGATCTATGTCTATATGACTTAATAAAAATAAATAAACTCCAAACTGACATGGATGTTGGAATTAGCAGAAAAGAACATTTAAAAAGTTACCATAATAGTGTTTCACATAATCAAAAACTTAAATAATTTGAGACATAAGTTTTGAGAACACAGACAAATCAGACTTCTAGAAATAAAAGCTGCAACATCTAAGATGAAAAATCCACTGAATAGAATTAATAATAGATTAGACACTATAGAAGTAAAAGTTAGTAAACTTTAAGATAGAGCATGGGAACTATGCAATATGAAATGCAGAGAGGAAAAACTAATAAAGGAAGACTATCACTGAGTAGTGAAATGATTTCAAACAACTTGTTATACATATAACAAGTTATATACATATATACATATAACTTGTATACTATGTTATATACTTGTATACTATGTATACAAGTTATATACATATAACTTGTTATAACTTTTGTTATACATATACATATAAGTATATACAATATAAGTGGAGTTTTGGAAGCAGAAAGTGAAATCTTTGAAGCAGAAAAAAGTGAAAAGAGAGAGAAAAAAATTGAAGACCGAGTGATGAAAAATTTCAAACTCAATAAAAATTACACATCCACAGACATAAGAAGCTCAACAAACTCCAATGTAAGTTTTAATGAAGAAAATTAGAATAACACAGATCTTCCAATTGCTCAGGCCAATTATAAAAAGAAAATCTCAAAAGAAGTCACATTATGGTACATGGTAGCAAAGGTAAAGATAGCATCAGAAGTCTCAGAAAAATAATTCAAATGAGAAGAGAGTAAGAAATAATTTTAAGGCT
>NW_003852445.1:13080228-13103596 GCF_000181295.1 Otolemur garnettii
AGATGCCTGTAGTCCCAGCTACTTGGGAGGCTGAGGAAAAAGAATCGCCTAAGCCCAAGTGCTGGCAATTTGCTGTGAGCTGTGATGCCACAGCACTCTACCAAGGGCAACAAAGTAAAACTCTGTCCCTAAAAAAAAAATAATAAAAAGTCAAAGAAAGTCATTCAGGAAGAAGGAAGATCATTCTAGAGGGAAATTTTGACATAAACATATAAAATGCACTTAAAAGGGCAATTTAAAAAGTAAATATTTAAAATGTTTCTTACTTAAACTTGCTTTATAGTTAATTAACTATTAAAACAAAAACAATAACACCATAATGTAGGATTTCTAAGTTATGTAGTAGAAAGATGTCACTAAAAATAGCAAGCTGTAGGGGAAAATTTTAAGTATACTCTCCTCAGATTTCTTTTTTTTAAATATCAAAATATGGGAGTATGAATGTTTTGGTTACATGTACTAGCATCATTACTGAGTCAGAGTTATAAGTGTGCCCATGGGCCAGATAGTGTTCACTGTACCTGGTCAGTAGGTTTTCACCCACCACTTCCTCCTTTTCCACCCTGATTGATTTCCACTGAATTTTACTTCCCTCAGTGCACATGTGTGTTCATCAGTTAGATCCAATTTAATAGTGAGTACATGTGGTATTGTTTTTTCATTCTTCAGATACTTCACTTAGGATAGTGGTCTCCAGTTCCATCCACATTGTTGAAAATGGCTTTAGTTCATCCTTCTTCATGACTGCCTAGTATTCCACATACACACTATATTCTAAATTTTTGAACTTATTGAGATACGTTTTGTGGGCTAAGACATGATCAATGTTGGAGAAATTTCCATGTGTTGATAAAAAGAATATATATTCAGTAGTTTTTCAGTAGAATGGTCTGTAAATGTCTATTAGGCCCATTTGTACTAGAATCCTACTTAAATTCAGTGTCTTATTGTTTGTTTGTTTAATTTTCTGCTTGAATGATCTGTGTAGTTCTGTCAGTGGGGTGTTCATCTCTTTGCTTTGACCAGATATTGTTTACTTTATGAAGCTAGGTGCTCTTGTTTTAGGTGAATAAATATTTAGGATTGTCCTATTGAATTGTTCTCTTTACCATTAGACAATGACTATCTTTATCTTGCTTTACTATTGTTGATTTAAAATCAATTTTATAAGACATGAGAATGGGTACATGTATTTTCTCTGGTTTCCATTTGCATGGGATTTTCTTTTCCATCCCTTCGCCTTGAGTCTGTATGAGTTCTGTGGGTTAGAAGTGTTCCCTGGAGGCAGAAGATGCTTAGTTTGTACTTTTTAAAAATACATTCAGCCAACCTTTGTCTCCTTGGTGGGGCATTCAGACTGTTCAAATTGATTTACAGAGTTGATATGTGGGATGTTGTTTTAGTCATTGTGTTATGATCAAGGAATCCTTCAAGAATCTAGATAGCCCCCAAAGCACTCTCAAGAAAATAATAGGTTTTTACCTAGCATATACTACAGACACACCCTTATGAGTGAGGCAGAATAAACCCCTAGATAAAACAAGAAAATCCAAACATAGGAAGCAATGCCTGCTCCAGATGAGAAGGAATGATTGGAAAAACTCCAGAAGTATAAAAAATCAGAGTGAAAGGACACCTCCAAAAGGGAACAGCAACTCATTAGCAATGGATACTAACCAAAATAAAAATGTTGACATGAAACATAAAGAATTCCAAATGTGGACTCTAAGGAAGTTCAACAAAATCCAAGGGAAAGGTGGAAACCAACTCGAAAAACAGAAAAACAATTCAGGACCTCTGGAAATAAAAATTACATTTAAAGAAATACAAAACACAATGAAGTCTTAGAAATAGACCAGGAAGAAAAAAGAATCTCAGAATCCCAGAGTTTGCAGATATCTCTTTCAAATAACAAAGCCTGTGAGAAATATAGGATTATGTAAAATGGTCAAATATAAGAATTATAAGCATTTCTGAGAGTGAAGAAGAAAATTCACAAAAAAAAAAAAAAAAAAGAAGAAGAAGAAAGAAAAGAAAATTTACAAGGGCTAGAAAACCTACTTGAGGGAGTCATTGAAGAAACCTTCCCTGGTCCTGCCAGAAATTTAGTCATCCAGGTACAAGAATCTCAATGAACACCTGGGAGATTCATTACAAAGAGGCCACAACCAAGATAAGGTCATTAGACTAGCCCAAGTCAACATGAAGGAGCTCCTGCAAGCTGTGAGGCAAAGAACATCCAGTAACATAAAAAGAAAAACCCATCAGGCTGACTGCTCAGCTGAGACATACAAGCCAGAAGGTACTGGGGACCCATCTTCTTAAAGAGGACAGCTGGAGAAAATGAAACATTTACCTAAATGGACTATATTTTGAGTAATAAAGCAATATTAAACAGCTCTAAAATAATTCATTTAATATAAGATATGCTCTTTAGGCACAATGAAATTAAAATTTGAAGTAAATAATGGAAAAATACCTGGAAAACAAACTCCAAAATTTGAAAACTATAGAACTTTTAAGTAAATCATGAATCAAGGGGGAAAAAAAAAGAAAAGTTAGTATTTTAAGCTGAATGAAACTAAAAGCAAAACATACGAGAATTTATGAACTATTACTAAAATGATATGTAAGGGGAAATCTGAATGATATCTGCAGATTAGTTAATGTACTAATCCGAATTTTTTAGCTGTGACAATGATTCATGGCAAGGGAAATGTTAATGTTACGGGAATCTGATTGAAGGGTATATTGGTACAGTATAGTGGTGCTATATTTTCAATGAAAGTTGCAAAATAGTCTCCAAAATATGAAGTTACTAGGAAAAAATATAAAATATTTGCAAGATTTTTATTCTAAAAACTACAAAATGTGATGAAATAAACATCCTGTAAAAATGTATTTTTCTCATGGACGAGAAGACTAAGTATTGTTTACACGCCAAATCTCTCCGATTTGATCTATAGGTTCAATGCAGTTCCAATCAAAAGCCTAACATGCTTTATTGTAGATATTTACAATATTATTGTAAGGTTTTTAGAGAATATAAAGGTAACAAGAAGCCACCAAACAGTTATGAAAAAGAAGAAGAAGAAAGTTGGAGGCCTCACAATATCCAATTTCCAGATGTACCAAATCTACCATAATTAAGCAAGGTAACACTGAAAGGAAGACAATAGAGCAATGAAACATAAGAGTATGCTCAAAAATAGAGTAAAACAAATATACAGTTGAGCAAATTTTGACAAAAGTACAGAAGCGATTCAATGGAGACAGTAGAGTGTATTCCACTGATGATGCTGGAGGAATTGAACATCCATTTATAAAACAATGAACCTTGACATGCGCTTCACATCTTATATCAAAAATTAATTCAATATGTGTTACAACCACAAGTGTAAAACATAATACTAAAAATTTCTTCTAGAAGAAAGCAAGAGAAAATCTACATGACCTCGGGTTTTATTAGGAATTTTTAGATATGACTTCAAAAGCATGATTCATAAGAGAACATATTAATAAATTACACTCTACCAAAATTAACATCTTTTGATCTGCAAAAGGCATTTTTAAGAGAATAAAAAACCAAGCCACAGACATTAAGAAAATATTGATAAATCCCACATTGGCTAAAAAAAGGTGCATCCAGAAAATAAAAAGAATACTTAAAACTCCAAGATAATAAAACAACCCAATAAAAATGGTAAATCTGCATCAATTCTCCACCAAAGATATAAAATTGGAAATAAGAATAAGAAATGATACATCGATGATTTGTTACTAGGGAACTGCAATTAAAAACAAAGTTATATACACTATTGTGCACCTCTTACAATGGCTAAAATAAACTAAAGCCTCCAACTTTGTTCTTTTTCTTCCGGGATCGCTTCGACTATTTAATGTATTTTGTAGTTCCATACAAATTTTAGACCTTTTTTCCTATTTCTATAAAGAATGTCATTGATATTTTGATGGCGATTGCTTTGGATTTATAGTTTTCTCTTGGTAGTATAGTTGTTTTCACAGTATCAGTTCTTCCGATGCCTGGAACATGGGACGTCTACGTTTTGTGTCCTCTTGAATTACCTTCATCCATGTTTTAGTTTTCCTCATGGAGATCTTTCATCTCTTTGGTTAAATTTATTCCTAGGTATTTGATTTTTTTTTTCTGTAGCACTAAGGTTTGATTCTTATCTTTATTTCCTTTGGGTGTCTGCTCTGCCATTTAGTTGTATACTTTTGTGTGTTTTATAATAATGATTATTTATTTTTTGCTTTTAGTTGCAGGTCTCAAGCATCTCTAGTAAGGCCAATTATGTGGAGATGAATTCCCTAAATATTTGCTTGTCTAAGAAAGACTTTATTTTTCCCTCTTTTCTGAAGGTTGTAGTATCATGGCTGATAATTTTTTCCCAGCATATTAATAAATCACTCCATTCTCCCCTGGTCTATAAGGATTCTGTGGAGAAATTATTATTAATGTAATGGGGATTTTCCTTATATGTGACTTCATGATTTTCCCTTGCTGGTTTTCTCTCTGTCTTTGAATTTTGATGCTTTGATTATATGTCTCAGGAATAATCTTTTTGGATTGAATCTATTTGTGAACTGTAGAGCTTTCTGAATCTAGATGTACGTATCTTTTTCTAGAGTTGGGAAGTTTGTACCTGTTATCTTATTACATAGGGTTTCTAGACCTTTTTTCTTCTCTTTCTAAAAATCCCTTAATGTCAATGTTCATTCACTTCACGGTGTCCTCTTAAGTCTCCCAGGTTTACACTTCTTTTTTGTTCCTCTGACTGAGGAAATTCAGATGATGTATCTTCAAGTTTAGTGATTCTTCTGCTGGACCAAGCCCACTTTTGAAGTTCTCTGATGTATTTTTCTTATTTTGTTCATTTAATGTTTCAGCTACAGTTTTCTATTTGTTTCTTTGGATAATTTCTATCTCTTTGCTGTATTTCTTATTCACACTGGGAATTGCTTTTCCTGATGTCATTGAATTGTGTGCATTTTCCTATGTCTTGATGAATTTTCTTAAGAATTATTTTGAATTCCTTTTTTGGCAATTCTTGGATTTTTCTTTTCATTGAATTCTGCAACTTAACATTTATTTTGTTCCTTTGGGGATGTCATATTATAGCTTTTGTCATTTTTCTTGTGTCCCTGAGTTAATGTCTATAGATTTGGTCAAACAGTTGCCTCTTCCAAACTTTCTAGAGTGGCTTTCATAGAGAAAGCCTGCAGTAGGGTTTGGTTTTAGTGTGCAGGTTGGGAGTGTGTGATGACTCTGTCTCCAGATGAATGCAGTGGTGGGATTGTCTCCATGCAGCTTCTTCAGCTGTGTTCAGTATCAGCAGCAACTGGGGGCACCTCAGGCCATAGTAGCCTAAGCTATAGAATTTTGTGGCAGTGGCAGCCTAGTTTGTTAATATTTCAGTGTCAAGGGCTTCTTAGTTTCTTCTATTCTGCTGGGGACACAGTCGGGAGCCTTAGCACAGATGTTAAGTCTGACACAGCCTTGAAGTGGTTGCAGTGGTGCTGGGCTCCCAGTGCAGGTGCTGAATTCAGTGTAGGGCTGAATATCTAGGCTAAAAGTTTCATGACCCTATTACAGCACTAGTGTCCCAGGGTGTAGGTTTGCTTTCTGCAGTAGAATTGGATGTAGGGTGCTCATATAGCCAGGATTTGTGACTGAAGCATATGTGGTAACTTGGGACCAGAGGGGCCAAATTGTAGCTGTGATTCTACCAGGGCTGAGAGGTAGGGCACAGCAGGGCTCAACTCTGGAGAAGGAGACCTGTGGGGTTTGGGGTTGGGGAACAGGGTACAGCAGCAATTCAGGATCCTGAGCCAATAGGACTCAATGGTAATTCACATCCCAAGTGTAAGGTACTGTCTCCTAGTGACTCTAGACCCTGGGACGAAAGGGCTTAGTAGACACTGTGAGGCCAGGTGCTATGACAGGTAATTATCCCAGAATGTCATTTGGGCCCTGGGAGGAAGCACAAGGAAGCACACAGTGATGACTGCATGTCTCAGGGAGAAGGTGTCTCTGAGGCTCAGACTCTAGGGGGCTTGGGGCTCATCCAGATGCAAGGAGTCAGGGTACTAGAGTTGCTTGCCCTATAGAGGAGGGGGGTCTGAGTTTAGTCATTGTCTTTCCCCTGGAAGGCTAGGGATCTTAGAAGTGCAGCCACCTATTATCCCCTGGAAGGCTGGGGATCTTAGCAGTTCAGCCACTATCTATCCCCTGGAAGGCTGGGGATCTTAGAAGTTCAGCCACCTTCTATCCCTTGGAAGGCTGGGGATCTTAGCAGTTAAGCCACCATCTATCCCCTGGAAGGCTGGGAATCTTAGCAGTTAAGCCACCGTCTAGCCCCTGGAAGGCTGGGGATCTTAGCAGTTAAGTCACTGTCTGTTCCCTGGAAGGCAGGGGATCATATCATTTTCACCAGAAACATGCTGCCACTTAGCTCTCTCAGGGCACCAACTGTCTACCCAGGGGACAGTTTGCCACTCCAGCTCCAGCCTGGGGACAAGACTATTCTGGCTAGTTCAGGAACACTCTCCCTGGGATGCAGGGTGTGCCATTGCTCTGGGCAGCTCAGGCGCCAATTCCCATGTGGACTTCAGGCAGCTCCCCCAGCTGGGGTTAGGCCATGAGGATTGCAGACCCAATGGTGAGGTTCACAGTGCTGACAGGGGTTGCTGGGGTGCTCTTACTCACCTCCCCACCGAAAGAAGAAGTTTCTCCTGGGTCCCAGCTGATCCTGGTTGGAGAATGGGCTAGGAGAGGCCCAGTGTTTCCTTCCACTGGAGTTTTTCTGCCCCCCACCCCCACCCCCAGGGTTTCTGATACTCCTCTGCTGCACTGCTGCCCTCTGCACTTATTTCATTAAAATCTATCTGTTTGTCTTTGTGAAGGGCACAAGCTAGGGGCTCTGGGCCATCATCTCTCCCTTTGGGAACTCCCCTTTCCCTCCCTCAGGGGTCTTCTTGACACACACATGCTGAGTTTCTGACTGGGCTGGTAGCCATGGGACCTGGGCCTTCCCGTAGGCCAGAGAAGTCAAAGCACCACCCTCCCTGATACCTACTTCCTGACAGAGCAGCATTCCTCCCAGGACTGTTCTGAATTAGAGTTGAAGGGATGACTCTCTTGTTCCCTACATCATGACCTGTATGTATGTGACATCCCTCTCGCTGGTGCTGTCTCTCCCACCATGTGCAGTGACTAAGAGAAGGAGCCCAGATGACAGGCCAGGAGGAGAGAGACCAAGAGAAGCATGAGGATCGTCACAGCTTGGGTTTCCCCAGGGGCACTCTGAGGCAAGGATGTCAAGGCAACTAGTTTATTTGGAAAGTAAAGGAAAAGCCAATAGAAACTGTGAAAAAGAAACATGGAAGAAAAGGAGGCCGACAGAGTGGGAGTCACCAAAGTGGTTACCCCTGCCGTCAAGGCACAACAACCCAGAGTCTTTTTTTTTTTTTTTTTAATTTTACAGCAGTAAAATACAGCCTTTGGACAGAGCTTCGTTTGCTGGCATTTGGAGAGCAGAAAACCCCGGGCTCTGAGGGAAACCAGATCATAAACAAAGATTGTTTAGCAAAGATCGAATCAGAGCAAGATAGCTTAGACACTGGAATTCAACACTCAGTGGCCCCAGGCAAGGCAAGCAGGGAACATCTGTCACCACTGCAGAGAATCCGGGTCCTGGCCCCAAGAGCATGACTCACAGCCTTTGAGTCATCATGGCCAGCAGAGTCCATGTCATTTTTTTTCTCAAACTTCCCAGACTCCAGTTCATGTGGAACTATGTATATATTCTCTCTCTCTCTCTCTCTCTCTCACACACACACACACACACACACACACACATATCTTTGGTGGTTTCTCTATATCTGGCACGGTCCTGAGTGCTTACCATGCATTATCTCAGTTACTTAACCTTCCTTGCAGGTTACTTATAATAGTAAGCATTCCAAGACTATGACTCAGGTACTACTAATACTGTCCTTTTACAAAAGAAGGAATTCTGACACCAGAGGATGGCCCAGCATCCACTATGTGCTCCTGTGTTCACCAGGACTCAGAGTTTGAAAGTATTTTGTTGTGTTTTAACAACACTCCTTATCGCTTTTCCTCAACATTTACTCTACTTTTAGTTTTTATTATACTTTTTTAATCCTTTTCTCTTCGAAAGATACTCTGCCTCTTCTTCTCTTTTCATATGCCCAATTTTTCAAGAAGTACATTGTAAAGAGCACTTGTTTTTGATTCTGAAAGAGGGTCAGGTTTGAAACATACCTATTTTACCAAATGGCCATTTACACTACAGAAGTGGTCTAAGCACTCCCAGACTTTCCCCCAAGTGCTCTGTAGAATCTACCTCATGCACTAAACTCAGTCACAAACGCAGAACCCCTTTGTGAATGGAGAAGTGCTGTGAAGACAGGAGGAGGCTAGCGTGCAGGTGTGGTGGGAGGGGCAGTAAACCAGGGTGGGGATGTCCCATTCTGGGCTTGGGGCAATTCCCAAAACAACTTGTGGAATAAAGTGGAGAGTGTGCAAGCCAGGGAGGGGTTTACAATTGTCAAGTTCTCAAACAGATTGGCTAAACTGTTGACTAAGTAATTTATCAGTCCTCATGTTCAACCTGCACACACGTTTCATGCTCTGCAGCATCTTGGCAAATGCTTTAGCTAATTACCCACTAATTATAACATCATTGAATGGCTACACTGAGGCAACCATATAATTATGGAGCAAAAAGCTCTGGGCAATTACAAGGCTGAGCATATTGGTTGATTATAATAAATTCCCAGCTCATTGTTGATATATGTCACCTGCTTAATGTTCCTAATCTCTTGATGCATGTGATAAACCATGTACCATACAGGAAGTAGGCCCTTTGGAGGGAATTCCAGTATAAGAGGGAGATAGGAACATGTGTACAAGTTATTAATGAATTGGATGACATATCCACTTATATTTGTCTAACCAATATGTAGTTTCAGGGGGTTGCAATAGTGGTTCTGGCGCTCAAGAGGAGAGACAGTCATATATGTACAATACATACATGAGACAGCATTGCTGGAGAAGGGTATGGAACATTATGGAGTTAAATCAATGACTTAACCAAACACTGGGGAGGATCCCAGAAATTCTTCACAGAGGAAACATTATTGAGGTCTACTTTTGACTTTAATAATGAGGTCAGAATGTTGCCAAGTGTACAAGGGTGAGAGGAAGTCTTTGAGAACAAAAGATTTCCAAAAAGGATGTTAGTAAATCAGCAAAAAAATTGTGATGGCAACGGTTAACTATCTTTTGTTGCAACCTCTGAAAATAATACCCTAGCTTTGAGTAAACAGGAGCAGTGAGCCCAGCAGGTATGAACAGGGGATATGTCATTTTTTTTTAATTTTTGTAGATTTAGGGGGTACAGGCGCAGTTTTCTTACATGGATATAGTACATAGATGTGAAGTCTGGGCTTTTAGTGTGACTATCACTTGAATGGCATTCGTTGTACCTATTAAGTAAGTTTTCACCCCTCACCCTCCCACCCTTCTGGGTCTCCAATATTTATTATTTCATCTATGTGTACACCGTATTTAGTTCCTACTTATAAGTAAAAACATTCAGTATTTGACTTTCTGTTTCTGAAATATTTCACTTAAGATAATAGTCTCCAGTTTCATCCATGTTGCTGCAAGGGACATGATTTCATTATTTTTTATGGCAAGCTGATTTTTAGATGGGGTGATTCTTTACACTACATCCAGTCTCCTCAAGCAACCTCTTTGTGTTTCAGAAACAATCTTACCTAAAACCTTCCCTTGGCAGATCCTATAATTGACCTTCACCATTGCAACTGCAGAGGAACCCTGAATCAATCTGGAAAAAACTGTAAAATGTAATGAAGTAATTTCAGAAAAGTTACTTTACATCCTCACATTGCCATCCAGCGCTAAAACTTCTGAAAGTGTCTCAGATTTGTCAACTTAATCATTTTCTTAGAGAGAGGTTGTAAATATTTCAAAATATTGGATTGACATTTTCAGTATATGGTATATGGATTTCTCTGGAGGTTTTTGTAGGTTTTTCTTTTTAATTTTTTTTCCAAATCCTGCAGGCCAAAGCAAAAATTCCACTACTATATAATTAATATTTACCTTTAATACCTAAAATTGGTTTGGGAGTATTTCCCTTAGAAAACTGAAAATTATTGATTGAATTTATTACATCGCTCAGAGCCATGTAAGTAGATTTTTTTATGTGTGTAGAACTATGTTTCTCTTCTGAGCAAAAATATTGAACACATGATGAGGAAAAGGAGCAGTCAATTTCCTTTAAAACACTGTGACAACAGTTGTGCTTTGCACACAGCGACATTTAATAAGCGTGTGTTGACTGACTTAGGAGTTTAAGACGTTACCTTGACAGAATTTCATCTGTGCTTGTAAGGGATTTAGACTGGGGACAAGAAAGCAAAACGCTATCAGAACTCTGCACACAGTCAAAGCTTATTTCTGGAAATCATTTTATCATAGCTTTTCTCTGCATGGCCTTGGAGAGCTCACACCATCTCTTAAACTCTTGCCTAATTCTACTGCCCAATGCTCTTCCATGGGAACAGGACATTGTCAGCTGAACCTTTCCAACCAATCACTGCTCTAAATCGATGCACTAAAAGTACCAATGTTTGTTTAGAAGTATTATTCTGTTGATTCAGGAAAATTACTTGTAGACATTTTATTTATAATAAAATGTCAATGTCATAAAATTAGAAGAATGAGGCATCATCGTTTTATCACATCTTAGACCTTATTAACACCCTCTTTGCCAATGTCACGTCTCATACAATGTCTTGAAGACTGGAGAGACTTCTCACCATTTGCTTTTCTTTATTTAAATTGTGTACATTTGGCTTCCCAATTTTACCAGTAAGGTTTATATTATGATAATTATACTTTCACTATATATAAATATACCTATAATTCCTATTAATATGAATTAGTATAACTGTAAATATTATATTCATAATATGGGGTGGACATAAAGTTTGTGTGCACTTTAAAATAATTTAACATCAATTCATAATTGCCAAGTCATGGAAGCAACTTAAGTGCCCATCAACCCATGAATGGATCAACAAACTGTGGTATCTGTATACCATGGAGTATTATTAAGCCATTAAAAAAGATGGAGACTTTACATCTTTTACATTTACCTGGTTGGAGTTGAAATACATTCTTCTTAGTAAAGTATTGCATGAATGGAAAAATAAATATCTAGTGTATTCCACACTGATATGAAATCAATATATAAACATTTGCATGCTCATAAGAACAATGAAACAATAATATAATCCAGTTCGGGGGTATTAGGGAAGCGAGAGGAAGTAGGGGGAGGATATACGGGCAGAAGGCAGGAAGGCATGAAGTGGGATCTCACCTAATGTGCACGTTGTGAGGGTGTATAACACGCCCCCTGGGTCAGGTGCTCTTCCACAAATGGAACTTTACCCTGGAAGTGAGAAAAGTATAACCTAAAAATTGTTCCCTCATATTAATTTGGAAAAATAAAAAAATACTCAAAAATATAAATAAAATAAAATAATTTAATGTAGCAAATTGCACACAAACTTCATGTCCACCCTGTATATAAAATGTAACATTTTATTTTAAAAATTGGTAAGCAATGCCCTGCCCATTCCATACTTACCAAATAGAACATGCTAAGTAACTGAGGATTTACTGTGTCTAGTCAACATAACCAGTCCACAATTCAGTTTCTCATTTACAAAACTGGAATGGAGATATGTATCCAGCCTTACAGCACAGTGCAAAGGACATAATGGCTCTCAAAGACCTGCAGACTGTAAAGCTGCCTGCACAGGCAAGGAGTTGTCACCATTGGGAAAGACCTTTAGAGAGCACAGCAGAGGTATGTGAGCTGTTACTTCATATATGAGCCCCTCAAAAGAGCTAAAGCAATTCCCAAACTTTTAAGTGAAGACAGGGAATACTTAACTCAAAAGTGAAAGACCATTTGTCACTTTCCTCAGTGTGATGCGAACTCCAGGCCAACCTGCTCAACCATGCAGAGCCTCCAGCTGAAGACACTACATCATCTTTCCGAAGAATATTGCACTCAAACATTATGTGATTTAATCTTCAAATCCTTGGCTTCAAAGCCACCAAATACATTCATCTCTTTCCAAGCAGGGCTGCTTAAAAAAGAAAGATGTTAAGTAAATGTGATAATAAATGAGTAAAGTAGATGCTAGCTTCTAAGGCAGTATGAAGATTGAGTGTGTTACACGGGGACTCTGGGACTCTTATCTAGCGCTGGATTCTCATCCTTCTGTTTACTTTATTTTTTATTTCTTTGCAGTTATTGGCCAGGGCTGGCTTTGAACCCACCACCTCCAGCATATGGGGCCAGCGCCCTACTCCTTTGAGCTACAGGCGCTGCCCCCTCCTTCTGTTTATTTTTTTATGTATGTATCATTAAAATATAGTATTACCTTCTTATGTCATTATGCCTTTAGTGAATGGAATATCCTAGAACAGTGGTTCTCAACCTTCCTAATGTTGCAATGTATTTTCATTGTTAAAAAGGGGTCGTGACCCACAGGTTGAGAACTGCTGTCCTAGAAGATCGAAAATTAGATGTGATGTGAAAAGCAATACAATATTTCCTATGGTCAAGAAGGAAATACTTTTGGATCAGGAGGTATCGTTGTCCTCATGATTAAATCTTAAAGCAGCTTTTTTGAATATTTAAAGGATTTTTAGAATATAAGTTGAGACTTGTATAGAACCCAAGGATCAGCTCATATGCATTAGTGTCTCGATAATGTGACATTCTATTGCCTGAAACTTGGTTTATTGTTGAACAAATCCAACCCACTCTTATATCAAAGCTATTCATTCTAATCCCAATTTGGTATCTTTTGTTCCATTCTTGAACTCATAGAAAGCTCAGGGACACTGGGATTTTGAACCCTCTGTTTAAAGAGTTACTATTATGCAAAATAACTATTGAGAAAATAACATATTTACATTTCAGACAAAACTGGTGTGGAAAGATTAGAGGACTAGTTGTGGGTACAATCTGGTATCAAAAATAGGAATCTGGCTTTCTTAATGCAGGCAACTCTCTTGGTTGTGCTAAAGGAAGATGTATCTGGTCACTGATGCCAAAGCATCCTAATAATTAACAAAGGAAACGTGGAGTCCACATGCCTTAAAATACTCAAGAAGAATTATATATATATGTATATATATCTTTTCCTTATGAGTTTTGGAGCTAAAGTTCCTATATGATTTCT
Organism: Otolemur garnettii; assembly: GCF_000181295.1. NCBI lineage: Eukaryota > Metazoa > Chordata > Mammalia > Primates > Galagidae > Otolemur > Otolemur garnettii. The sequence goes on from NW_003852445.1 coordinate 13,093,573, forward strand.
ACTTTGTCTGAGGTATTTTGACAACAAAAGACTATAAGGCATAACAAGTGATTCCAGCCACCCTGATCTTTGCTTCTGAAACCAAATCTAAGTTGTCAATTGTTTTCTGTGCATAAATACAATGGCTAATACTCAGACACAAGGATATAATAGCAGGCCCCTAATATAAGAATGGAGGATTGAAGAAACAGATTGAGATGTGCACACATATCCCTTCATTAGGACGCCATAAATGGTGACAAAGTTTTCAGTGTCAAGGTGACATTTGCCAAGAATGTAGCATCCTGTGCAGAATAATTCTCCAAGGACTTTACTTTTTTTTTTAATTCTGACTTAAATTTTGGACCAATATAGCAATGGTCAAAATCCTATATTTCCATTTAGTAGAAATATATATTTATATTATGTATAGGCTTAAAATGGATATACTTGTTTGTCTAAAAAATTTTGGACACAACCATTTCATAGTATTTTTCCCCACCACTTTAAGAACTTAGAGTGTATGGGCCCAAGATGGCATATAACAGTCTTCAGGCGCACCAGACATAACAGTTATGCTGTGAGTAATGATAACTATTCCATTCTCTACACCTTACTTGGGAGCTGGTAGCCGCTGGTCCTTGATTAATATTTTCAGGCAGCCATGAGTATGTGATCTCACCACTTCCCTTTGCCAAGAACTGTCAGCCCTCATCTTCCATTTCCCCAAACCACAGCATGCCTGAATTGACTCTTTCAACAGACATGGACTTTTAGCTGGGGTACATGGCTTTTAGGGGATAATAGAATGACTAACGCATGGCCATGACCGGGTATGAGCTTTAGTCTTAAAGGTGAATGAGCAAAGTTGCCAATGCATGTATCATACAAAGCAGATTGGCTTGCTTGTTCTAGGGGAGGTTAAGAAGAGACACTGTGGTCTTGAGGGAGTAGAGGGGAGATAAAGATAAAGAGTATTAAGGGTAACATGGGATTCAAAGTGACTTTTAAGAGAATACAATAATCCACATGGGAATTATTGCCACCATATAGATGAGTTGGAGGAAAGGACTGTGTTCCATAGGCTCTTTGACTTTTGGGGGGGTAACAAACCATTCTGGTTTACTCAGGACCAAGGGTTTCCCCTGGATGTGGGACTTTTCACATTAAAGCCAGGAAGGTCCTGAACAAACTGGGTCACCTAACATTCCTACTCTTTCACCCACATACCCATGTAATTTAAAGGTGAGCAGTTGACTTCACCTCCCGAATATTTCTTTAAAGCATCTCCGCCTCTCTTTTACCACTTTCAGACTTCTATTCAACCTCCATAATTTCTTGTCTGCATTACTTCAATGGCCTTCTATTCATCTTTCTCCCAGCTGACAAGTGATCTTTTTAGGATATAAGTCTTGTCATGTCATTCCCCTACGGGGAATTCTTCAATCACTCCTTATCACCTTCAAGATAAAATCTAATTTCCTTAGTCCCTTAATTTTCAAGTTTTAATTGCATGTGTAATAATCATGTAACAGGACAATCTCCTTAATAAATGAAACTCCCATTCATGCATATATTTATAAATCCCACAAATATGTGCTAATGGTCTAACATATGTCAAACACTGCTCTAGGAAACAGTTAAGATGAGCAAAGCAGGCTGTCCCTATGCCAGTGAAGCACACTGTCTTTCCTTTTTTTTTCTTTGAGAGAGAGAGACCCACTGTGTCACCCTGGCTAATGTGCCATGGCATCATAGCTCACAGCAACCTCAAACTCTTGGGTTCAAGAGTTTCTCTTGGCTCAGCCTCCCAAGTAGCTGGGACTACAGGCACCCACCACAATGCCAGACTAGTTTTTCTGTTTTTAGTAGATGGGGTCTTGCTCTTGCTCAGGATCATCTTGAACTCTTGAGCTCAAGCAGTCCACCTGCCTTGACCTCTCAGAGTGCTAAGATGAGCAACGCACCCAGCCTGGCACACACCTTCTGGGGAGGTATGGACGGACTATTACCAGACAAGTATTGAATGCAATGTGTGGTAACAGTGGGCTGTTAGGCTTTCAAAGAAAACAATGGCAAGTAAGAACATTAATGATGGGTACAATTTTAGGGAATATGGTCAGGAAAGGCTTCTCTGAATGACACTTGAGAATAAAACAGGGACTTGAGAACATGTAGGAAGCAAATGTTCTAACAGAAGAAAACAGCAAGTGTTAAAGTCCTGAGGTGGGAGAGTGCTCGGTGCTCTCAGGAGAGCAGGAGGAGTCTAGTGTGTGGCTGGAAGACGGGGAGAAAGCAGGAGAAGAGGGCGAGCCCAGAGCCAGAGCACATAGAGACTTGCAGGCCATTCTAAGAACTTTTGATTCCATTCCAATGAGATGGTCAGCCACTTACTTTTCTGATCAAATGAGTGACTGTTTTGCATTTTTAAAAGATTTCTCTGACAGCTGTTGTGCGAAAGACTATTAGATAAAAGAATAGAAGCAGAGAGATCATGCAGGAGGTTACCGTGGGCAGAGAAGTGTTAACAGCTTGGGATGTGGTGGGATCAGAGGTTTAGGAGTTGGGCAAGCTCCAGGCTTCCCTCCAGCAGCCGCACCTCACCCTCGTGTGCTAAGCCCACACCTCTACGTGTTGTTGACTCTGCCAAACATTTCTTTCTTATGTGCACGTGCCTTACCTGGCCCTCGATAGCTCATCTTTTTAAAAGTCTGGTGGAAAAGTCATCTTTTTCAGGACATCATCCACAGTGCGGGTTGGGTTTGGTGTTTTGCCTTCCCCGCACTGCTCCTGTGCTTAATGTATACGCTGGATTGTCACGGCCTGTTGACTGCTCTCTATATATCTCACCCATGCTGATGCTTATTCTCAATCTCTCTCTTTCTCTCTCTCTCTCTCTCACACACCCCAGATGTGATCCTTTTAAGGGAAGTAACTGGCACATCGTAAATGTAAAATATATTTGTGTTGGATAAATGAAGGAAGGAGCTTGCATATTAAAATGAAAAGAGCAGACACGGAGCACTCTCTGAAGCTGTATCTCAGAAAGGCATTATAAAAACAGTGATAGTCGATCAATGGACTCATTCGTCTATTCTGCATACGTTGTTTAGAGCCTCCTCGGTGCAGACGGTGTGCTAGGTGTTGGAGATGCAATGATAATTAGACAGGAGCAGCGCCGATTGCTAGTCCAGTCATGAGCGCATTTCAGTTGTGACTGCAAGAGGCGTGCATTATCAAAGACACCTACAACTAATAGGCAAACTGGCTGCCCAGAGCTTCCTACCTTGTGAAGTAATCCCAGATGATACTGTACAGAAAGCTCTCACTCCTGGAGTTGTGCTTTGATGCTTCACACAGTAAAAAAAAAAAATCTAAAAAGTGTAACAAATGCTTTCTCTTCTAAAGGGTCCAGACAGAAATGATTTTTTTTTAGAAACTGTGGAAATGCATATTTAATTATGAGTGACGTGAAACCAACCCCAGTCCAGGTCAGGAGCAAGCTATACAACACACTGCAGGCCTATAATAGAATCAGCAATGTGCCCAGTGTAATTCTGTGTAATAGAATAGTGATGGCAGCTATAGAGAGCAGTTTTTCTTTGTGTGTAAAGACAATAAAGATTTAAAAGCAATTTACAGGACAGGTGGCTTGTGGCAAATACCACCTTATTGTAAAAATTATATAAGACTGATGAAAAAATCATGGAGCGAACCCTGGATAAGCCAAGCTCCCCAGCGTATGCTGAACCGACCAGGGGACTTGACCTTTCTGTTCTCACGATGACCAGGCTTTGCACAGGACTCTGGCCTTCTACTACCCACGTTGTCAAACAGCTTGCAGCTGGAGCAGATAGCTTAATTACTGACATCCACAAATGCCATGGCCAACAATCCTCCTGGGGATTTCTGAAACTACTCAGCTGCAGATGGAAGAAAGGAATCTGCTGCAAGATAAAGAATGGCTTGGGTTAAAAAGCATCAAGGCAACCGTGCACGCTGTGAAAACCATAACAGCATACTGCTCCTGTCTGCGGCTGCTAAGATGATAATTAATAGGAAGCCGGAAGGTGATTGCAGTCTCTGAGAATTGATTAGTGAAAGGCTAAAAATTCAGGGCAGAGCATTTGTTCAGGGCCCAGACTCTAGACAGACCTAAGTTCCAATCATAGCATTTTGTGCTTTTTGTTGACAGGTCGCGAAATTTGAATACCATTATTTCTTCTATTCATTTTGAAAATAATGTTCTTTAATAGCATTACATGTTCTATCATAATTAATCAACATTGATTCTTGCATGTCACATCAAAATGTCCTTAGGATTCAGACCACCTTCTGGCTCTATTCCTCATCCAGGTGTCTCCTAACCTATTTTATGCTGATTTCATCAATGGAGGAGGAAATAATGAAGACACCTGTATTTCTTTCTTCTTCCTACTTTCCTTCATTCTGTTCTGATAGTGATTTCTTCAAATAGAAATAAAATGAAATACCAAGAAGAAATCTCATGGACAGAGAAACTAAAAAAGCAATGGAATCAATTGAATTCAGGTCTCTCCCATTGGGGAAATGATTATTACCAACATTTCAAAAGCCCACATCTTCCTCAGTGTTTATGACAAAAATCAATCACCATGTATCAAGCAAGCATGAAAAGTTATTGACTTTATGTTTAACCTACTGCTGGAAACTAACCTTTAACCCAATTTCAGTGCTGGTGCTGGTGGGAGGGCGTCTCTCACGGCACCTCCATGTCTGTTTTCCTCCCATCCCAGATAGTCTTTCTGATGCTTAATTGTGTCCATTTCAGTTTATCAGTGAACACCATTTATTATGTCTTGAGATTATATAAACCATTCTTTGTAATCATGTTTTTGAACCAACTGTGTGAGAATGATAAAAAATTATATCATATGGGGGAAAATAAGCTATGGATCAGAATAACTGTTAGAAACAGCATCAACAGTAAAACACGATCTTCAGCATCTGCTATATTCTATGCACAATGCTCATTTTATCAGTAAGTATATTTTAACTCTTACTCTGATATTGATTAATTTTGTACATTTGAACCACATATTTGGGCTCTCTGAGTCTCATCGCCTTCCATCAAAAGGGTGCAATATTTCCTCGCATATGGGGTTGTTGTGCAAATTAAATGAGACAAAAATGCAGAAGTCCAGCGCCTGGTGTGGAACAGATAAATGTTGAGCAACCATTTGAAACATGGCATCAGGAGCTGACCGGCTACAAATCCGGTAAAAGAAAAAATAATGACGTGCTATTTGTGATCATTTGCTTCATAACGCTGTGTCTTCATACAATCCAATGAAGGGAAATGTGGAAACCAGGAGCAGGAGAGAGACACGGAGGGGAGCCGCAGCCCGGGAGCTAGATTTTAGGTGCAGACCTTCGGCTGATGGGCTCTCGTGCATTTGTATTATGTGAATGCTTCAGGAAATGGCAGGATCATGGTGAGAATCCAGTAAACATCTGTTAATCAGTAAAATGAGTGAGCGAATAAATATATGAAAAGGAAAGCAGACGGAAGGAACACTACTGCTACAAATTAGTAATGCGTTCTACGGGCTGGGAAAGCTGAAAGATGAGTCTGTAATAAGCAAGGGTTTTCCCTGGGAGAATTTGTTTTTATTCACTAAAGCAACCCAGTGTCCATCTCCAGGAACCACATGTTTTTACTTAAAGGTGAGTCCATGTTTACCATTTCCTATAGAGAAACTTCTCACCTGTCCCAGTTGAGTGAGAATCCTGAAGAGTTGTCCTTATAGAGCAGCGGTTCTCAACCTATAGGTGGCAACTCCTTTTTTCCATTTGTAACAACGTGGCAATTAGGAAGGCTGAGAACCACTGTTAGAGAGTAAAAAGCCAGTCTTCCTAGAACGCATACACGGAACATTCATAGTCAGCCTGGTACATTCACATCCAGTTTGCAGCATAATATTAAGACATCTACAGTAGAGCTGGACAGTGGCAGTTTCAGGGCAATCAGGGAACTGCCTCCCAGGGCCGCGACCTGCCTTAGGCAGCAGTCGGAGCCATGACAGGCAGAGCGAAGTGATGGGTGGGTGGTGTTTGTGGACTTCACTAAGGAGGTTGCATCTGTCAAATGCATCAGTGTGGGGGGAGTCCTATGAGAGACTGGCTGTCGGGGAAGTGTCCACATATCATTCTCTCACTATATAAGGGAATCATTAAAAGATATGCAACTGTGAGAAAGATACCAGATCAATTTACTGTGACTAGAAGTACAGGCCAGGGTGACACCTCTCTGCCAATCATATGGTCCTTCCAGCAGCATCCACACTGCCTGAAAGAACAGTATTTTTTGGGGGTGAACTCTATATGACTTTAATTGTAAAAACATTAGAGATTTTAATTATAAGCATATATATCTACTCGAAGCCCCTTGCCCAATTCCCAATGTGCTTAAATATTATTCAAAATCAACATGCATGTTAAGTTCCACTTCTCCCCTTCCTTCCCCCTGACATCTATACCTTCGTAAAAAAAAGAATCCAATTTCCTCTCTAACTCAATTTATCTCTGATGCATTGGGTAAACAGGTCAAGGAACCCACACTGGAACTTCAATATGAGCAAAATACGGCTAAGTTTACAGACAATTCTTCCTTGCTCTGAATTGGACCTCTGGCTCTTATGCTGACCCCCGTATTTGAGCTCTATGTGGCTTTCGTGTTCTAGATCTGCCTGGCTCTCCCCTAAGACTGACCTCACTCCTTAGTGATGACCAGCATTTTTAGGCATCCCTGATGCTTTCCTCTCGGCTGAAAGCTGTTTGTCTCTTCAGTGCTAAACACACTTTCTGAAGTCCTCCCCCAGCCTCCCTGGAATGCAGCAGTATCTATCAAGGAAAGTTGACTTGGCGGGCATCTCTGTTCTCCTTACCTGTTCCCTGTAGGTCTTCCAGACAGCTTGTGAGTTAGTACTCTACATGGAAATGGCTCTGTTATAGACTATGTTTTAGCAAAGTCAGAATGAGAAATCTCGGATAAGAGGGTATTAAATGTATCAGGCAGTGAGCTGTAGAGAAATTGTTTTTCCAGTTTGGTGTAAGGTGGGACCAGAGACATTCATCAGACACACCTGTGCCCTTGCTGCGCCTTCTCCCCGTGATGTGATCGGCTCATATGCCAAGGATGAAAATGTGTTTGGTCTGACAGTGACATTGATCTAAAGGGAAATCTATCACTTCTCAAACATACCATTAAATGGAAACGTGTAGACCATATGAGTTATTTATGAATATGCCAAAGTTGAAAAGAAAATAAATGTGACATAGTAGGAATCGCCCTCGTCATGCCTTGCAAAAGCCTATATTGTAAAGAAAGGGTCGCCCACATGCTGTGACACTCCCAGGTCCTCTGGAGACCAGGGATTGGCACCGAGATGTGCTGTCACTTCCTCTCCTGTGATGCCCCCTTGCTTCTGATTAGACTTTGTAGCAGTGTCTAATGAAAGGTGTAGATTCCTCTGTTCCACCTGTAGCCCACCTGCAATGGTGCTGATACTCAGAAGATGCCAAATAGATGCCAACTGTTGAATACGGTCTTACTGTACCATTCCAACCTGTGTCTTCAGCCTTGCCGCCCACAGCTCCCTGGGGGGCATTTTGTGCTTCAGCTGAGCTGCATTGTGTGTGGACACTGATTTCCATCCTTACCTTTCCCCACATGTGCCTCTCCTCCACTGCTCTCCTGGGAGACCTTCTTATGTGTACCTCTAACTGTCCAATGCATCCTAAATTTTATTTCATATCTGCCTTCTATGTGCCTATGTAGCTCTCTGCTGAACCCCTAATGGCACCATATTAATACTGTTTGGGCTTTTTGTGTGTGTGTTTTTCCATCTGTCTTTTGCTTTTTTATTACCATCATCAGCCTCTTCCTCATTTTTACCACTGGATTTGACTTCAGCATTGTATTCTTTGGAACCAAATTACCTTTGATGATTTAAATGGTATATTTTCAAAAAGGGAGAAATCCTTTTCAAAAATCATAAGCAGAAGCTTCAAAGTCAAGTCAATAGTGGTGGCTCACAAACTTTTAGTGGGCAAAGCCAAAAGGAAATTTATTTATGAAGTCTGCTCAGGAAATTGCATTTTAACAAGCAACTCAAATGATTCTGATGCAGGTGGTCCTAACACCACACTTTGGGAAACGCTGCCAGAGAGAACAATTACCAGAGGGAGCAAGGGCAGGTGGTAGCCAGTGTGTAAAACAAATAATTATCTGTCATTTAAAACTTAACTAGGTTCTGGCTTCACAGTATAGAAAGCTGGTCCAAGTACAGAAAATGGTTAGTTCTTGACAATGAAAATCTTATGCTTGAAAAAGTGTAGTGGGAGGGAATTATACTAGATGACAGTACTGTACGACTTAAGAAATAAATATGTAGAACTGTTCTTTTTAAAAAATGAAATGAGCTTTTTTGAACTGATTCTGTTGGGTTTTGTAAAAGGAGGCAGAAATATCACACAGATACCAAGTAAGAAACTGACCTAGAAACAGTCAATACAAACAAAAAATTGTACATCAGACGGAAGGTTAGTGTAGTTAATGGACTATAAGTTAGAGGAAGAGTTAACATTAAGTGTCAACTGCTTACAAAGGAGATATCTAATTGTGTGTAGGAATTGTCTTTTAATTCTTTTTCTGATTTTGTGTCATTTAGAATACATAACATTTATTTTGAAAAATAAAATTCAGGGCAGCGCCTGTGGCTCAGCGGGTAGAGTGCCGGCCCCATATACCAAGGGTGCAGGTTCAAACCCACCCCTGGCCAAAATGCAACAACAAAAAAATAGATGTTGTAGCAGATGCCTCTATCCCCAGCTACTTGAGAGGCTGAGGCAAGAGAATTCCCTAGGTCCAGGAGCTGGAGGTTGCTGTGAGCTGTGATGCCATGGCCCTCTACCGAGGGTAATAAACTGAGACTCTGTCTCTACAAAATAAATAAATAATAAAATTTATATTTATAATGTAAAATATTTTATAAGCATATCCAAAGTTTCCTTAGGCCTAAAAGCCTATGAGAAGAAATAGAATCACATAAATGGCAGTGGTTCTGATTTTGCTTCTAATTGTCCCACTTGCAAAAGACTCCAGTCCCACTGCAAAGCTCTCTCTGCTCCTGCGAGAACTCAAGGAGTAATGAGCACATACAGAAATATTTTATTATGCACAGATGCTGAGCTGCTAGGCATCGTCTGGGTATCACTATATTTGCCAGGTTCCTACCATCTTTCATCAGTCACCACAGAGTACGGCCCTGTCCACTAGATGCCGTAATCTCCTTCCACAGCCCAGTCCTTGGCACACCTCCTTGGTGTTCCACACAAACAAGGAAGGCTCATTCTCGACTTTGGTTTATATTATATTAGAGTGAACTTGTACATTCTATCTGAAGACGCACGCTTTATAGTTTTTAGCTTTTTGCTGACAAATTTTCTTTTTCTTTTTTTCAGACTCTCACTCTGTTCCCCTCCCACCTCGTCCTCCCACAGTGCTAGGATTACAAGCATGAGCCAACATACCTGGCCGAATTTTCCTGGCACTTAGCTATGAATCTAAAGGGAGCTAGGCCAGAAACTGGTAGGAAGTATACACATACCCCTGTCCTCCCTGATCCATACACACCTTGTGTATAAGCTGCTCCCAAAGTTCCCCATTCCTCATGTGAATGAGCTTCTCGTGATCCTCCAATACCATCTGTGTCTAATTATGTGTAAAATCCAGCAAAGAGCACGGTTAAGTCACAGCTATGATTTATTATTTAAGTTCAGAACTCTGTTTTATAGTGAAAACATGCTCTAGTCGGGTAGAATTATTAGGAATATAGGTAGCATGCCTATAAGAAATTAGCTTTCTTTTAGTTACAAAAGCTTAATCCAGAGACCTTCTGATGTAAACCTACACACGTTATGTCATCAGTGGCAGAAATAAAAGAGTATCTAGACATGGAATTCAAATGCACACTGGCCAATATTTTTGTTTAGCCTGAACCAT
>NW_003852445.1:13104690-13105964 GCF_000181295.1 Otolemur garnettii
CCTCTCGGTCATCTCCCTAACAGGGAGCCTTTCAGCATTGTACTGGCTTGGTTGTCTTTCCTACAGAAAAGCCGAAGGCAAAGTGAAAGGTTTCCCTGTATGCGTGCCTCTAACCCGAAAGTTAGTGCCAGAAGGCTCCCATCCCACGGGCCTTCTTCCCGCACTGCTTGGTCCTGTAGGAATGTGAGTTTTCTAGACCTAGGCTTTCAAACTAAGACTTATGAAATGACAGCAAATCTCCAAAAAACATCTGTAGCTGCACAGTCTACACTTTTACTCCAGAGGTTTTAATCACAGGCTTTGATTTAGACAAATATAGTTTAAAAACTAGTTCCATCACCTAGTAGCTCTGTGGCTCAGGATAATTAAATTTTAAACTCCGAGCCTTGGTTTCTATTAATGTTCTGTACACTTAATAAAATACACAATACGGACAACACATTCATAGTGAATGAATCACCAATTAGGTCAATTAAAGTACAAACGAGACTCTGTAAAGTGCTAAATGAAGAATTTCATTTTTATTAACTCAGTTCCAAATATAAATTTTTGATATTTTACTTGGAAAAAGAAAAGTGCTGATACCAATCACTCAAGGCTATCTATGTGCTGATGATTTTGCCCTTGGATCCCCTAATCAAGATGCTCTGAGACAACGTTAAAGCCGCAGTTCTCTTTGATCTATCCATTCTGTAGGCTAAGATTGTCCTACAGAACTAACAGAGAAACCTGGCAATTGCTCCTTAGACCATGGTCAATAGTTCTATTCTTCTAGAGCAGTGATTTTTCAACCAGTGTGCCCTGAAAAGATCTTAGGTGTGCCACAAAAATTTTTAAATACCATTAATTAAATTATTTTCAAAAGAAGTTCAGACACAGTAATTTTTTTCCACTCTTTTTTTTTTAATCAACATAAGTGTGCCTTGGAAATTTAACTATATGTTCAAATGTGCCATGACATTAAACAGGTGGAGACTGAAATGACTTTCACTACTTGAATGTACTCTCCCTATAACACTAACCATGGAGAAGTAATTATTTGTAATTATTATTTGTATTATTGTATTGTATTATTATTTGTATTATTTGTAATTATTTATTTGAAAACATACTTATTCCTTATTAACAGATCATTTGCAGGACGATAACAAAACTGAAACTATAGTTATTTTCCTATAATATTCCTATAATATTCACTTCTTTGCATTATAAAGTTTGGTTGAATTACTGCCTCAGGATTAGATCCTGGGAGACTAATTTTTTTTTTTTTTTTT
>NW_003852445.1:13105988-13109967 GCF_000181295.1 Otolemur garnettii
ATATGGGGCTGGTGCCTACTCCTTTGAGCCACAGGCACCACCATGGGGAGCCTAATATTATTGAGGGTCCAGCCAAGTGTTTTAAGGAAAACAGGCATTCCATAAATACTCTCTCAAGTTGTAAATGAATGGAAGAATAAAAGATGGAATGCATGGGGTGGCACCTGTGGCTCAAAGGAGTAGAGGTGGCGGGTTCAAACCCAGCCCCAGCCAAAAAAAAAAAAAGACGGAATGCATGACAGGAAGTTCACTATGTCCTGGTTCCCCATGCACTGTGTTCACTGGTTTTCACTGAGATACAATTGGCCTCAGCATCAAGAACAAAAATAACAAAGATTAAGTCATGGTCTCAGCAAAGCACCTCTCACCTCACTGAATTAGGGTCCCTTTGCATTTCCAGAGGTAAGCAATGAGATGCAAAGCTGGCTTTGGCTATTCCTTTGAGCATATAATGATTTCCTAAAGGGAACTTAAAGGGCAGCATGACTGACCCCATTAAATATACAAAGACTTCCTAAAGTTGAATTCAAAGGGGCATTTCTCATGGGAACTGGATGGAAAACCAAACTCCAAATGTCTCCCTTAAGCCACAGCATGGACCAGCTGTTTCCAGAAAATTTCTTAAACATGTCAGTATCAAAGAATATTGTAAAGCCGGCATTCAATGAGAAGTCAAGTTCCAGTTAAACATCAGATGGAAGTTGATTATTCCATAAACGAAGAACTGTCAGAAGATCCATAAATATACAACTCAGAATATAGGTTATATTTAGCAAAAATAATTTCAAGAAATGCTTACATTTTATTTAGTTCCCTAAAATCTGGCATCTGTGAAGTTTTCCAGTAAATGTTGCTATTATTGACAGTGAAAACATAAAGAAAAATATGCTCTTATCCATTAAAGTATTATAAATGAGTAATTTGAAAAGAAATAAAATGCACAAAGATAGCTTATAATTTGATGGTAAAAAATACATATTTTAAATATTTCAATATAGGCAGGGCACGGTAACTCACACCTGTAATCCAGCAACTTTGGAGGCCAAGGAGGGAGGATCCCTTGAGCTCAGGAGTTGGCTACCAGCCTGAGCAAGAGTGACACCCTGTCTCTACTGAAAATAGAAAACATTAGCCAGGCACTGTGGCAGGTACCTATAGTCCTAGCTACTAGGGAGGCTGAGATAATAGAATCACTTGAACAAAGGAGTTTGAGGTTACTGTGAGCTGGGCTGATGCCATGACACTCTACCCTAAACAACAGAGTTAAGGTGACCAGATTTTAACATTGGTAAAGTGGGACAACATTGACTGGGGGTGGGGGGGGTGGGGTGTCTGACAACAATGCAAACTTTGATAAGCAGTTCTTGATAATCACTTCTCAACAATTATTTGTTATTATTACAATTTAACATTATGAAATTAACAAAAATAATATAAAACTCATATCCTGGCAAAATAGCCACATGGCAGCGGAAAACTGTATATTCCCTTCCTGTTCTCCTGTCTGTTCATGCATTCTTTCCAAAAATCGAGACTTTTTTAAAACACAGTGGGACATGGGACAAATTGTTAAAAATCAGGACTGTCCCACCAAAAGCAGGACGTGTGGTCACCTTAAATAGAGTGAAACTCTTATCTCAAAAAAATTTTTTTTCAATATAAATTAATTTTATGATGCATTGAAATATGAATGATTAGGGGAAGAAAAATCTCCTAGTATCTTGAGATAATATCACAGGTATTCTTCATTATTTTCTAAGAAACATCATACAATGAAACGATAGCTTAAACAAGAGAAATGTAGTAACTTCCAATTCAACATGATGGGAATAGACCTATATTTATTTAATTAATTTCTCTCCCTAAGTAAAATAAATGATTAGGAAAAAGTGTGATGAAAATCTTCTCTACAATGAGAATAAAAATGGATACAAATGTCAAACCATAATCTGTCAAAGATCCCCGGCAAGTATTGTGGTACTTGGTTTAAACCAAGATGGATTTCCGAAGCTCCATGCATCTCAGACCAGTCATGAGCAAATCACAGATGTGAACAGAACCAAAACATATTCAGAGTTAAAAACCAAACTAACAATGTCCATAATGGGGCGTACTAATATGTACTTTCTCAAGAGGAAGAAGAAAGAAACAAAATACTTTGAGGAAATGAATACATGATGAAGAATGAAGAAGAGGTACTTTAGAAACCAGAAGTGCACAAGTTGTGTCAGTCATTCAGACCAGGAGTCACTGGGGGATATGCTTCCAGGATCAGTCCTTACTGCTGGAGGACTGAATTTATGTCTCTTGCAGCCAGGGGTCTTTCTCAGATCCTAGTGGCCACTTGCATTCCTCAACACCTTTCCCTTCCGCCTTCAAACTTTCAAGAGTGTTTTCGTTCACATGATTCTAATCTCTCTGATTTCTCCTTCTGCCCCATCTCATCTGCTTCCAGCTAGAAAAACATTCTCTGCTTTAAGAGCTCCTACGCTTAGATTCGGACTACCCAGATAATCTGGGATAATGTCCTATTTTAGGATTCCCAACCTGCTATGGTTTGAATGATGGCATTCCCTCAAAAATTCATGTTGAATTTCAGGGAACTGATTAAGTCATGAGGGCTTAATCCCTTTCAGGGAACTGATTAAGTCATGAGGGCTTTGCCCTCATGAATGGATTAGTGCTTTATAAAAGAGCTTAGGCTCTTTTGCCCTCTGTCCTTCCTGCCTTGTGAGGATACAGTGTTCAAGGAAACATCTTGGAGTCAGAGACATGCCCCACACCAGACACCCACCAGTCCTTGATCTTGAACTTCTCAACCTCCAGAGCTACGAGAAATAAGTGTATATTATTTATATATTACCCACTTGTGGAATTTTGTTATAATAACACAAATGGACTAAGACAATAACTTTAATTAAATCTGAGAAGTCCTGTCTGCCATGTTACATGACAGACATCCATAGGTACCAGGCACAAAGAGTGTGTACATCTGGGGTCACCCTGCTTAAAACAACAGCAGCCTACATCCAGCCACAACTGAGTCCCTTTATTATTCTCAAAAGCACTGATCATAATTTACATTACAAAATTTACTAACTTATGAACTCTTCCTAGTACATTTTTTCAAAAATGCAACAATTTTACATTGTTTCATTTTTTGCTGTATTCCCAGTATCTAAAAGGATGCTGAGTATTCAGGTACTCCAGTATTTGTTGTATAAATGTATTAAAATCTATTTGTCCAAGAATATAAAGGAAAAGTAAGTGTTCTACATGAATTTATTTCAGATTTAGTGTAATATGTTAAAGTTTGACAAAGGCAGCTCAAACAGAAAAAAATATTTAAAAAATGACTGAAAGTATGGGCACTGCACTAGAACCTACAATTACTCCTAGAGGGAAAAGTAGAATTGGTGGAGAGTATAAAATAGTAATTTCATCCTTCCTTCTGAATAATTATTTATTGTTTAAATGTTTTAAGCCAAAGATACATTTAGTTAATACTCAGGTAATTAAAATGTGTACAATAATCATTTATTTCCTCAAAACTAAAAAACAGAGAAGAAAAGTTCTGATCATAGTCAAATTGATGAAAATCAAAGTTCTCTCAAAAATCAGTGGAACACTAACAAGTGTTTTTCATGTTATTCTGAAAAAAAATACATTGAACAACAAATCACCAGAAAATTTCTGTATCAGAAGAGTAGGGAAGATTAGTCATACATGATTAGATGACATAGATTTTTATTGGCAAATGGATAAACAAATTAACAAAAGAGAATGGAAACTCCAGAAATAGCACAGGACATATATAGGAAGTTAAGATATGACGTAGACTTCAGTTCTATCCAATGAAGACCCTTCAGAAGTAACATTTGGATACCTTTACGAATTGGAAAAACAAATAATTCTACATCTGTATCTGATTCTTCATACCCAAATAAATTCCAGGTAGAGAATAAATTTTAAATAAAAA
>NW_003852445.1:13110441-13116572 GCF_000181295.1 Otolemur garnettii
CCCTTGATGTCTTGAACATCAACAAAATGTCTTCCTTTTAATATTTCCTTTATCCTCACATTAAAAAAAAAAAAGTAATTGGGGGCCAAATCAGGTGAGTAGGGAGGGTATTCCAATATAGTGTGTACTAGATAAAAACTCCCTCACAGGCAGTGCTGTGTGTGCTGTTGCATTGTCTTGATGCAAAGCTGCACCTTTCCTATACCGAGATTTTCAGTCAAGATTTTCCTAATTGTTTCTCTATCAATGTGTATTTGGTCTCTGTGTTCTCACAGTCAGCCAACAATTTTGACGTAGGAGTCCATGATTTTTTTTCAATATTTTCATCAGTTATGTTTATTACTGGTTTCCCTGACCTCTCTTCATCAATGACTTTCTCTCTATATAGAAAAACATTTAATCAATTTGTACACTGTCATTTTCCTCATGGAATTATATAAACTAGGACCAACATGAGCCTGATTTCACTTCCATTCTTTCCAAGGTTAACAAGAAATGTAATGTTTGTTCGTTGCTCCAATTCAAGCTTCGACATTGTTTCCACAGCACACAAACACACACAACAATGAATGCCACTGAGCAGCTCAGTAGGGCACCACCACATGTCCACACAAACACAAGTGGTGAGACACTGATATACCAAGGTTATGAAACCTTACTGAGTTGTTTGTACAGCTCTGCCAACATAAGCACATGTGGAGAGCTCACAAACTAATTATCAGAACTTGTATCTCTCTTGCATAAAATGTCTATAAAAATGGTATATTTATGCAACAAGAGATTTCTTTTTCTTTTTCTTTTTATTGTTGGAAATTCATTGAGGGTACAAAAAACCAGGTCACATTGATTACATTTGGAGATTAATTTTTCTTAATATAAAAATCCTTTTAGAAAAAACCAAAACTCAGATACACAACATGATAAAAGGAAAGAAACAACATTGCTTCTGAAATGCCTTGAAATACAGAAATGACCATACAGTTAAGATTGCAAACATGAACACTTTTGATAGCTGTGTTCACCAAGGAGATACAAAATGCTCACGCACTGTAAGAAAGACTGTAATTTGTACAATCATTTTAGAAGACATTTTGATTATCCATCTATCGATCGTCTACCCATATGCAGATAAAGCATAGAGATCTCAACAGCAGCACAAAATACATAAGAGAATACATACATTATAGTAAGTATATATTTTAATGCCTATCAGCTTCATTCTCATGTATCATATACTCATACAATTGTACAAAGATATAAATTGAAGACTGCATTACAGTCTTTTCAATTATCTAACCTGCAAAATAAGTAAATTGTAACTGTTGTCAAATGAATTATTGGCTTTTCATATGATAGCCTGCTACACAGCTCTTATGAAGAAGGGGTAACAAAATATACTGAAGCAGTTAGCTACCTTTTTCCTCTGTATAACTCCTCTTTGTATTTAACAAATGTCTTGCGGAAAATACCTTGCTATGAGGCATTTCTCTCGTTTTTCCTCAAAGAGGGAAATACATTTACTGGAGTAGAGCATTTTTGTACAGTTTTTATTGTCTTTAGTCTCACAAGAGGGAGTCACAATACTGTTTCCCAAAGTTAATTGTGTCAGCTCTGTTTTCCTTACCCCTCTCAGTGTGCTAATGTTAGTGAACTGTAATCCAAGTAGGCTAATTTGTTTTAGTTGGTATTCTGTACAGGGTTCAAAAAGTGGCATGAGTCTGCAGCGCGTCTTGCTTTTGTCTTTGCATATTTAGAAATGTCACTTTTACCAATTGTCTACACAACAAAGTGAAAATTAGAAGTTCTGATTTGCATTACTTTTCAAATGAAGTTTTCTGTTTAATTTTTAAAAAAAGTAACTCATACTCAAAAAAAAAAAACCCAAATCATAAATGCACAAAAATAAAAACAATGTCTAAGGCAATTATCGAACTGAAATTTCAAGAGACAAAATTCTAAGTATATTCCTTGGATGTCATGGGGTCCCTTGGTCTGCCAGCCACCACAATTTGATTTAGGAGATGCCCAGCCACATTTCAAATGCCACTCTTGGCTGTCTTTGTTGCCCTTTGGGCTCTCAATTATTCCCTCACTGTAGCTGTGCTCCCATCAGCCTTGGTTAAGTACCAAGATTTTTTGAGTTAAGATAAAGGAAATGGTAATCCAGTGAATGAGATTCTACTTTGACCTTCCATGAACCTAGTTTTCTTTGTAGATGTCCATTCAACTTCTTAACTAATGTGGAGCTTTGGGCAAGAATTTCTAAGGTATTTTGAGAATCAAAGCAAGTGCTTCTAAATCAGGCTGCAGTGAGTTCATTTTAATTGTAATTTACAGATGTGGTTAGATTTTTGAAATGTAGAGCAGCATATATGTAAGAACAGATTTTCCTTGTATTTTAGGTCCGTCACTTATAAAACACACATACTACTGGGCTATCAATAGAATGATTTGAAACACCTGACAAGTGTTGAACAAACACAGTAATTCATTAAAACCTTGGGGAAGTTTTCTCTTCAGCAGTATGAATAGCTCCAGTTTTACTCCTGGACAGAATACTAATGCAGAGAGCCTGTGATCAAAGTGCACTGGAAATGTGCTTTTAGGACAGGGAGTCGCCCCACACTACTGCTTCTGTTTGATTCTTTTGTTAAGTAAGAATGCCATTTGCAGCAAAAGAGCACACGCAGAGCAGGAGCCTGACAATTCCGAACAAGGAATCAGGCAAGGCTGAGATGTTTTCCCATATCTTGAGCAATCTAAAAGGTGTTTCTTTGTAGACCAGCCTTTGCTATCTCCTCCCTCTGTTGTAAGCAGATCCACTGTCTGCGAAAGCCACAGCACCTCTTCCTAGCAGGCAGATGTTGACAACCAGCCCACACAATATGGCGCATACGCTTGTGCTCTTATTACTGAAGACAGGCTGAAAATGCGTTGCATGCTCTGGGGTTCACTGTGGCAGCTGTTGCTAATGAGGTCTGTGTTTTTTTGTATTGTTTTGATAACCAATTGAGACTTCTGTCCTATGATAAGTCACATATGTGATTGTTTTTTTTCAGGTGTGGATCTAGATAATTCTATCAGACTTGTCTGTAACAAGCTTAACTATAAATGGCTCCCTTTCATGTTTGTATGCACTAATTCTAGATTTTATACTTTGACGTTACCTCTAAATGCTCTGTAGAAGCATTTAAGTCTCAGTTAGTCTTGCTTGATGTAACAAGTGGATTTAAATTAAAAACTAGCCCACTTTAAAAATATTTCTTTCTGATTATTTCATCTGTAGTATGAAATTTTTACATGGAAATATATTTAACAATAAAAATCATGTTTCCAAAGAATAGTTAATAAATATAAAATGGCAGATATTCATAATATGATAACAGATATAGTAGGTTAAAAATGTGGTTATTTTAGTTCAATAAAACCATATATATCTCTATTTGTATTTCAAGATATTTATCATTGGAACCAAGTAAAAAATCTAGAAATAAATCCAATGTATGGTCAATTAACTAATACCAAGGTAATTCAATGGAGCAAGGAAAATTTTCTTCTGAAAACGGCTCTGGTCGATTGGATATCCACATGCCAAAAATTAAATAATAAAATTAAAGGACCCCTGAACTTATACCTTATAAAATTGTTTTTAAAATCAATGGCAAACTTAAATGTAAAGCCCAAAACTGTAATATTTATGGGAGAAAACATAGGGGAAAATCATTCTGATATTGTGTTGGTCAAAGATTTCAGAAAGAGGAGGAAAGAGCCCAAACTGTAAAAGATGGGTCATTTGGACTTCATCAAAATTAAAATCTTTGCTCTTGAAAAAATACTGTTTAGAAAATAGAAAGACAAGTCACAGAATAAGACAAAACTTTGAAAAAATATATAAAGAATTTTCAAATATCAATATGTAGAAAATAACCTGATAAAAGATGGATGTACGTTTTTAATAGACATGTCACATATTGTCAACACCATTAGTCATTATGGAAATAATAATTAAAATCACAATAACATACCACTACCTATTTATTTAAGAGCCCATATTAAAATTTAAAAAAACTGGGGGCAGTGCCTGTGGCTCAAAGGTGTAAGGCACCAGCCCCATATGCCAGAGGTGGTGGCTTCAAACCTGGCCCTGGCCAAAAACTGCAAAAAAAAAAAAAAACAACTAGCTACACAAAGTGTTGGCAAGGATGGACAGCAGCTGGAACTGTTATATATTGTTAATAGGAATGCCAAATGTCAGTTGCTTTGGAAAGAAGTTTGGCACTATGTTATAAAATGAAATCTGTGACTCAGCAGCAATCCTACTTCCAGAGTTAACCCAAAAGAGGCATAGACATTTTCACTGTGCTAGTATTTTCTTGAGGAATTGTGCGTCTAAGTTCATCATAGATATTGGTCTACAATTTTCTTTTTGTTGTTGTTGCGCTTTTGTCTGGTTTTGGTATCAGTGTGAGTGTGAGAGTATTTCCTCCTCGATTTTTGTTTGAATAGTTTAAGAAGTATTAGTAGATAGTATTAGTTTTTCTTTGAATACTTGGTAGAATACAATAGTGAAGCCATTGGTCCTGGACTTTTATTTGATGGGAGACATTTTATTAATTTTTCTATTTTGTTACTTGCTATTGGTTTATTCAGGTTTTAGAATTTCTTCCTGGCTCAATGATGGTGAGTTATATGTGTCTAGGAATTTATTCGTTTCTTCTAAGCTTTCTAATTTATTTGCATATAGTTGCTCATGGTAGTTTTTAATGATCCTTTGAATTTCTGCAGGATAGGTAATATGTCTCATTCTCCACTTCTGATTTAATTTTTGTGGATCGTCTATTTTTTTTTTCCTTAGTCTAGCTAGAGGTTTGTCCATTTTATTTACCTTCTCCAGAGAATAACTTTTTGTGTCATTGATGTTGCATATTGTTTTTTTCTTGGTTACAATATCATCTATTTCTGATCTGATCTTTATTAGTTCTTTTCTTCTACTTAGGTTTCACTTTCTCTTGTTTTTCTAGTTTTTTAAGATGCCTCATTAGTTACTTGAAGCTTTTCTACTTTTTGGAGGGAGACACTTACTGATATAAACTTTCCTCTTAGTATAGGATAGATATAAAGTTCATGTGCAATTTAAAATCTGGATGTTCCAGTATCACATGTATATATATTGTACACTTTTGGAGTTCTCTCTCTCTCTCTCTCCATATATATATGTATATATATGTATTCAACTCTTGTTGAATTGTCCATTTTATCATTATATACTGATCCTTTTTGTTTCTTTTTACAAATTTAAAATTGTACATGAACTTTATGGGCACCTTATATTGCTTTCTCTGCATCTGTAGGGGTTTTTTTATATATATATTTTATTTTCACTTTGATTTATTTTGATGCATTTTTAAATTTCCTTTTTTATCTCTTTATTGACCTATTCAGGAGCATGTTGTTTAATTTCCATGTGTTTGTATAGTTTCCTATTGTTATTGATATTTAACTTTATTCCATTTTGGTCAAGGAAAATACTTGATATGATTTCAATTTTTTTGAATTTTTAAAGACTTTTTTTGTGGTCTAACATATGGTCTATCCTTGAAAATGATCTATGAGCTAGGGAGAAGAATGTATATTCTGCACCAATTGGATGAAACATTCTGTAAATATTTATTAGGTCCATTTGTTCCATAGTGCAGAAAAATCTAATGTTACTTTGTTGATTTTATGTCTGGAAGATATGTCCAATGCTAAAAGTGGAGCATTGATATCTCCAACAATTATTGCATTGTGGTCTATCTCTTTTTTTGGCCCTGATAATATTTGTTTTATATATCTGGTTGCTCCAGTATTACATGGATATATATTGTCCATTTTTGGAGTGTCCACTCTCTATATAGAGTTGTATATACGTAGTCAACTCTTGTTGAATTGTTCCTTTTATCATTATACACTGATCTTTTTTGTTTCTTTTTACAATTTTTGACCTGAAATCTATTTTGTCTGATAGAAGAATACCTATCCCTACTCCTTTTTGATTTCAATTTGTGTGGAATATCTTTTTCTACCCCCTTCATTTTCAGTTTATCTCTGTTTTTATAGGTCAAGTGGGTTTCTTGTAGACAACATATAGG
>NW_003852445.1:13116606-13129593 GCF_000181295.1 Otolemur garnettii
AGTTTGGAAATTTTCAGCTTTAGAATTTTTGTTTGTTTTATTGTTATTATTTCTATCTGTTCATTAAATTTCTCTGATAGGCCTCCCAATCCATTCTCTGTATTCTCTTAAAGTTTGTTGAACAACTTCTGAACAGCTTTTTCAAATTCTTTTTCTGGAAGATCACATATCTACATTGCTTTGGTCTTGATTCTTGAGAATATTTGTCTATGTCTGGTCATTAAAGAGTTAGGTGTTTATTCCAATCTTCATAGTCTGGGGTGGTTTTTGAAAAGGCTTTACAGATATTTAAAGTTACTTGAAGCTTTTGATATAAGTCTTTTGTCACCACAGCCATGTCAGCAGTGGGCATCCAAGCCTAGTAATACTGTCACCCTTTCAGATTCTCAGTGGTACCACATTGGTGGATTTGGTAAGATTGCCCTGGATTATCAGGCAATCTCTCATTCTCAATCTCTGGATTACCAGAGAATTCTCTCATTCTCTTCCCTCATTGCTATAGCTGGGCTGCTGGAACTCTTGGAGAAATGATGTTGGCAGTCCCTCATTGCCACCATAACTGGTTTTGTACAAGGTTGTATCTGAAACCATCCAAGTCACTCCCAAAGCCTTTAGTGACTTCTTCTTGGTTACCTCTGAGTTTATTCACAGCCCCAAGGACTCTTATGTCAGCAGATGGTGAATCCTGCTAGAACCAACCGTGTGCTTTCCTTCAAGGCAGTGGCTTTTCTTCTGGCCCAGAGTAGGTTTGGAAATTCCATCCAGGATTTAGGCCTGGAATTAGGGGCTTCAGTAATTTGCTTTGTACTTTATTTTACTCTGACTTTTACTAAATAAAGTCCTCCAAACTTGTCCCTATCCTTTCCCCAAGTAGAAAAAAGACTGCATTTGAGCTGCACTGCCTAGAAGTGGGAGGGGGTGACAATAGGGATTGAGTTGGCTGCCACTGGCATCTCACTGAGTCAAGTGCACCCCAGTTCAGAGGCAGCACAGCTGTAAGAATTGCCAAAGAAATGCATCCTTTGTGGCTTGACTTTCTCTCTTACAAATTTATTCCAGGCCTCGAATTTCTTTTTATCAGCTGGATGTGGGGTTAACTGTGCTCAGATTTTAGGGTGGAGGATTTCCCTCTGTCCAGGCTGGTCAAAATTATCCCTCTGTGTGCACTGGCAGTATCTTAGTCTGTGCTATGTTACCCTGTGACAGGATGGCTTTGAGTTCCAATGCAAAGTCCCTCAATCACTTCCCTCTTCCTCCCTATGGCACACAGACCCTCTTTCCACTAAGCATGCTGTGTTGATGCTGCAGGAGGATGAGGGAGGGTTGGCATAGACAATGAAAGACTGTCTTTTCTGTCTTTAAAACCAGGTACTGTGATCACTTACCTGAGTTTTTGTTATTTGGAAGGTGCTTCCTTGCATGCATAGTTACTGAATTTTCTGTTCATACAGAGGGATGATCACTGGATATATCTTGCTCTACCCACTCTTGATTTTGTTTTTTGTTTTTTGATTTTTTTTTTTTTTTTTTGAGACAGAGTCTCACTCAGTCACCCTGGGGTAGAGTGCCATGGTGTCATGGTTCACAGCAACCTCAAACTCAAGGGCTCAAGTGATCTTCTTGCCTCAGCCTCCTGAGTAGCTGGGACTATAGGTGTCCACCACATCTCTATTTTTAGTGGAGACAGGGTCTTGCTTTGCTCAGGCTGGTCCAGGACTCCTGAGCTCCGGCAGCCCACCCACCTTTGCTTCTCAGAGTGCTAGGATTATAGGCATGAGCCACCGTGCCCACTCTTGATTTTTAAAAGCCTGAAAGCCAAACAGAACAGAGAAATAGTAGAACTTCCCCAGTTCTACTTCCCTACCTCCTTAAGTTGACCTAATTTTCATAGACCTGGCATGCACCACATGTATATCAGTAGAGTAGGCCTAGTTCCTCTGTATGTTAACCAATTTGTTCCAATCCCCTGGGGGTCAGCTTATAGAGGTTCTACTGTATTTGTGTTTTCAGAATAAGAAGACATATGTACTTATGTTAAGACCCTGAAGTTCAGGGACATCAAAGATGTCCTCCAGAGAGCTGATTCCTAGTTACCATTAAAAGAACATTCACTCTTTCAGGCCCCCAGAGTACAGCATGAAGGTCCCAAATTCACATATGTATAGTTGTCATTTTTTTCTTAAAAAGTAATTTTAATTTTTATCAAACTCATACATGTCTGGCTCAGTGCCCATAGCTCAGTAATTAGAGTGCTGGCAGGTTCAAACCCAGCCCAGGCCTCCTAATCCACAATGACAACTACAACCAAAAAACAGCTGGGCATTGTGACAGATGCCTGTAGTTCCAGCTACTTGGGAGGCTGAGGCAAGAGAATTGCTAAAGCCCAAAAAGTTTGAGGTTGCTGTGAGTTGTGATGCCACAAGACTCTACCAAGGGTGACATAGTAAGACTCTGTCTAAAAAAACAAAAACAAACAAACAAACCTTGTATGTGATTAAGTTAAAAATAAACAATACAGAAAAGTTTGTTTTTTAAACTCACCTCATTGTTTCAAAGAGTGAGACACTTTAAACTTTTCTAGGTATTTTATTAGCATGTTTAAAATAATGTCTTTGTACTGTTAATTATTTTGTTATCAATTTTAGCTGTCATCTATTGACTCTGTAGTATCCAATCACACACCTAAACATGTCTTCTTCCACATTCTTCTAAAAATGTTCCAAATTTTGATAAATGAATAGCAGTTAATAGTTATAACTGTGAAAATATTATTTCTTTTTGCTTACTATGCATGATATTATGACTAAGCTTTTTTTCTTCTACTGTTCTTGCTTCTCTTTATCTTAGAAGCTGTTATTTTCTTATTCTTCCTTTTACTTCAATTTTTACCATTTATCTTTTTCCTCCAAAATTCTTGCAATATTTTTAACTGCTCAGTGACATCATATAATCATTATAATTGATATAATTTATGAATTTTCACTTTCTCTCTTGGAAACCTGTCTCTTTCTGTAGGACTGCTCTGTGCCTGATAGATAGCTGTCATTCTGGGACCTGCCTTAGAAATTGTTCTGTGTCACCCCATGGCTTCCAACATCTTATGATTTACTATTTCTTAATTTACTCTCTCATTTTTTTTTGAGTTATAATCTTATCTTCCTATGATAGAGTAAATGGAAAACCAGTTTTTTGAATGCTCATATATTTTAAAACGTCTCACCTTATTGTGACATTTGCAGAGAATTCTACAATGAAAATATATTTCCTAAGGATATTGAATGCATTGGTCAACTTCCTTCTAAAATCTATGTTGCTCTTGAGAAGGCATATTTTTCCCTCATTAGAAGCTTTTAAGATCTTTCTATTATGTCTGGAGTTTTGCAATCTCATGATTTGCATTGGTGTGGGTATTAATTTTCTTTCCATTTACTATACCAAGCATTCATAGGACCTTATTAATATGAAAAATTGTTTATGTATCTGAAAAATCATATTACTTTCATTATTTCACTTCCATAATTTTTGTTCTCTCAGGATCTTATGAAGTTCTCTCAGGATCTATTATAAAGTTATAATAATATATTGTAAGATTTTTTTCTTTTTCACTTTCCAAATCTGTCTTGGAGTTAGGGGGCTTTTCTCAACTTAATCATCTCATCCTGTAATTTTCCTTACAAAAAAATTAACATTTTCCAAGAGTTATTTTCAGTTACTTGATTGTTTTTTTCATTAGCATAAGTTTTAATTTTGTATACACAAATTGTTCTGATTTTATCGATGATAATTCTTATCCTCCCACACACAGATAAATTTCGAGAAACATATAAAAACAAAAATATTTTAGATTTGTTTTAATACAATTCTTAATTTATAGAGTCAATAAGTTCTACAAAATTGAATTAGGATAAGTGCAAAAGTATCCAGAAATAAACCCAATAACTAAACTTTTGAAATTCATAAAATAAATATGTAAAATAAATAGAGAAAAACAACTCATTATATACAGGGAAACAGGTATATTAACTGCAGACTTCATATGAGACACAATGAAGGCCATAAAGTAGTGAAAAGACATAACAAATGTACTAGAAGAGAAAAACTTGGCCAAGAAGTTTATGTCCAGAGAAGCAGTCTTCAAAAATGAACGATATTTAAAAACAGTAGCAGTTAACACAGGCATAGAAAATTCATCATTAGCAGACCTGTCCTATCTGAAATACTAAAAGAGCATCTTTATGTTACAAGGAAATGATATCAGATGATAAATTGATAACTTGATGTATACATATAAATGTTTGCTTTATCCTATTAACATTTAAAATACTAAAGATTATATAAAGCAATGTTCATATTACATAAATTTTGGGTTTATATTATGTCTAAGTATAATATATATGACAGTAATGCAAAAAAGGAAGAAGCAAAAGGAGATATATTGGAGTAAGTTTGCTATATTTAGGTGGAAGTGAGTATTTTGTTGAGGAGAGTGTCATAAGGGAAGCAGTACATTGAATAATGTAGTCACTATAGCAAGATCTAAGAAAATGAATTTTTGCGAACATATCAAAATAATTAAAAATTCTTTTTAATTAAAAATTAAAAAGAAACAAAAGAGAGCACTAAAAATAATTATTGGACACAAATAAAAACAATGAAGTAGAAAAAGAAGCAAAAGAGAAACAAGAGATACATAAAAAACTATTATGAAAATAGATGTGAATTTAAATGTGAAAGAACTAAACACTTTAAACAACAACAAACAGAAATTGACTGGATTTTTTAAAAATAGCCAACAATATATTGTGAATATAAAATATACATTGGATTTAAATATACAAAAAGTTGAAATTTAAAAGGATAAAAAAATGGCAAAGGATAAAATGATTAATCACAACAGTTCTAGACTACCTGTGTTAATAACAGACAAAGCAGACTTTAAGACAAGAAATGTTCCTAGGGACAAAGGGAAACATTTCATCATGGTAAAATAAGAAGACTTAAACCTAAAAACATTGATCTAAAATATCCATAGAAAAGTACCAGACTTGAAAGAGAAGTATAAAATTAAAAAGTAATAATTGGAGACTTTCACTCTGATTAATAATAGAACATTTAGACAGAAAACCATTAATGATGTGAAGAACTTGAACAACTCCCTGAGCCAGTTTGATCCCATCAAAGAGCATATGGACTACATGTCATGATAGGTCATATACAAGATCATAAAACAGGCCTCAATAAATATAAAATAGTGAAATTTTATAAGACAATAAAATTACATACGAAATGAATAATATAAAGAAATATAGATAACCTCAAAACATTTGGAAATTAAACCACACATTTCTAAATAATCCACTGGGCAAAGAAAAGAAAAACAGGGGTGGCTCAGTGCCCTTAGCACAGTGGTTATGGTGTCGGCCATATACGCCCAGGCTGGTGATTTTGAACCCAGCCCAGGGCCAGCTAAGCAATAATGACAACTGCAACAGAAAAACAACCGGGTATTGTGGTGGGTACCTATAGTCCCAGCTACTTGAGAGGCTGAGGCAAGAGAAGTGCTAAAGCCCAAGTGTTTGAGGTTGCTGTGAGCTGTGACATCACATCACTCTACTTTGGGCAACATAGGGAGACTCTGTCTTAAAAAATAAAATAAAATAAAAAGAAAGACAGGGGAAATTAGAAAGTATTTTGAAATGAAGAAGAAACAAACTAAAACATTATAGTTTATGTGATGACGCTAAAGTCATAAGGGAAATTTACATCTTCAGCACTTATTAACCTGTAGAAACTAAAACGATTATTGGTGATTACTGTGCATAACATTATGTCAACAAATCAGACAATGCAGATGGAGGGGACAAATTTCCAGAAAGACACAATTGCCAAAATTGAATCAAGATGGAACAAAAATCTAAATAAATCTCTAACCAGTAAAGAAATGGAATTTGTGATTAGAATTCTGCCACAAAGAAAAGACCAAGACCATACCAGTTATCTTGTAAAAATTTATCATTTACTTCAAAGAATCACAACAAAAAAAAGAAAACTGCATCCTTTATGAATAGAATAAAATATATTTAACCAACATATACTAAAACAAATCTAACAACACAGACAAGAAGTTATCAAACAAGACTAAAAGTAAAATTTATATCAGGAATGTAAGGTTAGTTTAGCATTAAAAATAATGTAATACAATATAATATTAATTATATAAAAGACAAATACTATATTTTCAACAGAAGATGCATTAAATAAAATTTGATTACTATTCATGATATAAATCTCTCAACAGGTAGGAATAGAATATATTCATCTATGTAATTCATATATATAATTTAAGATGCATCAAATAAACTTTGATTACAATTCATAATATAAATCTCTCAATAGTAGGAATAAAATAGAACTTTCTCAAGTGGAGAAGGGCACCTAAGAAAACCTGCAACAGTCTTCCTAATGTTAAATGACTAAATGGTTTCCCCATAATATGGGAGCAAAGGAAGCATGTCCACTCTTACTGTGTTTATTCTACTATTTAGTTCTGGTTGTTGAAATAAGACAAAAATAAAATAACATAAAAACCCTCAATATTGTAAAGGAAGAAGTGAAACTCTCTTTGCAGAAGTTTTGCTCTTATTTGACAATACACAGATGCATACACTCTGACAGAACTAGTAAGTGAATTCAGCAAGCTCACAAAATGCAAAACTAATTGTATTTCTAAATATGCCAATGCATAACTGAAAATAAAATCAGGCAAAAAAGACTTCAAAAAAAGAATTTTTTAATTAAAAAAAAATAACAGAAGATATGTACATGGGAAACTACAGAATGTTAATAATGGAAATTAAACAATATTCAAACAAATCAAGAAATATTTCATGGTTATGGAGGGGCAATGTCAATATTATTATTGGGTAAATTCTTCTATTCAACTATATAATTCCATGTAAACCCTATCTAAATAACATTAGATTTTTCTTTTCTAGATATTAAGAAGCTTATCTGAAATGTATTTATAAATGCAAAAGAACTGAAATAACTCTAATGACTTTGAAAAAAAAAAAGCAAAGTTGGAAAAGTTGCACTGTGCACTACTTAGTGATCAAACAGTGTAGTAGTGGTGCAATAATGGGTACTTGGATAAAGAAATGGAATCACAAATCCAGAACTAAACCTTATATCTATATTCAACTGATTTGTGACAAAGTTTTCAAAGAAATTTGATGAGGAAAAACTCAATAATGGTCTCAGATAACTGGATTTGGAGATCCAAAAATATTAATGTAGACAATTATCACAATTATCTCATACAAGTAGGGATATCATACCAATAGACAATTATCCTGTATAAATAGTAACTTAAAATAACATACAAGTAAAAGCATAAGCTAAAATTATAAATCTTCTGGAAGAAAAGATGGGAGGAAGTTTTCATGGTTAGCTAAAGAATACTGAACCAAATCATTGGTCATCAAAGGAAAAAACTGATAAATTGGAATTCATCAAAATTTAAATTCTGAAATCTTTAAGCTATATCAATAACAAAATGAAAAGGCAAGCACAAGCTAAGATATATTTCAATCATGTATCCAATAATGGGTTTGTGTCCAAATTATATATGAAGAATTCTTATAACTCAATAATAAGAGACAAACAGAATAATTTTTTAAAAGATCCCAACATTTTACCATAAAAGATATATAAGGAGGTAACAAGCATAGGAAAAGATGTTTGTCATTGTTAGTCTTTAGGTAAATACAGATTGAAACCCTAATGAGATATCTTCATCTTTCCACTTGAATGACTGTAACAAAAAAAAAAAATAGAAAATAGCAATTGTTGGTAAAATGTAGAATTCTGCTCTTGCTGGTGGGAATGTAAAATGATAAACCTATTTTGGAAAATAATGTTTCAATGTACAACTCATAAATCATACTCTCATATACCTACCCAAGACAAATACAAACTTGTCCACACGAAGACTTGTGTATCAATGTTTATAGCAAAATTACTAATGATAAGGAAGAAACTGGAAATAATCCAAATGTCCATTAACTGGTAAAAAGATGAACAAAATACAGTACACACATATAATAGAATTTTTTTTTTTTTGAGACATAGTCTCACTCTTGCCCAAGTTAAAGTGTTGTGGTAACACCCTAGCTCAAAGAAAACTTAAACTTCTGGGCTCAAGTGATCCTCCTGCCTCAGCCTCCTGACTAGCTGGGACTCCTGGTGCCCACCACAACACCCAACTTAGGATAAACTATTATTCATAAACATGAAAGAATAAGCCACTGATACGTGCTGCAACATAGATGAGCCTTAAAAACATTATTCTAAATCAAAGAAGGCAGATACAATAATCTACATGTTATAGTATTTCATTTGTATCAAAATTGCATAAAAGGCAAAGCTATTGAGATAGAAAGCTGATCTATGTTTATCTGAAATTGATGGTAGGAATAAAAATTGACTTCAAATGGGCCTAAGAAAATATTTAGGGGTATTGGAAATGTTCTGAAACTGGATTGGGCTGATGGTTGCACAACTCTGTAAATTATCTAAAAATATTTAGTTTTACTCTTATGGTGTGTGAATTTATAGCATGAAATTTATATACTCCCCCGGAAAACCATAAGAATAAAAAATAATACAAATAAAAGGGAAGAATAATGTATATGTTAATGTCAGTTCTTTTCAAAGTTCAAGAACTCTGGATAAAAGAAAAACTATAGAGTTCTAATAATGTTGAAAGGAAAAGTGAAGCTTCACTTTCCCTCTCCCGTTCCTTTTGATGGCCTAGTTTAATGTCAATGAATGAAAGTACTCAGATTTTAGTGGAACTCTTAGCAGCAGGTAGGTCTACTAACTGTTTCTCTTATATTTATTCCTTGCGCTAGCCTTTTTCCAGCAAGTCTTGCTGAGCAACAGATTATAGTCTCAGTGCTATCAGTTCTACAGATAGAATTCCACAAAGTGTGTTCCCAGATGTTAATGGATGTTATTTCCCCTCCTTACTATCTCAAAATATTTTAAGAACCAATGAGCTTGGATAACACAGTGCTGAAAAAGGTTTCATTATTGCAGAGTCTCTCAGAATCCTCCGGATGTTATTGTAATTTTGTTTTGTTTTGTTTTTACAAAACATATATTACATGACCTCATCCCATCACTCAGAGACCCACCAAAGCCAATTTCAGTGATCAATTTCACAACCCAAGCAGATGGTGGAAATGGAAAACAGAATTTCAGCCTGCATTTCCCTAGTCAGAGCTCCATCACATGATTGCACTTAAGTACAAGGGGGGCTGGAAATGTAATCTAACACGAGGAAAATGAGAAACGAAGAAATAGAGGTGGTAAACATCTACTCCTGGTCAAAATGAGGTAACCTCACCTGACTCTGGTTTGTATGGACTATGGGCTCCCCAGTGATGTATGAATATGACTAACCTTTAATATACACGATACTTCTCCACCTATAGAAGAATATACTGTATCTAACATCATTTCTTCAAATTCCCAACTACATCACCATCACCATCACCCTTTGTCCTCTATCTATGCTCTTTGAAATACTTTGCCTGAAATTGCGATAAAAAAATGATCCCATGGAGGAAAATTTCATTTTTTAAGGGCACTTAATTTTTTTTTTCACAAAATGCACAATGTGTTTATGTTATTTACGTTTTCTTTAGGTCATTCATTTAATAACATGACTAATGATTGTGGAGTGTTGTACAGCTTTCACATCACTTTTCCATGCAAACTTCCTTTTAATACTCATACTTTTCCTGGGAGGTATATATTATTTCCCCCCATATTACAAATAAACTGCAGATGGTAAGGGACAGCATACTTTTTCACTGACACTAAGAGTCTCATGATTTATTTTAGGGAGTGTCTCACAGGAGTCCTTGGTACAAGTTCAAATCAAGTAAGACTGAGGGATTTTTTATCTCAGTCATTTACTGACAATTTTTGAGAACCTGGCTAAATGACATAAAATTTACATTCAAAAGAAGGACTTACGCATGTATCCATTAAATAATGTCCCCAAATTCACGGAGTACTTCTTTTTGGTCCCTGTGTCAAAGAGCAAGATTACAAAGGGGTTTCAAAATCAACTTTTTATCTCCTGCATGTAGCTTTAAATCTAACTGAAATGCCAGACTTGCCTGGGCAATACTGAATAACCCATGTGAATACTTGTGGTAGTGTCGAATTAGTGTGACAATAAGGACTACAGATGTGGATTTGAAGGGGTACCTTGGATTGGAATAATTAGGAAAGGCTCCCAGGGGCTGTGGAATTGAGCAGAGATGAGGATATCCTTAGGTGACTCAGAAGAAAGAGAGAAAAGTAAGGTAATGACAGCATGAGGAATGGCGTGAAGCTAAGCAGAGAAGTAAGAAGTACCATGGGGTATCCAAATGGCATTGTGCAGACCTGCTTTACCCAGTAAGACTTCCTATTAGGAAGTTGGAGAAGTTAAGATTAGAGAGGAAACAGATGATGGAGGTCCCTGAGCCAACCATTTTAGAACAATTTCCATATCTAAAATTGTTCTATTTATTTGTGTCTTCTCATTAGAACATAAGCTCTATGTTTGATAATTTCCTGCATAATATAGATTAATTTATAGAATTAATTTATAGTGAAGGCAGAATGGATCCATATATTGGGAGACTATACAAGGAGACTCCAGTTAGGGACTTGTGAAGGAAGATCATAGGAATTTGGGAATGATGAATTAAAGATTTTAAGTAGCAGGCAAGCATCATAGATAAATCTGTAGTTAAAAATTCAAGTGCAGTTTCAGAGTTCTACGAGTCACCAGCCAGTTCACCCAGCACCATTTGTTAAATAGGGAATCTTTCCTGCAATTTATATTTTTGATGGGCTTATCAAAAATAGGGCAGCACCTGTGGCTCAGTGAGTAGGGCGCCAGTCCCAAATACCGAGGGTGGTGGGTTCAAACCTCGCCCAGGCCAAACTGCAACCAAAAAATAGCTGGGTGTTGTGGTGGGTACCTATAGTCCCAGCTACTTGGGAGGCTGAGGCAAGAGAATCACTTAAGTCTAGGAGTTGGAGATTGCTGTGAGCTGTGTGCTGCCACAGCACTCTAACAAGGGTGATAAAGTGAGACTCTGTCTGTACAAAAAAAATCAAATGACTATAAGTGTCTGGGTTCATCTCTTGGTTCTCTATTCTGTTCCACACATCTACCTCTCTATTTTTGTGCCAGTACCATGCTGTATTGATCACTATAGATTTATAGTATAAGCTCAAGTCTGGTAGTGTGATTCCTCCTGATTTGTTTTTATTTCACCATTAAAAATTGACTCTCATTGGATAAAAGATTTAAACTTAGACATGAAACAATAAAGATTCCTGGAGAGAGTGCAGGGGAAAACACTTGAAGAAATTGGCCTGGGAGAATACTTTATGAGGAGGACCCCCACGCAATTGAAGCAACACCAAAAATACATTACTGTATTTTTGGATCTGATCAAGCTAAAAAGCTTCTGTACAGCCAAGACCACAGTAAGTAAAGCAAGCAGACAGCCCTCAGAATGGGAGAGGATATTTGCCAGTTATGTTTCTGACAAAAGTTTGATAACCAGAATCCACAGAGAACTCAAACTTATTAATAAGAAAATAACAAGTGATCAGATTCCATTGTGGGCAAGGAACTTGAACAGAAGCTTCTCTGAAGAAGACAGGTGCACGGTATACAGATGCATGAAAAAAAATCTCATCATCTTTAATCATCAGAGAAATGCAAATCAAAACCACTTCAAGATATCATCTAACTCCAGTAAGAGTAGCCCACATAACAAAATCCCAAAGCTGGTGGCACCTGTAGCTCAAGTGGCTAAGGCACCAGTCACATACACCAGAGCTGATGGGTTTGAATCCAGCCCAGGCCTGCCAAACAATAACAACTACAACCAAAAAATAGCCAGGCTTTGTGGCAGGTGTCAGTAGTCCCAGCTATTTGAGAGGCTGAGGCAAGAGACTTGCTTAAGGCCAGGAGTTTGAGGTTGCTGTAAGCTATGACACCACAGCACTCTACCCAGAGCTATAGCTTGAGGCTCTGTCTCAAAAAAAAAAAAAAAAATCCCAAAACTACAAATGTTGGCATGGATGCAGAGAAAAGGGAACACTTCTGCACTGCTGGTGGGAGTGCAAGCTAATACGTCCCTTTTGGAAAGAAATATGGAGAATACTCAGGGATCTAAAAGTAGACCTGCCATTTGATACTGAAATTCCTCTACTAGGTATATATCCAAAAGACCAAAAATCACTTTATAACAAAGATATTTACACCAGATTATTCACTGAAGCTCAATTCATAATAGCCAAGTCATCGAAGAAGCCCAGGTGCCACTGACCTATGAATGGATTACTAAATTGCAGTATATATACACACACACACACACCCCATGGAACATTATGCAGCCTTAAAAAAGATGGAGACTTTACCTCTTTTATGTTTGTATGGATGGAGCTGGAACATATCCTACTTAGTAAAGTATCTCAAGAATGGAAGAAAAAGTACCCAAAGTACTCAGTACTATTATGAAACCAATTGACAATTACTCACACTTTCATATGAAATATAAATTATAACTGTATCCCAGGATGAAGGAGGGAAGAGGAGGCGGATGGGAGCGGAGGGGGAAAGTTTGATAGAGGGAGGGTAAATGGCAGGACTACCCCTATGATGCATAATTCAAGGGTACATGTCTAATCTATTAAGTATAGAATATAAATGTTTTAACACAATAATTAAGTAAATGAGATGAAGGATATATTAACTAATTTAATACAAGCATTCCAAATTGTATATAAAGTCAGAACATTCTTGGGCTAAAATTGGGTTATAGTTTCCCTATTAAAGCTATAAATTAGTTTCATAAATGTAGAATATAAATGTCTTAACACAATAACTAAGAAAATGACATGAAG
>NW_003852445.1:13130477-13131757 GCF_000181295.1 Otolemur garnettii
ATATTATGATACTGCATGAGCAATGTGCTTCATCCCACATACAGATGGTTGAACACCCAAAATAATCAATGTCATAAAATTTATTAATAGAATAAATGACAAGAGTACATAGTCATCTTAATAGACCTAGAGACACAGAGAAAGCATTTGATAACATCCAACATTCTTTTATGATTGAAAAAAAAAAACGCAGTAGCTTGGGACAACATAGTGAGATTCAGTCTCAGATTAAAGAAAAAAATCATTCTAGAAACTAGAAATAGAAGGGAACCTCCTCAGTCTAATAAAGGGTATCTATGAAAAAATGATATGTAACAGTTTGCTGTATGATGTAGGATCAAATGCTTTTTGCCTAAAATCAAGAAGAAGGTGAATATGTCTAATCTAGTCACTTTTATTCAGCCTTGTAGTGGAGGCTCTACTCAGGGAGAGAGCCTAAAAAGCAAGAAAAATAAATAAAAGGCATCCAGATGAAAAGAGAGAAATAACTGTACCTATTCACAGATGACATAATCTTTTATATATAGAATCCTAAGAAATCCAATATTTTCATAAGCAATTACAGCAAGTTGCAGGATATATGATCAATCTATAAAAGTTGATTGCTATACATAGTAATAAATAATTCAAAAATAAAATTAAGAACACAATTCAATTTACAATAGCACCAAAGAGAATAAAATATTTAGAAATATGTTTAATAAAAGATGTGAAAATTTTTACAATGAAACTACAAAAATTGACGAAAATATTAAAGAAGACCCAAGTAGATGTACAAACATCCCATGTTTATATATTGGAAAACAACATACTCAAGATGTGAATACTTCCAAGTACACTTACATGTGAACCACAATCTCTATCACAACTCCACATGGATTTCTTTGCAAAAATTGACAAATTGATGTTAAGATTTATAAGAAAGTATAAGCATCCCAAAAATAGCCAAGACAATCTTTAAAAAGAAGGAAGAGTTGGAGGATTCACGTTTCCCAATTTCAGAACTTACTGAGGATCTATAATAATCAATACTGTGTTACACTGGCATAAGGATAGACATATGGATTACTAGGACAGAATTAATAGTTCAAAATTAACTTTTATATTTATGAT
Organism: Otolemur garnettii; assembly: GCF_000181295.1. Lineage (NCBI taxonomy): Eukaryota > Metazoa > Chordata > Mammalia > Primates > Galagidae > Otolemur > Otolemur garnettii. The sequence continues at coordinate 13,131,591 of NW_003852445.1, forward strand.
CAGTTGATTGAGACAAAGGTGCCAAAACAATTCAACGAGGAAAGAAATTATTTTTGTTAAATGGTGCCAGTACACCGGATATCTAAATATAAAAGAATAAAATTAGACCTCTACCTGAAACCAAATACAAAAATTAAATGAATATGCAGCAAAATATAAAAGCTAAA
>NW_003852445.1:13132865-13134382 GCF_000181295.1 Otolemur garnettii
TTTTTTAAAAAAAATCACCTTGGTTTTCATTAGGATTTCTGGAATTGCTTAAGACCTACAGAAGGTAATTTTAATAACTTTTAATATATATGAAATGAATTGATCATTGTAGAAGGAATTATGCTATACAAAAGCATTCTTCAGATTCTGAATTAAAGAATTGGAGCTCGAGATTTCAGGAACTCAAAAGTGACTAGAAACAGAAGTATTTGATGTATTAACTTGTTATGACCATGATACCTAGGTACCTTTAAATCTTCTAGTCAAAATGCGTTAATACAATGCAGTGAATCTTTATTAGACTTTGTGCTTTATCACTGGCAAGGCTGGTTCTTAAATAATTCCCCCACCACTCTATGCCAGGAACAAATGAATAATATTTCAATGTAAGGGAAGCGGTTTTAATTTAAAGGTATTTAAATTAAACATCACTTGATGGCTGGTAAACTTTGGGGACTTAGAAATAATCAGAATTCCAAATGTCAGTTCTACCCTTTTTAATATGTTGACCTAGTGTAAATCATTCAATCTCTTATACTTCAGTGACCTCATCTTCACAACAGGGTGGAGTGCACAAACCTCACAGGGCCATTCTGGAGCTTAAATAAATAATGTATCTAATGCATGTGGAAGCAGCTAGCACAGGGACCTACACATGAAGCGCCATAACAGAAGGAAGTTAAGTAAACAGCAGGTTCACACATTCAACCAACAGTAATTGTTGAATGTCCACTATAGGCCATGAGATAGCCAATAAATAAAAATTGATTTGGGGTTAAGGGATATATTTGATTGTTCCTGAAGGTTATCTTTTTTTTAAAGACTAAGATTAATGTGTTAATAAAAGTATCTTACATCAACTCATACAGAACAAATGAAGACCTGAGAAGGCACTGAGATATTTTAGACTCCCGACACATGCTTAATTCTAGGAGACTGAGTTTTTCATATCCATTTCTTACATTATTGAATAGCAATACACAGTGGTTAAGAGCATAAGCTCTAAAATCAGACTCCGTGGAATCAAGTCCAGGCCCTGTCTCCTTAGCTCTGAAAGCGTGAGCAGTTTACTGAGCGTTCATCTGTAGGGCAGTGGTACTGATAGAGCTATCTTTCTGGGTTGCTGGAGGTTCAAACACATTAATTCATGTCAAGCCTGATACACTAGAAGTTTTTCATACTTGTGGACTGTTTTGTTTTGTTTTGTTTTTTTGCATGGACTTACTTAGGCCTCCTCTTCACTAAGTTATCACTTAGCTATGAAAATACAGAATAATATACTAAGAAGCATGATTTTAACTTCTTAAAAGCTACTGTAGTTTGACTCATAATTTTTTGACTGTAATCTCCTTTGGCGGGGGCTTTGAACATGATTTGAGCAGTGGGAGACACTTTTTTTTTATTTTTTTGGTAATTCACAAAGATTTCTGGATCTCCTGAGAAAATTTCTCACCTTTTTAATCAGAAATGGGGTGAGGGAGGGAGCATAAATTCTGAACAGGTTGAGAGAAAACTAC
>NW_003852445.1:13134620-13136214 GCF_000181295.1 Otolemur garnettii
TTATGAATCATTCTCTTGTCACTCTAAGAAGTTCATAGCTAAGTAAAATGCTGGGAATGGATTGATGGGGCTCTGACAGGCACCAGAACTGGAAGAAGAGGTGAAAGGCCTCTGGATGATACATCTGGGTCTCCCTCAAGGCGTTTTTTTGCAAAGCTGATGTTTCTGACCTCAGGCTGTCCTGTCTCGCTGTATCAGGAATGATTGCTCTTTAAAAATGCCCACTATTTTAGAGCATACCAATCTGTAGGGTAAGGTTATAAAAAGCCAAGTGCATTTTATTGTCCTTTCAGTTTGAATGTCCCCTGTGCCTTTTGGAATTATTTGGAGAGGGCATCTGAAATAAGCCCTAAGGAACTGGTAGTCTTTGTTAAAGAAGTCATAGAAAATCCGATAATAATGGAATCCTGGACAAGAAACTGCTAAAGACAGAGAGAGTTCAATTCAAGTCACTCTCGGATGGGTCATTTTAACAAATTATACAATCACACATCATTTTTTCCATCAATTTCCCCCTCCCCCAAGCCAATCAAATTCATGTGATTCTTTGTACAGTATCTACAGGAAATTCAGCCACATTGATTACCAACCCTTTATGGATTTGAATGCTGTCACCAAAGAGGCTCATCTTCCTCCTTCAAATTAAAGTATCATTGGTTCCCTCCCCAGAATTTCATTCAATATTCTGGACTTTACAATATGCAAGGCATATAAGCTACTCAATATACAGAGCGGTACAGAGGTCCAGGAGCATATCTAGCTAATTAAAGATAACAAAAAATTTATGAAAATTATATGATTAAAGGTAGCTTCAGGTTAGTATTATATGATGGTGCAAGGAAAAAAGTCAAAGAGGGCTGTGTAAAGGATAGTTATAGTGGAAAGTTCTAGAAGCTTCCTGGATCTTGGATGCTATGTGAGAGAGACTGGGGAAACAGAGACATAGAGAGAAAAAGAGACAGAATCCTAAATCCAGAACTCAAGGTGACATTGTACAGTGGAAAAAAAGTGCAATGTGGTTTGTGGAAGAGTGAGTCGCTCCCTATGGCTTGAAGGCAAGACACAAGAACTGAAGTAGGCAATACTTCAGAAAAAAGGATGAGGAGGGCCAAAGGTGTTTTACTTAATATTAAACCAGCTATTTAGCCATTTACATGTATTAAGCCATGGGAGAGAGACCACACACTGCAAGAAAAGTGGCTTGAGTTATGTGATCAGATAGAGTTACATAATGAATCTAATGTGCAGAAATGAGTAAACCCATGGCTCACTACTGATTCCCACTCATTGCATAATGCTAAGCAAGTTATTTCATATCCCTGAGCCCCAGTTATCTCATTTATAAAAGGGAAATCATGTCTTATATTAATGGTTGCCTAATGTTTATAAGTAAGGTATATAAAATGTCTATGTGTGTGGTTGGCAATATTCAGGAATAGGACAAAAATGATGAATAATAATAAACATTCATATCAGAGTTGACTATCTTATAGAAATGTTTTAAATTGTCATTGTTATTTGTATATCATTATGCTCACCAGAACTGAGCATGATATGCTCCCTTATAAGCTCCCTCAAGACAGGAACTTATTTA
>NW_003852445.1:13136419-13148454 GCF_000181295.1 Otolemur garnettii
GAATTGAGCAAATGATCATATGAAAGTGGGATGAGAAGGGGACTGAAAAGAGACAGAATGTCTTAATGTAAATTAAGGGAGTCCATGATGCTTAAGAATTTGACCCTTAACACTTAAGAGGATATTGATCTTAATTCACCAAAATGAGGATGTTAGGACAAACATCTTATTTACAAAGGAAAGCAATATAGATATATGTGTGTGTGTGTGTGTGTGTTTGTAAGATATTATATAGCAAAAACAAAAGTATACATATGTATATATATGTGTGTGTGTAAGATATCATATAGCAAACACACAAGTGTACATACGTATTTCTATATTTGTGTGTAAGATATATAGCAAACACACAAGTGTACCTATGTGTGTATATATGTATGTGTGTGTATGCTAAGTCAAGCACTGTGCAAAGAACTTCATATTCATTATTACTTTAAATCTTTCTTAATGGCGGGTATAGTATTTACCTACGTTTTCCACAAAAGAGGAAATTAAGGTTTAAAGTGACAGCATAATATGCCCAGGGTCATATAAATAGAATGCTGAGATTTGCCCCGAGGCAGTCTGAACTCTAGAGATTCTAACCACGGAACTTCATTCTCGTAGTTTGACTTTGAGGTGCTATTGGGACATCAGGAAGAGGAAAGAAAATAAGTCATTCAAAAACGCAAGTGGAAAATTTTGCCATTCCATCATGATATTAGGTTCATAATATGTCTTGAATGATTTTTGATTTTTCAGAAGTCTCTTTCAAATTATTTCCGGAAATGTTTGCATCATAGAATATCTTGCCAAATAACCCCAACATTTCTATTTTCAATCATAAATATTTATTTGATTCTAAACAGGACTTGGCAGAAATAGGATTCAGTTAACTCCTGGGTAGAAAAAGGGAGAGTAATGTGAGGAGTCCAAGGTGATACTGGGCCTGTCCCTAGCTGAGACTGATAACACACACCTGATATTCTACCATGGTCTCCCCACGTTCTTAATTTCCACATGAATTTCCTTAGAAACTATTAGAAATACCATCATCTCAGTTCTCAAATCATCATCTCAGTGATCAAATTTTCAATTTTCCATATAAATGGTAAAAGCAGTTTTTAGGTTGTATTTAGTTAATTCATAAGATAAACTTTAGCAAAAGTCCTTGAGAATCTCTCTCTGTCTCCCATTTATCCAAACTCACACATGACCATTCTAGTAAAGTTGATAACGTTAGCAACATTTCTGACTGGACAGGACCCTTCCCTTCTGCTTACAGTTTAACTTTCATGATATATTCCAACAAATGCTTAATTGTTAATCAAATCCATTTTTATGACATGGTGTCTTAAGTATCTAATCATATGGTGCTGATAGGCCAAAATCTAACAAATTGGTTTGGAGACCTTGAAAATTGCCAGCACATAGGCAGATAGTCACTGCGCAGCAAGATTGTTGAGCTAGGAACACTCATTTTCTCAGGAGCTCTGGTGGGGAAAGTTAAGATTTACATCTCAGGGATCACATGTCCCATTTGAATTTCCCAGTGGAAATTCACCAGATCTTGCGGCTTCTGCTGCAACTCTGAAATGTGTCAATACAGATCTCAAAGAAGCTTCTTTTCTGGAAATTTTTAATTACTTTAATAATGACAGCAGTTGTTTCTTCAAAGAGAGTCAAGGAGCATTGAGAGAGAACCTTTACAGCAGTGATGCTTTGACTCAAGGTAATAGCAGGTCCTTGTGTGTATTTGAGGCTCTCCTTTGACTCCTCCACGCTGAAGAGATTCCTCCTGACACCTGCTCCAGCTCGCTACTTTCCTAGGTGCAAAAGGCACATGCAGAGCCTGAGTACAGTCAGTACTCAGAGGACGCTTGTGGGTGTTTAGGTTGTAATCACGTTTATTAGAAGAAGATGCTCTTTTCTTTTGATTTCTATCAGAAGGATGAAGCAGATGAGTAAGAATCTTTTCAGCTTTTTCTAGACTAGTGAAGGCTTGAGTTGTTTTGGAAAATGAAAATAAAAGATTTTCTAGGTCTCATCTTTATAAAGCATATATATATATATATAGAAGAGCAGAGCAGAACTGACATTCCAAATGGACAGTGACAGTAAGAGCCCATGAAATAAAATAGAGTAAAAATTTCTATTTGAACTCCATTAATTTGTAATTGACATAATGTTAAGCTAGACTAGACATAAGTCTATTTTTGGAAAGGGGTTTACTGCCCCCAAAATGAAATAAGATAGAACAAAATGTTACTATAGATGGCCTTCACAAACTTAGGGTCCTTTTCAAATCCTTAAGCAAAGACATTTGCCATCAATTAATAAAAACTTTAAAGAAACAGAAAATAACAAATAACGATCTAATCATTAAAATATCAGGACGTTCCCTTGTCAGAACTTGAAACTTTTGGTTTAGTTAATATCCATGTAGGAATCAATTATTTTAAAGCCAGTGTCACCGAGAAAAGATTTGTATCAGTGACTTGGAGAGAAGGCACTTGGTACCCATCTATGTAAAAATGACTGACATTTATCAAATACCTAATGTGTGCCAGCACTGTACTACATTATCGAATTTAATTATCACAACAAACTAGCAGGTGGTTATTTCCTTATCATGTTTTATAGACTAAGATACTGTAGCTTAAAAAGTTAAAAGCAATTTGCCCAAGGCCAAATGGCTAATATGTGGCTGAGACAAGCTTCAGAGCAAGGTCTGCCTGATACTAAATCATCAGCTCCTCTGTCAAACTCTTTCTCTAATTCTACTTACAAAATGATTTCCACGTACAATCCCTAGCACATCAGCATCAAGATACCTTTACAAATTCTATTAAATGGAGAAATTCTATATCACGTACACACTCATATGTAGCCTGGTTGTGTATTTTTTCAGATTTTAAAAACCATGTTGTTTTGCTTAAGTATGAGAGATGTGTCTCTGTGTGTATGGTTAGTGTGGAAGTGCTAAAATCAGAAGGGCATGGGTATAGTAACTAAAAGGCCACTATATGAAAATGGATGAGGGAAGAAGGAAAGGTCATTGTTAGGGATCAGGGACATAGAAAGAAAATGTTCAATTTGACAATAATTATTACTTTTTTATATATTTTTATTAAATCATAACTGTGTACATTAATGCATTTATGGGGTACCATGTGCTGATTTTATCTGCAATTCAGAATGCTTACATCAAACTGATTAAAATAACCTTCCCCTCATTTTGTTGTGTTAAGACATTTATACTCTACTCTTACTAATTTTGACATGTACCCTTGCATTGTACACGTTAGGGAGACCCTGTCATCACTTTCAGGCATTCCTAAATTTTTTTTTTTTTTTTTATTGTTGGGGATTCAATCAGAGTACAAAGAACCAGGTTACACTGAATGCATTTGTTAGATAAAGTCCCTCATATAATTGTGTCCTGCCCCCATAAGGTGTGTCACACACCATGACTCCCCACCTTCCCTCTCTGCTTTTCCTTTCCCCCACCCCCCACCTTGTACTAGGTCATTAATTGTCCTCATATCAGAACTGAGTATGTAGGATTCTTGCCTCTTGTGATGCTTTACCTTGAATAATGTGTGCCACCTCCATACAGGTTAATACAACAGATGTAAAGTCTCCATATTTTTAATGGCTGAATAGTATTCCATGGTATACATATGCCACAGCTTGTTACTCCATTCCTAGTTTGGTGGACATTTAGGCTGTTTCCACATCTTGGCAATTGTAAATTGAGCTATGATAAACAGTCTAGTGCAAGTGTCCTTATGATAAAAGGATTTTTTTTTCCAGGTAGATGCTCAGTAATGGGATCTCAGAATCAAATGGGAGGTCTAGTTTGAGTTCTTTGAGGATTCTCTATACTTTCTCCTGAAAATGTTGTTCAGTTTACAGTCCCTCCAACCATATGAAAGTGTTCCCTCCTCTCCACATTCATGCCAACATCTGCAGTTTTGAGATTTTGTGATATGGGCCATTCTAACTGAGATTAGGTGATATTTCAGGGTGGTTTTGATTTTAATTTCTCTAATAATTAGGGGAAATGAGCATTTTTTCATGTTTGTTGGCCATTCATCTATCTTCTTCAGGGAAGGTTCTATTCATCTTTCTTGCCCATTGATATAAGGGATTGCTGGCTTTTTTCATGTTGACTAATTTGAGTTCTCTATAGATCTTAGTTATCAAGTTTTGGTTCTATTCAAAATATGCAAATATCCTTTCCCATTGTGTAGGTTGTCTATTTGCTTTGGTTGTTGTCACCTTAGCTGTACAGAAGCTTTTCAGTTTAATTAAGTCTCATTTGTTTATTTTTGTTGTTGTTTCAATTGCCACTGAAATCTTCTTCATAAAATTGTTCCCCAGGCTAACATCTTCAAGTGTTTTCCTCACACTTTCTTCAAGGATTTTTATTGTTTCATGCCTTAGATTTCAATCATTTATCCATCTTGAATCAATTTTTGTGAGTGGAGTAAGGTGCGGGTCCAGTTTCAGTCTTTTATATATGGATATCCAGTTCTCCCAGCATCATTTATTGAATAGGGATTCTTTCTCTAAGTGTATGTTGTTTGGTTTATCAAAGATTAGGTGGCTATAACAACAGATTGCATAGAGATCCAAGAGATTATCTCTGAATACTACAAAAACCACTATGCCCAGAAATTTGACAATGTGAAGAAAATGGATCAGTATTTGGAATCATACCATCTACTTAGACTTAGCCAGGAAGAAATAGATCTCCTGAACAGACCAATTTCAAGCACTGAGCTCAAAGAAACAAAACAATCTCCCAACAAAAAAAATGCCTGGTCTGGACAGCTTCACGCCAGAATTCTATCAAATCTTCAAAGAAGAGCTTATTCCCATTCTAGAAAAATTATTCCAAAAAATTGGGGAGAAAGGAATCTTCCTCAACACATTTTATGAAGCAAACATCACCCTGACACCAAAACCATGAAAAGACCCAACTAAAAACGAGAACTTCAGACCAATTTCACTAATAAATATAGATGCAAAAATTCTCAACAAAATCCTAGCCAGTAGACTACTGCTTTTCCTCAAAAAAGTCATACATCACGATCAAGTAGGTTTCATCCCAGGGATGCAAAAGCTGGTTTAACATACGCAAGTCCATAAATGTAATTCATCATATCAATAAAAGCCAAAACAAAGACTACATGATCTTCTCAATAGATGCAGAAAAGCATTCAATAAAATCCATCATCCTTTTCTAATTAGAACGCTATAGAGTATAGGCATAGGTAGCACATTTCTTAAGCTGATCAAAGCCATCTATGAGAAACCCATAGCTAATATTTTACTGAATAGAGTAAAACTGAAAGCTTTTCCACTTAGAACTGGAACCAGACAAGGTTGTCCTGTATAGCCACTACTATTCAAGGTACTGTTGGAAGTTCTAGCCAATATAATCAGAACCAGAGAAAGAAATAAAGGGCATCCAAGTGGGAGCAGAGGTCAATCTCTCCTTCTTTGCTGATGATATGATCTTATACTTAGAGAACCCTAAAGACTCAACTAAAGACTCCTGGAAGTGATCAAAAAATACAGTAATATCTCAGGATATAAAATCAATGTCCACAAGTCACTAGCCTTTGTGTATGCCAATAACAGTCAAGATAAGAAGCTAATTAAAGACACAATACCCTTCATAGTAGCTTCAAGGAAAATGAAATACCTATGAATATACCTAAGAAAAGAAGTAAAGGACCTCTATAAAAAAAATTATGAAACCCTAAGAAGATGAATAGAAGATATTAACAAATGGAAGAACATATCATGCTCATGGCTGGGAAGAATCAACATTGTTAAAACATTTACTTCCAATATACTTCCCAAAGCAATCTACAGATTCAATGCCATCCCTATTAAAATGCCAACATCATACTTTCAAAACTTAGAAAAAATAATTCTTCATTTTCTATGGAACCAGAAAAAAAAAAAACATATATAGCTAAGGCAGTTCTTGGTAATAAAAACAAAGCTGGGGGCATCAGCCTACCAGACTTTAGGCTGTACTTCAGGCCATAGTGATCAAAACTGCATGACATTGGCACAAAAATAGAGACATAGACATCTGGCCCAGAATAGAAAACCAGGAGATGAAACTAACATTTCTAATTCTTATGTACTGAAGATGCTAGGCACCACATTCCAAAAGAAGTTATACAAAAATCCTAAAAGTTTTATATTATTTCAAAATTCAAAACATTTTTTCTATTGCTTTTTTAAAAAACCAGAGGGAAGAGTGAACTCTCTTTGGTGTGCTTTCATTTAAATATGATCTCATTTTGGCAATGGATCACATTAGAAAACTTGTTTTAAGTAATGATAATAAATAAAAATACATTTCCTTAGATAGTCATTAAGTCAGAGCTAAATTCACTAAGTATGAGCTGAAGGAACTTTTTTTTTAATGAATGAACTTTTATGTTGTTCTTAAGTAGAGTTTCTAAATTTCTTTGGCATAGCATGCCACTGTTGAACCACACATTAAATAAACCCCACTTAGGCTTTTACCAGATAGACTGTAAAAAAAAAAAAAAAAGCCTCAAAGGACCCAACACTGACTCTGCTGCGAGTGATTCATGGACTAGAGTTTACATATAGATTTTGATTTAATGGACTGTAGACTGTAAATGATCCAACAAGAGTGTATCTATGCATTAAAAAGAAATTTTTATTCTAGGACCCAAAAAGTGTGTATCTGTGCATGAAAAAGAAATTCTTATTCTAGGATCTTCTTTATACTTTTCCTTTTTAAAATTTAAGACTCGGTCATAGTTAAAGGAAAAGTTGACTCCTTTTCTTGACCTTCTCATAGCCCTTTTAAAAACTGAAACTTAAAGAGAAGGACGTACTGATGAAAACCAAAGCTGGGACTTGTCATTGGCCAACAAAGGATAGGGGAAGAGTGTTTGAAAACTTATACCCACCCCCTCAAGAAAATATTTAGGGCTGGATAGAATTTAATCCTTAATTCCAAATGTTAGTCATCCATCAAGCTAAAGTATCTGAGTAATAAGTATGTACCATCTGGAAACATAACACCTGGAACATCATAGGAAAATGAGACCCAGCCAAGGGGAAAGGCACAGTGATAGATGTACATATTAAGAGAACTGATATAATCAATGGCAGGTTTCACCAAATGTGCATTTGTAATTATTGTGTTATTAAGTGAGAAATGTCTTATTTTCTTAAGAATGAGGATGAACCTTCACAAGAAGTTTTAAATGTCAGAGATACAAACTGTCAAATGCACATTTTAGCTTGTGATCACCTTTCAATATTTTTTGGGAATAATTTTTGTGAAACTGTGGATAAGTCAACATTTTATTTATTTTTGAATATGAGTTCCATCATAAGACCAATGCAGCACAGACAGCTCTAAGTATCAATGAAATGTTTAGGAAGAATGGCTAATGGAACCACGTTCTGTCAATGATTTGAGAAGTTCCACTCTGGTGATGTTAGTCTTGAAAATAAACCACATGGGTAACCTGAGACCAAGGTGGATAGCGATGAGCTGAAAGCTGCAGTGGAAGTGAATCCATCTCAACTTATGCAGGAATTAGCTGTAAGGTTTGATGTTACTATTCCAACCACAACAGACCATTTGAAACTAAGAAGCTAGATAGATGGGTCCCACATGAATTAAGTGAGCATTAGAAGAGAAATGGCCTTGTAGCTTTCTTTTCTTTGATGTCATGACATAAAGGCAAACCATTTCTGTATCATAGTGTTCTGTGTGATGAAAAATGGGGTCATTTTGACAACTGCAAACATTCAGCACAATGGTTGGATAAAGATGAAGTAGCAAAACACAGTACCAAAGCTAATGGTGTCTGATGGTCCAGTGCTGGTATTATCCATTATAGCTTCGTGAAACCTGGTCAGTCGATTCCACCAGATCTCACTGCAACAAAATGATGGGGATGCTTGGGATTAAACAGCTAAGATTGATCAACAGAGACAGGCTCCTTTGTAAGACAGCACTCAATCACATGTCGCACAAACAACGCTGCTCAAACTATAGAAGCTGGACTTCCCCACACCTTGCACCAACTGACTACCACTTCTTCCAGGCTTTGGATCACATCTTCCAAGGATGAATATTCAATTCTCAGGAAGCTGTGGAAAACACCTGCTGCAATTTCATCTCCATTTACTCTCCAGGCTTCTTTGCTGCTGGCATAAGTAAGCTATCATTAGAATGGCAAAATTATGCCAAAAATTTAGGTGCATACTTTGATTAATTGTATTGCACCTTGTTTGATATATGATAAATGAAACCTTTGATTCAAAATTGGACATTTCATATTTAGTGACCAGAAACTAGGTGGTAAATACTGAATAAATGCTGAAAACAAGAATAAAGCCAGGATTCTGCCTTAGAGTAACTCAAATCTAACAGAAAGAAGATATGAACCATGGACAGGATAATGGCCCACAAAATTCAGATATTTATGAAGCATTGTAAACACTAGCCTCCAATGTGCCTGGAAATAGGGCTTTTAGGAAGAGGTCATAGGAGTAAGATCCTAGTCCAGTAGAAGTGATGCCTATAAGAAGAGGAAGAGAGAAAGCTGCCTTTTTCTCTGCATGCACCTGGGGAAGGCATGTGAGCACACTGTAAGGAAAAGGCCATCTGCTAGTTGAAGAGGACCCTCAACAGGAACTGAATTGGCTGGTACCTTGAACTTGGCCTCCCCAGCCTTTAGAAATCTGAGAAATAAATTTCTATTGACAAGGCACCCAGTCTGTGATACTGTGTTATGGTGGTCCAAGCTGACTAATACGTTATAAAATAAATAATTTTTAACCCAAGTAAATGTCATAGATAATTTAGAAAGAACCAGGGATGGGGCATTCAGGAAAGCCTTTTTAGAGGATATATATCTTTACCACTTCTGCTTCAAGGTAGGAAGCAAGGACTTGGATAAATCCAAGTTGAATGGGTGTGAATACAGTAAGAGTGAGGAGGGCTGATCATGCCCTGAGCACAGGTAGCTAATGTGGAGGTTCACACCTAGGGGAAAGGGGGATGGAGTCATGGGAGTAGGTTGGGCACTAGCTATGGAATCCTTCAACAATAAGTGAAGAGATCTGATGCATCAGTGTGAATTGAGGGATTGGAGAAGGGGTAGATATAATGCAGTGAGATCAGTTTCTTTTGCTTTAGTGTAAGCAAATAAGGAGAGTTTTACCTCTGAGGGTGACATCTAACAAGAGGTTTTTTTCAATACATGTGTTAGGAAAGAGGAAGTAAAATTATGCTTGCATGCATGAGATGGACTTTTGAGGGGTCTAAGAAGGTGCCCAGCTGAAGGGAAATCGGGGAACAAGGTAACAGTCAAGGCACAAGCTGAGAAGTTCTGAAAAAAAGCACAAGGCTACATGTATTTGGAATTTGTTGTTGAAAGGTGGTTTTTATCATCACATTTGAGACTTTAGTTAGCTCCCATAAACACTGATGACTAACAAATAAGTTCTGTCATCCAAACCTTTATCTTTAGTTGCTACAGGGATGCTTATCCTGGGCTTACTAGGTACCTCATAAGTACCAACCTCAAAGTGAAGCATTCTCAAAGTAAAATCATCTTCTGAATCTCTCATCTCCACTAAGAGAACTACTGCCAACCCACCAGCCTGAACTTCTGCTTTTTTCTCCCTCTCTCACCTTCAAAGGGCCAAGAGAGTTACATTATCCCAGGAACCTCGGCACAGTATTACCTTTCCCTGCTGTATAATGTTCCACTGCTTCTATTCATAGTTCCAACTTCAATGACAATGATCTTTCTGCTTTTTACAACTGTCTTCGGAGACCTATTTCTAAAATGCAAATCTGATCATGATATGTCCCTGCTTAAAATCAGTCTTTGATTCTTCATTATTTGCAAAATAAGTCCAGATGCCTTGGCATGACATTTTCAAACCTGGGCTGACTCTGTTTACAGTCTAGATTTCATCCACAAGCCTCCTGGTGCACTGATCTGGTTTGGATGTTTGTACCCTCCAAATCTCATGTTAAAATTTGATCCCCACTGTTGGATGTGGGACCCAACAGGAGGTATTTGGGTCATTGGAGCAGAGTCATCATGAATGGCTCGGTGCCCTCCCTGTGATGATGAGTGACTTCTGGCTTTCTTTGGTCACATAGAGCTGGTTGTTTAAGACCAGCTCTTTCTTTTGCCACATGACACACCAGTTCGTCCTTTGCCTTGTGCCCTGACTGGTTGCTCCCTGAATCCCTCCCCCCCCGAAGCACATACAGGTGCCATGCCACAGTCTGCAGAACTGTGAGCCAAGAAAAATCTCATTTTTTTGGTAAATTTCCTTTATAGCAACACAAACAAATCACTTACTATCCTATCCATCCCATGCCAGAGTTCAACCAAGATACTTAAATTTGTGAACTTACATCCTATGTGATAAATTGTGTCACCCCAAAATTCATGTTGAAGTTCCAGAATGCCCATACCTCAGAATAGGACTAAATGTGATAACAAGGCCTCCAAACATCTTACTCAGTTAAAATGAAGTCATTAGGGCTGTTCCTACTCCATTACTCCTGGTATCCTTATTAGAAGAGGAAATTAGAACACAAACAGCTACCGAGTGAAAATGATGTGAAGACACAGGAAGAAGACAGCCTTCTACAGAGCAGCCTGAGCCACATTATTGGCCCTCGGGGGAAACTAATGATTTCAGATTTCTGACTTCCAGAATTGTGAAAAAATAACTTCCTGCTGTTTAAATCACACAGTCTGTGGGGCTTTGTTACAGCAGCCTGAGAAAAATATCACAAAACAGCCTTCCCTGAAGTGCCTGCTATAGTCTGAATGTTGTGTTCCCCCCAAATTCAGACACTGAAATCCTCATGCACAAGGTGATGCTATTAGCAAGTGGGGCCTTTTGGAGACAATTAGGCAATGGAGGCAGAACCTTCATGAATGGAATTAGTATCCTTATAAATGAGGCCCCAGGGAGACATTTCATCCCTTCTACATGTGAGGACATAATTAGAAAGCTGCCATCTATAAAGAAAAAAGTGGTCTCTTTCCAGACAGCAACGTGGTGTTAAACATCTAGCCTCCAAAATATGGAGAAATAAATTTCTAATTTGTATAAGCTACCGAATGTATGGCATTTTATTAAATCCACTAGACCAAGGCTTTGTTCAAGACAATATTTATTAAATTTTCTCCTTTTCCTACCTAAGTCGCCTTTCCTTGTATTGTCTTCCTGGCAAGATTTCATTTAGCCTCCATGACTCAACTCAACTTTATCTGAGAAAGTTCCTCTTTGTCCTTTCTAAATACTTGCTGCATTCTTCTCTCTTAGCATGCATCACATCATGTTGTAATCATCTTAAAATAACTTCAATTTATTGGAAAGAGTATTTGGACTTAGAATTTTGTATGGAGGTATAGAATCATAACAATTTCAGAATTAGTCAAGATACTTGCCTAAACTTTTATTTCTATGAAGTAGAACCACTGACTGATAACCTGTACTCTTTTGTCTCAGATTTTTCCTCCTTTTTCTTCTAGTTGCTATTCAAGATAAATGTAATCCTGGGTATTCATCTGCCAATGTATTAATGCTAGGTAAGAGAGAGAACTCAAACTGGCTAGGTGATTTTATAAAACTTAAATGATGTTCTCCTGGTTGACATGTTATAAAAAGAATTTTAAAAAATGATAGTGGCTATATTAATTCAATCTTAACTGATAATACATCCTTAGTGCCCATCATCCCCATATCATGAAATAACAATAGTTAATTTAGGACAGGAGCTAGAAAATGTTTTCTGTAAAGCACAAGACAGCATACATTTTTGGCTTTATAGAACATACGTCTCTGTTTGTATCTACTCAAATCTGCAACCGTAGTATAAAAATAATCATAGGCAATATGGGTATAGGTGTTGAATAAAAATGTACCTACAGGCTCAGTGCCCATGCTCTGTGGTTAGGGTGCAGGCCATGTACACCGGGACTGGCTGGTTCCAA
>NW_003852445.1:13148645-13150364 GCF_000181295.1 Otolemur garnettii
AAAAAAAGTACCTACAAACCCCTGTGGCCAGGTGAATTTGGCCTGAAAGTCTAGTTTTTTGGCCTGTAATTTACAGAATAGGAAAATAAAGGATACTTCTTTTACTATACATGGGATTTTGAAAACCAGCCCAGAGAATTTAGATATGCAGTGGCCAGGATAACCTTCAGTGATATATACTAAACATCCTCCTATAGATATTTGAAATTACCAATGAAGCAATTTCATAAACTACTTCTACTAAAGAATAGAAAAATAAGTCCTAAACTAAAATTTTGAAATATTTATATAATAAAAACCCAAAAAGATACATAGAAGGAAAAAATAAAGATCAGATTGATGAGAGCAATATGCTGATTAAGAAATTCTCTACTTAACCATAGATCCCTTTACCAATTGACACTTCACTATCATTCAATTCCTGTCATTGATAACTCCAAATAACAGATCTACTTGCAATTTGCTGAAACTGAGTATTTTCACAGTACAAGTAAAAGCTTTTAACTCTTAGAGTAGGCCCTGTACTTTCTAAAATGTGTTTCCATAGCAATAAAAGGCTAAGAGAAGCTCCAACCTACTGCTCTCGTTCCTTAACTAACAGAACTCCAAATTTGTTCAAGGTAGCCCGGCACCCAGCTACAAATATCAAGTTCTAAGCCACCTTATCACAAGGATGGCCAGATATACTTGTCTGCCAGTAATATAAAAATATGGAGAGGCTAAGTGAGCCTTCCAGAAAAGTTTTATAAAGATGCTACCCAGAATTCTGCTCACTCACCTCTCAACCTTCTTCCTTCATGGAGAGAGGATGAGATAGCTAGAGAAGCAGCAGCCCTCTTGCAACAATAAGAAGGAAAAACATCTGCTAAGAATGCAAGAGCAGGAATCTGAAGTGGGCTGGGTGTGGATTACACTGTTCTGCAGGAGCACCTGCCATGGGCTGCCCAACTCTGGATTCCTTGTTCCAAAAGAAAAGTAGAACTCTATGTTTAAGCCAATGGTAATTCAACTCCGTATGTTTTTTACATCTGCATTCCAAACGAAGATGAGTAAGGAAATTGTTGCTTATAGTAAACACAAGAGAACACACTGTATTGTTTCAGTGGTTGCTATAGCTAAAAATGCAGTGGCTTAAAACAGGAAGACTTGACCAGATGAGGTGGCTCACACCTGTTCCTAGCACTGTGGGAGTCCGAGGCAGGTGGATTGCCTGAGCTCACAGGTTCAAGACCAGCCCAAGCAGTGTAAGACCCGGTCTCTAAATAATAGCCAAGCATTGTGACAGGTGCCTGTAGTCCCAGCTACTCTGGAGGCTGAGACAAGAGATCACTTGAGCCCAAGAGTTTGAGGTTGCTGTGAGCTGTGATGCCATGGCCACAGCATTCTACAGAGGGCAACAAAGTGAGACTCTGTCTCAAAAAAAAAAAATTAGAAGACTTACTATTTTACAATTTTGTATATAATAACATTGACATAGTCCTTGCAGGGCTAAAATTAAGGTGTTCCTAGTTATGTTTTTCTTCTGGAGGTGCTAAAAGTGAACCCTCTGTCTTTTGCTTGGTTACCGTCCTCCCTCCTCTATCTTCAAGATCATTCTTCTGTATGTATCTCGCTCTCTGACTCCTGAAGGAAAAAGTTGTCTGCTTTTAAAAGTGTGTGATTAGATTGGGGCTGCATGTTTCAAGACAGTCTCCCTATATCCAGATCCTTAACTTAATC
>NW_003852445.1:13150566-13154046 GCF_000181295.1 Otolemur garnettii
AAAAAATAGCTGTTTTATCCAGCATGGGAAATATTATATCAATTCTGGACATTCCATACTAAAGTAATACTATTATATCAGCAATAATCTACCTTTGCAGGATGGATAATGAGCCTGAACTTCCCTAAAATTGGGAAAGCTAAAAATTGAATTAGGCAGAAATAATGAAAAATTTTTATTATTCACACATGGGTTGTTGTAATTTTTCAGCAGGACAGATTATAGAGGTAGAAAATTTTATAGAACAAATGGCTGCTTCTAAAGAAGTAGTTTTAGGAACCAAAAAGAAAATTTAAAAGCTTATGTAATGATAAATATTTTTAAATCTTTCATAATTTATAAGGTTAGGTTTCACATTCATTGCCCCCATAAGCCTATATTCTGCTTAGTATTAAGATAAAACATTAAACACGCATTTTGATCACTCCCTTTTATTTCATCTTCTAAATATCAAACACCATGAAATCATTTGGTTCTTTTGTAGAAATTCCTTTTGGTGTCCATGTCTTTGACCTACCCACCACCAACACTCATGCCCAGCATTCTTATAATTTAGGGTTTAGCTTATCTAGTTTATTTAACTCTAAACTCTCTTCCCTACAATATATCCTGTACGCTGCTGCCAGAAAAACCTGAGAAAGACAATTTTACAAGTATTCGAGATTTGTAATGGATATATTCATTTAAGGGAAGCTTGAGAAGTAGTTATCCACTCTTCGGTTTGGCACTTCCCATAGCATATGATACTACTGTGTTTTGCAAGGCTCTCTATACTATTTGTTTTGTGTTTTAGAATATTTCCATTCCTATTTTCATTTCACTTTCCACTTTTACTTTAAAGATATACACATTAATAGCTCCTATGAAATAAATTTTCAAATATTTGAAAATAGTTCTCATATCTTTTGTAAATCATAACTTATTTCAGTTAAGCACTCCCTATTTCTACAATTCCTCATTGCACACAGGAATTCAACATCTTTTTGCACTCTTTTGAATACATCATAGTTCAGTGACTAGGACGGTGCAAAGTACAGTGAAGCAGTGGATCTGGCCTTAGTCTTTACAGTATATGTGATTACTTCCAGTTCTATGACTTATATGGAATTTTTTTCCATTATTTTTCATATGCCCTATTATACATATAATCTGTATCATCCTGACCTTTAATAATCCATATTTTCAAATATTTTTTATTAGGTACGATATATGTTTATTATAGAATATAAACATTAATCAAAAGAAAAAGCAAAAATTGTAACCCATCAAAAAATTATTAACCAGCACAAACTATGTGTGAAAATGTTATTTTCTATTACAGTAATAGTTAATTAAATAATTTGGATGATCTTCTCACCAAGAACAACTAGAACTGGTAGATAAGAAATAGATGACTGAGGAAAAGGAAGCAATGTATAAAGTAGTACAGTGCTGTATAGATACCTTTGAATTTGAATAACAACTATTGTTTAGGAACCATAGGCAAAATAAAATGGAAATCAGAGAGTTTAACCAGAAATTATGACAACTTTTTTTTTTTCCTGCTAGTGTTTGACATGCAGAGGGTATGAGAAGTAATTGTGATAATATACTGGGGCAGGAGGAAAACTTTTGGGGAGTCCAGGGTTCAAAAAGTATGAAAGTCTTCAGTAAACTCAATGCTGTGGGTTAGCTAACGGGCTACAAGCTAGGAAATAAAGGTTAACTAATAATAAAACAGGACTGGCTCTCACAGAGACTGCAAAAACTAAATAGACAAAAAATCCTTCAAACGTCCTAAATTCCTAGATTGCTGGTACACTCAGATACGTAGCAGAAGTAAATGTGAGCTCTTTATGCAAGATAATAGCATTATTCTAATCTTTTAATTACTTCTACAAATAAAATGTCCCTTATAATATCCAAATGACCATGCCTAGAGTCTCCATAATTGAAAACTAAAAAAAGCAACAGATACAAAACAAAACAACAGGAAATATAACTAACATTTTAAAGAAATAAGTTGACAATTTTAAAAGAGAAATTGTATAATAAATTATATAATATACAATGAGTGGGATTTGAAAGAATAAAGAAATACTAGAACTAAAAAATATCAGGTATAAAATCAAGAATTCATGAAATAAGTTTAATAGCTAATCTCACAATAATCATAAAAAATTATTAATTAAATGTTAAAATACCAAATCCAACAGGATATAATGAGGATAACACATCACAACAATGTATGCTGAATTCACAAGGGTTATTTAACATTTGAAAATCTATAAATGCATAATAATTCACCTCCTTAGCAAAATAAAGGAGAAAAGGTTTATGGTTTTTTGAATAAAGGCTGAAAAAGCATTGGATTGATTTCAATACATTTTTATTCTAGAAATAATCAGTGAATTAGAAAATTTCCATAAATGGCAAAATATATACAAAAATTCCTACATTTAACATCATTCTAATAACATATTGACCAATTCCCTCTGAGTGAAACAAGAATGTCAACTCTTTTGATTGGTTTTAGATGCTATATTGGAGCTCTCGGTCAATACAAAAAGCTATTCACCATGATGAAATGGGATTTATTGCCAGGACATAAAGAGGTTTCAATAAATGTAAATCAAAAATGTGGTGCGCCATTTTAGCAGTTTTAAGGATAAAAAAAATCATATTATCATCTTAATAGATGCCAGAAACAGCATTTCACAAGATTTAACAATCTTCTCTGATAAAAAACTTTCAATCAATTAAGTATGAAAGGAATGTACCTCAAGGCGATGAGACCACATATCACAAGCCTACAGTTTACATTATACTCAAGAGTGTAAGATCTGGAAGAAGAAAAGGGTGTCCACTCTCACCTCTTCTAATCAATGTGGAACTGGAAGTCCTAGCCAGAGCAACTAGACAAGGAAAAAACAAATAAGTAGAAGTCATCCAAATCAGAAAGAAGTAAAATCATTTCTGTTTACAGATGATACGGTCTCACATATATGGAAAACCCTAAAGACATCACCAAAGAACTCTTCTAACTAATGAACAAACCTATAAAGCTGCAAGATTAAAAAAAGAAAGAAAGAAGACAGGCAAAGTCAGTAGTGTTTCTATATACTAACAATGAACTACCTGAACAGGAAATCAAGAAAACTATTTCAAATAAATATATGGTGTTTGTGGATTGTAATAAATAAAATTATCAATAGTTATACATTTGAGAAGAGGTTAAGATCCAAAATATATATGCAACTCAACACAACAGCTGAATGACAAATAATCTGATTTTTAAAATGGGCAAAGAACCTGAAGAGACACTTTCCTCCTCTCAAAAAAATGCACAAATTAGCCAACAGTTATATGAAAAGGTGCTCAACACCATTAATCATTAGTGGCGTGCATATGCCTGCAATGAGATATCAACTCAGGCCTATTAGAATGGCTGTTACAAAATGATAGAAAACAACAAGTGCTGGCAAAGATGTAGAGAAAAGG
>NW_003852445.1:13154503-13155957 GCF_000181295.1 Otolemur garnettii
AGAATAGCATGGTGATTGACAAGGGATAGCAGTGTAGAAGAAATGAGATGTTGGTCAAAGGGTACAAAGGTTTATTTAGGCAGGACGAATAAATCCTGGAGCGCTAATCTACAGTATGGTGAATATAATTCATAATACTATAGTTCATACTTGAAACTTGCTGAGAGAACAGATCTTAAATATTCTCAGCAGAAAAAGGAAATTGGTGAGATGATGAATATGTTAATTAGCTTAGTTGTGGCAATTATTTCATAATATACATATTTCAAGACATCACATTGTATACTACAAATATGTACAATTTGCATTTCTTAATTAAACCTCAGTGAAGCTAGAGAAAGATCATAAGGGCCCTTGATGATGTTCTATACCTCCAAAGATGGTTAAGTTTATTCTGGGAGGCAGAAACACTTCTGGCAGAACACTGCAATCCTAGGTAGGCATGGCTTTATGCTTCCTAGCCCTACTTCTCTTCTGATTTCCCCTTAATCCCACTTAATCCCTTTTGTGGGCTTGTCCTCCTAGAATGTGACCCTTTTGGAGTCTCATCTGAGAGCTGAAAGTGTTCATGATGTCTCCTCCACCTTTAAAATGTTTGAATTCCAGTCCCTCTCCACGAGGTAGCATAGATGCTGAAGTTGCTGCTCAGCTTTTCACCTTCTAGATGCCATGTTTCATCTGGTTTATTAGTGACTCACCCAATCTGATCTTAAGGACTGGCCAAAGTCTCATGAGAGTATGCAGACAGATTTTGGATCTCCCTCACATTTCAGGACTTGGCTTGTAAAGTTCTAGGTGACCTAAACTCTGTGTTTTTTTCCAAAGTGTTACTGGGGTACAAATATCTTTGTTTACATAAGTCATTTTATTAATGCTGGAGTCCTGGTTATAAGAGTGCCTGTCCCACAGATAGTGCTCATTATACTGTTAGGTAGGTTTTCACCTGTCCCCTCCTTCCTTCCCCCTGCTTGACTTTCAATGGGTTTACTTCCATCTATGCACATTGTGTTCCCTGGTAGTTCCAATTTGATACCGAGTGAGTACATGTGGTGTTTACAGTTCCATTTTGTAGATACTTCACTTAGGATAATGGTCTCTAGTCCCATCCAAATTGTTGTAAAAGGCATTAAGCAATCTTTATTCATGGCTGATAGTCCATAGTACATATATAACACATTTTTTAATCTACTTCTGAATTGATGGGCACTTGGGTTGATACCACATATTTGCAATTGTGAATTGTGCTGTAATAAACACTGGAACCACTACTGCATCTTTGCGATTGTGAATTGTGCTATAATAAACATTGGAGTGCACGTGGCATCTTTAAATACAATTGCTTCTTTTCAGTTGGGTAAATACCCTGTAGTGGGATTGCTGGATCAAATGGCAGGTCTATTTTTAGGTCTTTGAGGCATCTCCATACTGTTTTGCAAAAACATTGTACTAATTTA